>NC_133330.1:28680070-29017437 GCF_042186555.1 Aquarana catesbeiana
TGATAGACTTCAGCCAAAGGGAAGTGACCATGCCACTGTGTAGGGGCAGTGGCATTTGTAGGACTACCCCTTCTACTCTGCAGTACTTAAGAAAGGAGCCTCAGGACTTGGTGTGCCACATAACATCATGGTGCCAATAGAGTTTTCAGAACCCTGTGAGCACCCCACTGATGGACTGTTCCTTCATCCAGTGGGAAGCATCCCTGTCACTGTGTAGGGATGGGGGTGTTTGAAGCTACACCTTCTGCACCTGCAGTGCAGAAGAAAGAAGACTCAGGACTCGGTGTGTTGCATATCATCTTGAAGCCAATAGAGTCTTCAGAACTCTGTGAGAACCTTACTGATGTACTTTTCTTTCAGTCAATGGAAAGCAACCTTGCTACTGTGTAGGGAAATGGGAATTTTCAGAAGAAAGGAGAGTTGGTGTGTCACATATCATCACGCTGCCAATGCGGTCTTCAGGACCCTGTGAAAACCCCACTGATGGACTTTTCTTTCAGCCAGTGGAAAGCTCCCTTGCCACTGTGTAGGGATGTGGGTATCTAAAGAAGTACCCTCCTTCTCTGCAGTAGAAAGGAAACCTGTTGAGACACAGTGGGGTTGATTTACTAAAATTAAAGAGTGCAAAATCTGGTGCAGCTGCGCATGGGAGCCAATCAGCTTCAAACTTCAGGTTGTTCAATTAAGCTTTGACAATAAATCCTGGAAGCTGATTGGCTTCTATGCAGAACTGCACAAGATTTTGCACTCTCCAGTTTTAGTAAATGATCCCCAGAGTGTAATTTTTAATTTATTTTAAGAATTTGTATTTCTATTGTATTTATATTCCTGGGGCTTAAAGCTCTTAGGGGGTGAGGCAGCCATCTTGGGAGCATTCATTGAACCAGATTTAGGTAAGCCTGAGGTATTCATTTTTTAAAAATCTAAATGTAGGATTAGCGAGAGGGGATGGATGGGGGTATCTCGGCCTTGAAATCACCTCTAATTTTAGGTGGTAGCAACTCCCTGGAGCTATTCAGGCAGACACATTAGTAAATGATTCTACAAACATTTAGCAATGTCTTTAAACGCACATAACAGATCAGTACCACTCTTCAAAGGCAGCGGAGAGGATACATCAATTGCCTGGGTGATGACAGCTGTCATCAAAGGTTACGTAAAATGTTGAAGGTCCCGTGTAGACATCTACAGTGCCCATTAAAGGGGTCATCTCCCATCTGTCCGACAAGATGCAACAAGCCACAAAGATCCAAGCATTTCTACTCGCTATCTTTTGATGAGTTTTCTGTTATTTCTGAAGAAAAGGCAGAAATGATAAAAATCATGACAGGTGCACTTGGCATTCCTGCCACTGTTATTTTCTGCTGGGTGGCCAGGCTGATTAGAGTACAGACTAGACATGGCACTGAATGGGTCAAGTGACACGCATGCGCAGTAGGAGCTGGATGCTGAGACTCAGGGCAGGGCAGAGCTGCACAGTGAAGACCTTGGGAATCGCTGGAAAGGTAAGTATTCTGGTAGGTGGCTGCCACTCACAGGGGTGGGGGAACATCCTTTAGATTGTAAACTAAGAGAAAAACCCTATTGTGTTAAATTGTATTGTAACGGTACTGACTTATTTTATTCCTTTAAGTGATGCTCAGATTGTTGTCGTGATATAAGTCCTATATAACAATAATAATAATAATTTAAAGTCTATGTAAAGGTTAAAGAAGTTGGGTGGGGGGAGTTTGTGCAAATAAAACAGGGCAGCACAATCCCCAAAGGTCGGTATTTGAAGAGCATAGGGTATTCCTGAGTTTCCCACGAGGGGAGATACAGGAGTATAGGGGATTTTTTAAATGGGTGTTGCCATTGCTGCCTTTTGGGCTGTCCCTGCGGCTTTTTGTGTCTCTTCTTTGGCCATACATATAGCTGACACAACTTATGACCCACATTTGTTGACAGGTGATATTCCATCTAAGGCTTTGCCCACGTTCCCTTTTTACCACTCTGCTGTGGACTATTGGCCCTTGATGCAGATTTCCTTTTCAGCCAGATATAATCATCATCAAAATAACTCCTTTCTATTAATATATTATGTGAACCTCAAGTGGATCCTGAAGAAGCCCAATTAGGGTGAAGCGCGTCGATCCTATCACCATCCTGGGTTCTGTCGATTGTATGGCAAATTTGGCAGCATTGTACACATGTTTTTATCATGTCTACTTACACTTTTTCTATGGATTATTAAATTTTGTTTTCAAACATATCTATATTAGACACGTGCAATTTGTTTTGTTACAAATTTGTTTCCGAAAACGTTTCTGAAAACGAATGAAAGACGGTCCCTGCGGCCCCCCCACCCCAAAGCACCTTGTCCCCATGTTAATAAGGACAAGGGCCTCTTCCTGACAACCCTGGCCGTTGGTTGTCGGGGTCTGCGGGCGGGGGCTTATTGGAATCCGTGAGACCACTTTAATAAGGGTGCCCCCAGATCCTGGCCCCCCACCCTATGTGAATGGGTATGGGGTACATCATACCCCTGCCCATTCACCTAGGAAAAAAGTGTCAAAAAAAAAAAAACACACTAGATAGGTTTTTAAAGTAATTTATTAGGCAGCTCCGGGGGTCTCTTCCTTCTTCCCCACGGTCTCTTCCTTCTTCTCCTCACTCTCCGGCCTCTTCTCCGTGTTCTTCGGTTCTTCTCCCGCTCTCCGGGATCTTCTGCCGGGCTCCTCTGCTATCTTCTGCTCTTTTGCCCGCTCTTTTGCTAGCGGTGGCCCGGTCTTCTCCGCCGTCTTCTTCCCTCTTCTCTTCTCTTCTTCTTCCCCACGGTCTCTTCCTTCTTCTCCTCACTCTCCGGCCTCTTCTCCGTGTTCTCCGGTTCTTCTCCCGCTCTCCGGTATCTTCTGCCGGGCTCCTCTGCTATCTTCTGCTCTTTTGCCCGCTCTTTTGCTAGCGGTGGCCCGGTCTTCACCACTGTCTTCTTCCCTCTTCTCTTCTTTCGATGTTGACACAACGCTCTCTCCCTCTGTAATGCCGTGTGCGCGGTGCGCAATGACTTATATAGGGATGGGGCGTGGTCCTGACCGGCCGGGCTGCGTGCTCGGATAAGGGTCTGGTATGGATTTGGGGGGGACGCCATTATGTGTATATCACAGCACCGAGGTATGTGGTGCTGTGATATTCCATTAACCGGGCTTTCAATATTTAGTCTTACATAAAATAATTGTTTGCACACTGATTTTATCCTTTGTTGTTGCTGATCTCTCACAGCTTCCTCGCACCCTCTTGCTGTCTACATCTTCTCCAGTGATCGCTGCATTGCATCTCTTGGGTCAGGTTTCTTTATGGTGACAACAGTGGACCCATGCTAGTGTAATGTTTGTCAAAACAGTCACTTGTAGTCTCCAATGGAAGCCCCCTGTAACAGGGTGACAACAACCTTGAAGCACAAATGGGAGGCAGGGTCTCCTGTCACCTTATAACAGGCAGTGCCTGAACAAGGACCTTTATGGCAGGATCGCCGGAGGATTTTTTTTTTTTTTTGTAATAACAATATTAAAAAAACTTTGAAACAATGTTAAAGATTGAGAGTTTAGCAATTACCTTTTTTTTATACTTCAAAGGTTTTATCACATGATGTAAGAGTTAATAAATGAACATATGGACTGTTAGAGGCGATAAGAGTAATGTGACACGGCAGACATTCATAGGGAGAAGCTTCTTCTAGACAAGACTGGACAAGCCGGGCCTGACACATCTGCAGAGCTCAGTACAAGTTCCATCGGGTCCGGCATCTACTGAAGAATGAGAGGTCCCCTCCATCGGTCCAGAGACCACCTATCCAGACCTCCTATTACTCCCATGGCTGCCCTTCCTATTTTGTCATGTGAACATCGTTTGTAGATAGAAAAGGACCACAACTGTGAGAAAGTTTATTATTCTGGAATACTTTGTGTTTCCACCATGTAACACATACAAGGTAGACTCATCTATAAGCAAGATGTTCCTCAGATCATAGTTACATAGTAGATGAGGTTGAAAAAAGATACAAGTCCATCAAGTCCAACCTATGTGTGTGATTATATGTCAGTATTACATTGTATATCCCTGTATGTTGTGGTCGTTCAGGTGCTTATCTAATAGTTATTTTAAACTATCGATGCTCCCCACTGAGACCACCGCCTGTGGAAGGATATTCCACATCCTTGCCACTCTTACAGTAAAGAACCCTCTACGTTAGGGGTCTTCAAACTGCGGCCCTCCAGGTGTTCAGGAACTACAATTCTCATCATGCCTAGTCATGTCTGTGAATGTCAGAGTTTTACAATGCCTCATGGGATGTGTAGTTCTGCAACAGCTGGAGGGCCGTAGTTTGAGGATCCCTGCTCTACGTAGTTTAAGGTTAAACGTCTTTTCTTCTAATTTTATTGAGTGGCCACGGGTCTTGTTAAACTCCCTTCTGCGAAAAAGTTTTATCCCTATTGTGGGGTCACCAGTACAGTATTTGTATATTGAAATCATGGAGAAGCGTCTCTTCTCCAGAGAGAATCAGTTCAGTACTCGCAACCTTTCCTCATAACTAAGATCCTCCAGACCCTTTATTAACTTTGTTGCCCTTCTTTGTACTCGCTCCATTTCCAGTACATCCTTCCTGAGGACTGGTGCCCAGAACTGGAGAGCAAACTCCAGGTGCGGCCAGGGCCGGATTTCCCACAAGGCCACCGAGGCCAGGCCTCGGGTGGCAGTGGTGCAGGGGGGCACCGCTCCTTCAGCGACTTCTCGGCTTTCACCCCCCCCCCGCACTAACATCATTTGGAGCTCTGTATAGAGATGGAGCAATCACTGATATGGTGTAGTTCCCCGCTATCACCTGCAGAGGGCGGCATCACACTCGTGTCTGGCGGCACCTGCAGAGCTCCAGCTCCGCCCAATGAAGTACTAAAACTCCGGATCTCCATGGAGACCAAAACTCTGTCTCCTTTCCCCGCCCCCCTCATCCCTCCCTGACCTGGATTGGTGGAAGCGGGAGCAGAGACTGTTCCGGATTGGCGAAGAGAGAAGGAGTGATGTAGTCATAAAGGAGTCCCCGCCCTCTGGGGTTGGTCCCCCTTATGTAGCGGGATGAGCAGAGAACCGGAGAGGAGACACACCGGAGAGGGTGAGCGGGGGAGGGGAACCTACCGGAGACATAGGGTGTACCTACCGGGGGAGAGGAACCTACCGGAGACATGGGGTGTACCTACCGGGGGAGGGTGAGTGTATATAGAGACGATAGAGGGGTGTATATAGAGGGGGGTGTATATAGAGGGGTGTATATGGAGGTGATAGAGGGATGTATATAGAGATGATAGAGGGGTGTATATAGAGATGATAGAGAGGTGTATATAGAGATGATAGAGGGGTGTAGATAGAGGGGGTGTATATAGAGATGATAAAGGGGTGTAGATAGAGGGGGTGTATATAGAGATGATAAAGGGGTGTATATAGAGATGATAGAGGGGTGTAGATAGAGGGGGTGTATATAGAGATGATAAAGGGGTGTATATAGAGATGATAGAGGGGTGTAGATAGAGGGGGTGTATATAGAGATGATAGAGGGGGGGAGTATATAGAGATGATAGAGGGGTGTATATAGAGATGATAGAGGGGGGAGTATATGGAGATGATAGAGGGGTGTATATAGAGATGATAGAGGGGGGAGTATATAGAAATGATAGAGGGGTGTATATAGAGATGATAGAGGGGTGTAGATAGAGGGGGTGTATATAGAGATGATAGAGGGGTGTAGATAGAGGGGGTGTATATAGAGATGATAGAGGGGGAGTATATAGAGATGATAGAAGGGTGTATATAGAGATGATAGAGGGGTGTATATAGAGATGATAGAGGGGTGTAGATAGAGGGGGTGTATATAGAGATGATAGAGAAGTCTATATAGAGATGATAGAGGGGTGTAGATAGAGGGGGTGTATATAAAGACGATAGAGGGGTGTATATAGAGATGATAGAGGGGTGTACATAGAGGGGATGTATATAGAGATGATAGAGGGGTGTATATAGAGATGATAGAGGGGTGTACATAGAGGGGATGTATATAGAGATGATAGAGGGGTGTAGATAGAGGGGGTGTATATAGAGATGATAGAGGGGGGAGTATATGGAGATGATAGAGGGGTGTAGATAGAGGGGGTGTATATAGAGATGATAGAGGGGTGTATATAGAGATGATAGAGGGGTGTATATAGAGATGATAGAGGGGTGTATATAGAGATGATAGAGGGGGGAGTATATAGAGATGATAGAGGGGTGTAGATAGAGGGGGTGTATATAGAGATGATAGAGGGGTGTATATAGAGGGGTGTATATAGAGAAGATAGAGGGGGGTGTATATAGAGATGACAGAGGGATGTATATAAAGGTGTTACGATGATATTATCGATGAGTTTGCCAAAAGAAAAGTTAGAACAAAAAAATTGTATGGAGTTTCTTACTGCTATATACTTTAAAAGGCATTTTCTGCATTAGAGTATTTTTAGTCTGTACAATTAAAGCCAGTTATTTTCAGTGTTCTCGTGTGTGGAGATATGTTTTTAATTGATCTATTGTAGCAGTCATCGATAAAGGACGAGAATGGTGGTGTGTGTGTGTGTGTGTGGGGGGGCGGCATTGAAGGACCCAGCCTTGGGGGCGGCAAAGGGAGTAAATCCGGGCCTGGGTGCGACCGGACCAGAGTCTTGTAGAGCGGGAGAATTATCGTTTTGATCAGCATCAGAAGGTTTCCAAATGGTATAGTAGATGTAAACCCAATCACTAAGGTCTCATAAAAACGATGTTAATATCATTTCAAAAGTTATTTTCAATTTTTCTAAATCTGCTTTCTCTACTGCTTTAGTAATTTGGCCTTGAGTTGTGAAATGGGAGACTGAATATACGTTCTTTTTTTCCTTATTACTGTAATTCTACTCCGGGATGTCCGCTTTATCCTATACAAGCCTGGTCTGGTTTGCCTATTTAGTGTCCAGAGGCTTTTCCGTCACACACGGCATCAACAAAGCCGTGACATTAGCGGCTCACCCTGATGCCTTTGCCACAAGCTATTACCATTCAGCAACTTCTTTCATCGGCAGTGGAGAAGATGTTCCAAAAAACTGTCTTCGGAGGTTGTCCTGACTCTTTCTAGGAAAAGGAAATTGAGTACCGTTCGTGATGCTTTTTTTATTATTTGCACTAACATATCATTTTTCATCGAAAAGCTTTTGGGGTGTGTCCCCTTCTGCAAGGTCCAAGCAGTACTGATTCACAAAAGTTTTAGCAGAAGGTAAAATGTTAAAACAAAACAAAAAAAAAATCTACAAGGGAAAGGAAAAAGAAAAACAAACATATACAAATCAATACTATGGCAATGGTAATAAAGCTATCAGCAAGTGAGATAAGACAGAGGGAAAGCTATAGACTGTAGGGGGGGGGGGGGGGATGATAGTCACAGAAGGGGGTCATAAAACTGTAGTATAATGGGTGAGGAAACCAATATCTAAATTTAGGCCATTGTTTTTTGTGTCAAAAAGAAGTATCATTCTTAGCTCAAATGTTTTCCTTTCCTGGATAGTTCTGAAATTCCCTTTAAGAACTAATACATTGCAGTCTTATATAGTGTGGACCGGTTGTGAGAAATGATGGCCTAAAAACAATGGCCTGAATTAACTAACGTACCTGTCCAGGGCGCCCGCAATGTCGGCACCCGAGGCCGAACCGTCCCTCGGTCCTCGGATGCTGCCACCGCCATCTTCGGTAAGGGATTCAGGAAATAAAGCCTTGCGGCTTCACTTCCCAGGTTCCCTACTGCGCATGCGCAAGTTGCGCTGCGCAATCCGAATGGTCCCTGCTGTCTCCGGGACCCGTGTGTCCCAGCAGACAGCGCGGGGGGGAGGGCGGGAAGAGACATAGACTCCCGTGGCAGTCTGTGCCCTGAAGTGGGTGCAAATACCTGTCTTAGACAGGTATCTGCACCCCCCTCCCCCCTGAAAGGTGCCAAATGTGACACCGGAGGGGGGGGAAGGTTCCGAAAAGCGGAGGTTCAATTTTTGTGTGAACCTCCGCTTTAAGAGTTCCCTTCACTGAATTTAAGGGACCAAGCCCAACCCCTGAAAAACAACCCCACAACATAATCCCCCCTCCACCAAATGATTTGGACCAGTGCATAAAGCAAGGTCCATAAAGACATGGATGAATGAGTTTGGCGTGGAGGAACTTGACTGGCCTGCACAAAGTCCTGACCCGATAGAAACACCTTTGGGATGAATTAGAGTGAAGACTGCAAACCAGGACTTCTCCTCCAACATCAGTGCCTGACTTCACATATGCGCTTCTGGAAGAATGGTCAAACATTCCCATAGACACACTCCTAAACCTTGTGGACAGCCTTCCCAGAAGAGATTAAGCTGCTATAGCTGCAAAGGGTGGGCCAACTCAATATTGAACCCTACAGACTAAGACTGGGATGCCATTAAAGTTCATGTGCGTGTAAAGGCAGGTGTCCCAATACTTTTGGTAATATAGTGTATCACTGACTTACTAACAGACATATCAGCCTGGATGTCACACCGCTTCCTCAAACTTAATCTGTCCAAAACCGAGCTCATAATATTTCTTCCTCCACATGCCTCTTTCCCTGACTTCCCTGTCAAGATCAACTATCTATTACTAGCACAACTATCAGCCTGTCCCTGCACCCCATGCTACTGTGCTAGGTGTAACCCTGGATTCTGAAATCTCCAATCTCAACATCCAATCCCTATCCAAATCATGCCACAACCTCCGCAACATCTCCAGACAGTACCAGGACAGGGTTGTCCAGTGCCCAGGGCAAGGATCCAGAATTGCGCCCCCTTCCCCCACTGTTAATACGTGCTGTAGACGGCAGCGTCTCCTCCTGCCCACCCCTTGTCCTGGCCCTGTCTCCAGAATACACCCCTTTTTAACCAATGACACCACAAAGCTACTAATTCATTTGCTGGTTATCGTTCGCCTCGACTACTGCAACCCCCTCCTAACTGGATTACCTTTACCTAGGTTATCCCCCCCTTCACTTCATCATGAATTCTGCAGCCAGACTCATCCACCTTACCAACTGTTCAGTGTCTAGTACCCCTCTTTGTCAATTCCTCCACTGACCCAACAAATAAGATTCAAAGTACTAATAACAACTTACAAAGCCACCCACAACTTGGCCCCCAGCTACACCATTAACCTAGTCTCAAAATACCAACCAAGCCACTTAACTGGCAAGTCTGTTTACATGTGATCAGCTGTGATTGGATACAGCTGATCACATGGTAAAGGGCCGCTGTGATTGGTCCTTTAACACGATCTGTGATCAGCCGTGTCCGCAGGACACATCGGTCACAGAACGCACCATATGGACTCCTTCCCAGAACTGGACTACCGTGCTGTAGCCATCTTTTTGGCTATAGCGCAGTTGGGAAGTAGTTAAGATTTTGTACTAATGTTTTTTCAGATGCATCTCTTACTCTGTGTATGTATATTTTAAAATTCTTAATAAAAACAAAGAAATAATATTCTTTGCAACTGTGGTAGTGCTGAACACGATCTTCTAGATAAGAATGTTCCTGTATTGGGGTTCCCTGAGGAGTGATTGATGGGACCTTATGAGAGTTCTGGGCTGCTCAACTGTTGGAAGTAATGAGCCAAATGCTGGTACTCTAAGGGGTTGTTTACTATATATATATATATATATATACAGTGGGGACAGAAAGCATTCAGACCCCCTTCAATTTTTCACTCTTTGTTATATTGCAGCCATTTGCTAAAATTATTTAGGTTCATTTTTTTCCTCATTAATGTACACACAGCACCCCATATTGATGGAAAAACACAGAATTGTTGACATTTTTGCAGATTTATTAAAAAAGAAAAACTGAAATATCACATGGTCCTAAGAGCCCTTGCACACTGGGGCGGTTTGCAGGCGCTATTGCGCTAATAATAGCGCCTGCAAACCGCCCCGAAAGTGCCGCTGCTTGTATTCCAGTGTGAAAGCCCCGAGGGCTTGCACACTGGAGCGATGCGCTGGCAGGACGGTAAAAAAAGTCCTGCCAACAGCATCTTCGGAGCGGTGAAGGAGCGGTGTGTATACCGCTCCTTTACCGCTCCTGCCCATTGAAATCAATGGGACGGCGCGGCTATACCGCCGGCAAAGCGCCTCTGCAGAGGCGCTTTGCGGTGGTATTTAACCCTTTTTCGGCCGCTAGCGGGGGGTAAAACTGCCCCGCTAGTGGCCGCATACCGACGGTAAAACGCCGCTAATAATAGCGGCGTTTTACCGCCGACGCCGCCCCCCGCCCCAGTGTGCAAGGGCTCTAAGTATTCAAACCCTTTGCTCAGTATTTAGTAGAAGCGCCCTTTTGATCTAATACAGCCATGAGTCTTTTTGGGAAAGATGCAACAAGTTTTTCACACCTGGATTTGGGGATCCTCTGCCATTCCTCCTTGCAGATCCTCTCCAGTTCTGTCAGGTTGGATGGTAAACGTTGGTGGACGGCCATTTTTAGGTCTCTCCAGAGATGCTCAATTGGGTTTAAATCAGGGCTCTGGCTGGGCCATTCAAGAACAGTCACGGAGTTGTTGTGAAGCCACTCCTTCATTATTTTAGCTGTGTGCTTAGGGTCATTGTCTTGTTGGAAGGTAAACCTTCGGCCCAGTCTGAGGTCCTGAGCACTCTGGAGAAGGTTTTCATCCAGGATATCCCTGTACTTGGCTGCATTAATCTTTCCCTCGATTTCAACCAGTCGTCCTTTTCCTGCAGCTGAAAAACACCCCCACAGCATGATGCTGTCACCACCATGCTTCACTGTTGGGACTGTATTGGACAGGTGATGAGCAGTGCCTGGTTTTCTCCACACATACCGCTTAGAATTAAGGCCAAAAAGTTCTATCTTGGTCTCATCAAACCAAAGAATCTTATTTCTCACCATCTTGGAGTCCTTCAGGTATTTTTTAGCAAACTCCATGTGGGCTTTTATGTGTCTTGCACTGAGGAAAGGCTTCCGTCGGGCCACTCTGCCATAAAGCCCCGACTGGTGGAGGGCTGCAGTGATGGTTGACTTTCTACAACTTTCTCCCATCTCCCGACTGCATCTCTGGAGCTCAGCCACAGTGATCTTTGGGTTCTTCTTAACCTCTCTCACCAAGGCTCTTCTCCCCCGATAGCTCAGTTTGGCCGGACGGCCAGCTCTAGGAAGGGTTCTGGTCATCCCAAAAGTCTTCCATTTAAGGATTATAGAGGCCACTGTGCTCTTAGGAACCTTAAGTGCAGCAGAAATTTTTTTGTAACCTTGGCCAGATTTGTGCCTTGCCACAATTCTGTCTCTGAGCTCTTCAGGCAGTTCCTTTGACCTCATGATTCTCATTTGCTCTGACATGCACTGTGAGCTGTAAGGTCTTATATAGACAGGTGTGTGGCTTTCCTAATCAAGTCCAATCAGTATAATCAAACACAGCTGGACTCAAATGAAGGTGTAGAACCATCTCAAGGATGATCAGAAGAAATGGACAGCACCTGAGTTAAATATATGAGTGTCACAGCAAAGGGTCTGAATACTTAGGACCATGTGATATTTCAGTTTTTCTTTTTTAATTAATCTGCAAAAATGTCAACAATTCTGTGTTTTTCCATCAATATGGGGTGCTGTTAATGAGGAAAAAATGAACTTAAATGATTTTAGCAAATGGCTGCAATATAACAAAGAGTGAAAAATTGAAGGGGGTCTGAATACTTTCCGTCCCCACTGTATATATATATATATATATATATATATATATATATATATATATATATATATATGAAGAGGAGAGCCTCAAGTGCAGAGTTGTGCTCAAAAAGACTTTATTGGTGCCATAGTGTTGACTATTTAATATAGAGTGTATGTAAAGCAAAAACCTTTTTTTTTAGTTATGGGTAGAGTAGTGAATGGTTAAGACCCCTGTCAGATTTTTGTTTTCACTATTTGTGCCCTGTTGGTGAGATCCCCCTTTACTTCTGGGAAGTAAGAGGACATCTCTCTAAAGCAAGGGGAAATCCCTTCTTACTCCAAAGACATGCTGGTAGGGTAATTGGCTCCTGTCTAAAATGACCCTAGTATATACAGTATATGTGAGATAGGAGCCATAGATTGTAAACTCTTTAAAGGCAGAGACAGTTGTCACCATAACAGGTTTACTCATTGAATGATTTCCCTTCTCCCTTCCTTTTTCTCTTTCTCTTTTGATTATCATTCCACTGATCTTCTGTTTCTCTAAGAACTCAAAAATGTCAAGACTCAGCAGTTTGCCTACACTTTAAGGAAAATGGACATTCTTTCAAGGACAGCGAAGTGCACATTTTGGACTGGCTCACAAGAGCTGTGAAAGACTTCTTGACACCAAGGATGGGATTATGGAACTAAAACTAGATAAACCAAACCTGTTGCGAGCTTTTTATTGGTTCAGTCCTGCTCAGTATCAAGTCAAATATGGGTCTGTCACAGTCCGGGGCCAGACTCAAAGACCAATAGCTATAGCAGTAGAGAGTTTCCCACAGACCCGCAGGATAAATATATGAGAAGATCACCCAAGTAGATAGCGCAGGCTAACCTCAGGTGTGGAAGTCTAAGCACTAGCCGGTATTAAAGGTAAATGAGAAATCCTGGACAGCTGCGCTCAAAAGTAATCTTCGATCTTTATTTAAGTATAATCATAAAAATACATGCCACAGCATCACAAAGCAGGAAAGCTTTCAGAGCGGTGATATTTTTCTCACTAGCTGGTATTAACCAGAGCTCCTGATGGTGAAGATGGGTTTTGTTGAAAGCTAGTGCCAGGTCGTGGTCCTCAGGGTTGCCCCACCAGAGGGTGAGCAAGCTGGGGTCCGGTTGTAGATGTAGCAGATAGGGATCAAGCAGAAGTGTAGTCAGTAACAAGTGGTTGCAGGTTGAGATCAGGAAGAAGCGTTGTCAATTTGAGGTTGGTAACAAATGGTTGCAGGTTGGGATCAAGCGGAAGCGTAGTGAAGGAACAGGTCAAAGCCAGTAACGAGTGGTAGCGAAGACAATAATGGCTGCAGGAGTGAAAGGAGCAAGTTATTGGCTGGAGAGGAGCATAAAAAGCTGGCAAACAGGAAGTGCAAAGGCATGGCTTAAATATGAAGTTCATGGGAGGAGCAAGGAGTTCAAGGTTCACAAGAAGCAAGGTACTATTCAAAATTATCATAAGGTTCAGACAGGATGATGTTCAGCATCTCAGGTGGCTCAGCAAGGCAAACTACTTCCAGCTGTAGCAGCGTTTGTGAGTTCAGATCCTGGCCCTGACAGGGTTTACTTTTCAGTGACCTCGAGTCACCAAGAAATCTTCTTAAAATAGCATCCAATGCTGCTATCCTCTGATAAAATGTTGCTCCCTTGAAAATATAGTGTTGCTCCATTCCTATACAATGTTGCTACCTTTCAATCCAATTTGCTACTTTTTGATACAATGTTACTACGTTTGATTCACATTGATGACATTGCGGACTTTCTATACAATGTTGCTATCTTTCAATCCAATGTTGCTACCATCCGATACAATGTTGCTACCTTCTGATATAATGATGCTATCTTTCTATATAATGTTGCCACCTTCTGATATAATGTAGCTACCTTTCAATCCAATGGAACCAGAAGATTATACCAGTGTCATTTTGTATCTATCATTTATGTTTTGTTTATGTTTTGATATTGTTCTTAACTAGTCAATTGTAATGTTATATATACATTGACTTCTTATCATAATAATTAATAAATTACGTTATTATAAACTTGGTTTTTGTACCTCTATCTAGTTGCCAACCCTCTTTGTGGGACCTTTCTTTACAATGTTGCCACCTTCTGACACAAGGTTACTACCTTCTGATACAACCTTGGTACCTTCTGATACAATATTGCCACCTTTTGATGCAATGTTACATACTGTACATGACACATGTTGACGTTGCTACCTTCTGACACAGTTGCTACTTTCCATTCTGGAACTTGTTAGTGACCATCATCATCCACCCTGCTCCATCCTCTCCTATAATACAGACTTTGTGTCTTCTGTTTAGCTATAGATCTGTCACATTCCATAAACAGGTGTGTGGAATCTCAGAAATCCGACATCACTGCCCAGCAGGCATAGGGACACATCTGATCATTTGTCAGTGTTATAAAGATGTTAATAAAAGCTGGAATTACATGATGTTTTCATCTAGAACCCCGGCTTTGTGTACAGGACAACTAACCCTGACTTGTTCTATAGTTTGCAATTTCAGTCTCTCATATACCTTGATACTAGAATCTGTTGGACGGTGAGATCAGCCATATAAATGTTCCCCTAGGCAGCCAGGACTTTGCAAGAATAAACATGACAAGTCAGGCAAAGTATATGTAAACCCAATCACTAAAACGTCATATATCCTGAACGTGTTAATGTTATTTCAAAAGACATTTTCTAAATATTTTAATCTACAGCTTTCATTAAAACAATACTTGGTCGTACCATGAAGGTTTTTTTAAGGTACTTTCTGTTATAAGGTGACAACACTCGGCCCCCATCCACCATTATGCTCCTGCATTGTCACCTTGTCACACAGGCTTACAATGGATACTACAAGCATCCATTTCAACATAAATAGGCATGGTCCTCTGTTGTCACCATCAGGAAACTAACCCTGAGAAGTTCCATGCAGCCATCACTGGGGTACATGTGGGAAGTGCAGGGGGTCAGCTGTCTTCCTCACTGTTTGGGATGATTCACAATCTGTTCCTGTCTTGGTGATTAAAAGAAAGTGGAAGGAAATCTACATTTTTTCAATCCTCACCAAAACAGGAGATGAGGTGAAATCTCGCTAATCTGTTCCCTACTCCAGAAATTCAGAAACTTTGGAAAATGTTCTGGATTGCTAAGGGTTAAGTCCAACGAGGTGCATGCCACCTTATGGACTTATCTCTTTAATCACTAATTTGCATTTTTATGGAGCACCAGGATCATAAGTCTTGCCATACTTCCATCACTATGACGCTGGACCTTTTGGTCTCAGCTCCAGCAGCTGCAGAGATGTATGCAGCTGCTGTGCTTGCCTCTCCCCTTCTCTTGTCCAATCACAGATCATTTGTGTTATGTGAACTCATTCACAAAATAAAAAGGCTCCTGTGAGGGTCCAGCAGAGATGATGTGTGTGAGAAGGCAGTGTCTCTCCTGTCAGAGCTCCAGGAGTGTAGTGATCGCTGTACTCCCAGAGCTCCATACATATGTAAGATAATTTATAGTGGTCCACCCAAGAAGACCCAGTTGCCAACATCCCAAAACTGGGCAATATTATAAGAAGAGTACCCCCCAAATTAGTACTAAGGGACTTTAAGGCAACTGATCAACAATTGATGAAAAATATATAAAAATGTATTATTACACAGAATATTAGGTGCATACAACACCAAAAATAAACTTTATATATATACAGCATAGACAAAATCATATAACAAGTATAAGTCTAAAAAAGCAGATCCTTCAATACTGATCCCAATATGTTTCTGGACCTCTGGAGAGTCCTTTCTTCAGGGGCGTATGTAAGATGTAAAATAAAGTCCACAAGGTTGCATGCATCTCGTTGGACTTAACTCATAGTATGCAGCACATTTCGCTAAATCTCTGGAGTTTAGCTCCAAGGTTTGGTCCAAACATGAGTTTGGACCAAACCTTGACTGTTCAAGCCTTCGGATGAATGCACAAACGTTTACCTGTTCAGTGGAAGTGGCAGTGATGTTACTTCCACTATTATACATGACAATGTCCCGGATGAAAAACATCTGCTTGACCCTTTTTTGAGAATGTAGCGCACCACAATGCACAGTATATACTGTGTATTGGGCTCTACTGTGCAATGCATTGGGGTGCACCTCAAAATGAGCAGCAACACAACACACCACACATACAGCAGGTGCATTGCTATGCTTTGTGAGAGTGTGGACTTTAGGGGCACATTGCAATGCACCTTGTAAATGGACTCTGAGATAGGGATGGCATTCTCTTCAGTATATCAGCCCTGAATGGAAGACTTGCATTGAAACAAAGAAGTGGTAAAAGCGTGCTGCATACTACGGAAGAACCAGAACCTGCATATGTAATGTGCAAACATGATTCATATATCATCACAAATTCTAATAAAATTTCCCTTTAACTTTGAGCTTCAGGAGAAAAAAAAAAGTGCATTTGCAATCCAAATGGCACCGCAAGCGCACCGTGCATTTTTCATGCATTTGGGAAAGCGAACAGAAACGCGCTAAGAGGCCCCAACACTCCTTCCCCTCTCTCACCATGCTTGGGGCTTCTTTTCTCATAATACAAACATACACATCATATTACAAATTACAATATGGTTACTTATTATATAAGAATGGGGACCACAATTTTCTTTTTACCACTCCAATTAAACCTCCTCCTACTCCATGGTGCAGAATATCTCCTTTTATTGTATTTACTTATGAATGAATGTGAATGATGAAGCAGCCAAGAGTAGAAGTGGGTGACCACAGAACAGACATTGAATCACCGCCATGTGTCACCGATGTGTTTAATCGCTCTGAGCCTCTAATTTTCCGCATGTAAATGCAGCATATAAACCTGTCTACAGGACTCCCAGGCAGATGTGTTCTGCCTACAGGGAAACCTCAACCTGAAATGAGTTTATCATAAAAGTGAGTTATTTCCAAAACCTCAGAGGAAGATCCGCTCTTAAAGGGAACTTACAGTGCCTTGAAAAAGTATTTCAATCCCTTGAAATTTTCCATATTTTGTCATGTTATAACCAAAAACATAAAATTTATTTTATCGGATTTTATGTGATAGACCAACACAAAGTGGCACATAATTGTAAAGTGGAAGTAAAAAGATAAATGGTTTTCAAACTTTTTTACAAAGAAATATGCGAAAAGTGTGGTGAGTCAATATTTTGTAGAACCTCCTTTCACTGCAATTACAGCTGCAAGTCTTTTTGGGGATGTCTCTACCAGCTTTGCACATCTAGAGAGGGACATTTTTGCCCATTCTTCTTTGCAAAATATCTCAAGCTGTCAGATTGGATGGAGAGCGTCTGTGAACAGCAATTTTCAAGTCTTGCCACAGATTCTCAATTGGGTTTAGGTCTGGACTTTGACTGGGCCATTCTAACACATAAATATGCTTTGATCTAAACCATTCCATTGTAGCTCTGGCTGTATGTTTAGGGTTGTTGTCCTGCTGAAAGGTGAACCTCCGCCCCAGTCTCAAGTCTTTTGCAGACTCTAACAGGTTTTCCTCGAAGATTGCCCTGTATTTAGCTCCTTCCATCTTCCCATCAACTCTGACCAGCTTCCCTGTTGAAGAAAAGCATCCCCACAAAATGATACTACCACCATCATGTTTCACGGTGGGGATGGTGTGTTCACGATGATGTGCAGTGTTAGTTTTCTGCCACATATAGCATTTTGCTTTTAGGCCAAAAAGTTCAGTTTTGGTTTCATCTGACCAGAGCACCTTCTTCCACATGTTTGCTGTGTCCTTCTCACAAACTGCAAATGGGATTTCTTATGGCTTTCTTTCACCAATGTCTTTCTTCTTGCCTCTTCCATAAAGGTCAGATTTGTGGAGCACGATTAATAGTTGTCCTGTGGACAGATTCTCCTACCTGAGTTGTGGATCTCTGCAGCTCCTCCAGAGTTACCATGTTTTTTTTGGTTTACATACAGTACATTCTAAATACATGCTCTTATATCACACCCTCTTTGGTTACCCCCCATTTCGAATTTCTCACTCCCAGGGAGTCTTTCCATACTCTAGCAATGGCCCCCTTAAAGAGCCCCCCTTCTATAAATTAGATTAGCGCTTCTCCTTTGATCTTCTGTCCATTGAGCCTTCTGTCCCACAGCTGATAAATAAGGTGAATAGAAGCCGGGTCGGAGGTCACTGCCCATCAATCATTTAGCAAAAGCGGAAAGAAATCCCGGAGAGATTTATTACCATCTCAAGTTCTGTAATCAGCAATAAGCAGAAGGGGACTGAACAGCGCTGGAGCTCATCTCACACACCTAGCTGCGGTCTGCTGGAGTGAAGGGGTCAATTGCTTACATGAAATAAATGTGTCGATTTAATGTCAGATATCTTCAACTTGTGAATGTCAAGCTGGATGAATTCCCCCCCCCCCCCCCCCCCCCCAAAAGGAGATTCCTCCCTGATCAACAGAAGTTATCCAGAGGTCACAGAAAGGCTCACCTATCATACAAGCCCTATGGGCAAGAACATTCCTTATGTAGAGATGCTGCAAATCTGGACTGATTTCATTAAGGCATGCTTTATTAATTAAAATGATATGATATGATATATATGATATATATATATATATATATATATATATATATATATATATATATATTTATATATATATATTATACACGGCAGGTAAAATAAGTATTGAACACGTCACCATTTTTCTAAGTAAATGTATTTCTAAAGGTGCTATTGGCATGAAATTGTCACCACATATCAGTAACAGCTCATGTAATCCATACATGCAAAGAATCCAAAACAAATAAGTTCAGAAATGAAGTTATGCGTAATAAAATGGAATGACACAGGGAAAAAGTATTGAACACGCTAACTGAAACTTATTTAATACTTCATACAAAATTCTTTGTTGGTAATGATAGTTTACAGACGCCTCCCGTATGGAGAAACTAGTTACATGCGTTGCTCAGGTGTAATTCAGGCCCATTCTTTCTCACCAAGTCTTCAAATCTTGAAGGTTCAGAGGGCCTGTTCTATGAACTCTGATCTTTAGATCTTTCCATAGATTTTCTATTGGATTCAAGTCAGGTGATTGGCTGGGCCATTCTAGCTTTATTTTCTTTCTTTGAAACCAGTTGAGAGTTTCCTTGGCTTTGTGTTTGGGATCATTGTCTTGTTGAAATGTCCACCCTCATTTTATCGCCATCATCCTGGTAAGATGGTAGCAGATTTTTGTCAAGAATGTCTTGGTACATTTTTCCATTTATCCTTCCTTCAATGATATGAAGTTTGCCAGTATGAAAAACAGCCCCACACCATGATGTTCCCACCTCCAAACTTCACTGTTGGTATGGGGGGTATTTTTGGGGTGATGTGCCATTTGACCTCCAAACATGGTGTGTATTATGGCATCCAACGAGTTTAATCGTTGTCTCATCTGACCAAACAGGCTTGTCTAAATGTTGTGCAGCAAACATTAAATGAGCTTCAACATGCTTTTTCTTCAGCAATGGAGTCTTGCGTGGTGAGTGTGCATACAGACAATGGCGGTTGAGTGCATTACTTATTGTTTTCTTTGTAACAATTGTACCTGCTAATTCCAGGTCTTTCTGAAGCTCTCCACAAGTGGTCCTTGGCTCTTGGACAACTTTTCTGATGATTATTTTCACTTTCAACATTCAGAAGTTTAGAAATCCTTCTGCAACCAATGCCATCAAGTATGTTTTGCAACAATAAGATTGTGAAGGTCTTGAGAGAGCTCTTTGCTTTTACCCGTCATGAGATGTTTCTTGTGTGACACCTTGGTAATGAGACACCTTTTTATGGGCCATCAAAGGAGACTGAACCAGCTGATATTAATTTGCACTGACAAGGGGCAGGATTGCTTTCTAATTACGGATAGATTTCAGCTGGTGTCTTGGCTTTCCATGCCTTTTTGCACCTCCCTTTCTTCATGTGATCAGTACTTTTTCTCTGTGTCATTCCATTTTATTACACATACCTTAATTTCTGAACTTATTTGTTTTGGTGTCTTTGTATGTATGGATTGCATGGACTGTTACCGACATGTGGTGAAAATGTCATGTCCATAGCACATTTAGAAATATATTTGTATATATATATATATATATATATATATATATATATATATATATATATATATATATATATATATATGCCATCAAAGGAGACACAGCTTACTATGTTTCTGTTATAAATGAACACAGTGAGTGAGTGGGTTCACTGGGTCCATTTAGAAAAGGAAGGGGCCAGTAAATTACATATTTACCAGCCCCTTCCCCCACTTTCCACCCGGAAGCCCTGCGGGGAGCAACATGGGAGAAGCCCAGGCAATAGGGGGAACTAGCACCGCATGCAGTGATTAGGGTGTGCCCAGGCCCCCTGATCACCGTACCTCCCCTGTGCATCGCACCCTATGCACTGGACTCTTCCATATTGTTCTCTTCCAGTGAATTTGATGATTGCTTAACTGTTCACCCAACAGCTAAATGATCTGCAGATTATCTATCTATCTATCTGAAATGACGGATGTATAATTGAGGGTCATATAGGGGTTAATAATCCTACCACCTGGAACACTTGCATGCTGGTGCCATGGGGGATTAAATGACATCACCCTGAGATGTCTGTACAGTGTGTGATGTTGAGTCACCTCCTCAAACGTCCCGACATGTTTAACACCAGCATGCCGGACGGAGGCTACAAATTCCAAGAGGCATCCAAAACTTCCCATCCCTGGGGTCCAAATACTGGATTCCTTCATTCCCCCGGATTTGGAGCACTCATAGCAGAACTCCAGGCGGATACAAAAGACACCAGTAATTCCAGCTCTGCGCTCATTAACCGCTTGCCGACCAGCCACCGTCATTAGACGGTGGCAGGTCGGTACAATCCCGCGAGCCGTTGTAGCTGTACGTCGACTCCTTCAAGCGGGATAGCAGGGGCGCACGCGTCCCTGCTGCACTGCGGGGGGGGGGGGTGATGCTCATGGTCGACGGTCGCAATAACAGCCAGCCACGCGCGATCGCGGGCACGAGAGGCAGAACAGGGACGTGTGTGTGTGTAAACACACAAATCCCTGTTCTGTGAGGAGAGACAGATCGTGAGTTCCTAATAGCTAGGAATCACGATCTGTCATTTCCTTTAGGTCAGTCCCCTCCCCCTACAGTTAGAAACACTCCCAGGGAACACAGTTAACCCCTTGATCGCCCCCTAGTGTTAACCCCTTCCCTGCCAGTGACATTTATACAGTAATCAATGCATTTTTATAGCACTGATCGCTGTATAAATGACAATGGTCCCAAAAATGTGTCAAAAGTGTCCGATGTGTCCACCATAATTTCACAGTCCCAATAAAAATCGCAGTTCGCCGCCATTACTAGTAAAAAAAATAATAATAATAGAAATGCTATAAATCTATCCCCTATTTTGTAGACGTTATAACTTTTGCGCAAACCAATCTATATACGCTTATTGCGATTTTTTTTTTACCAAAAATATGTAGAAAAATATATATCGGCCTAAACTGAGAAAAGAAATGCTTTTTTTAAAAAAAAAAATGGGGATATTTATTATAGCAAAAAGTACAAAATATTGTGTTTTTTTAAAAATTGTCGCTCTTTTTTTGTTTACAGCGCAAAAAATAAAAACCGCAGAGGTGATCTGATACCACCAAAAGGAAGCTCTATTTGTGGAAAAAAAAAGGACATCAATTTTGTTTGTTGGGTGCAGCGTCGCACGACCGCGCAATTGTCAGTTAAAGCGACGCAGTGCTGAATCGCAAAAAATGGCCTGGTCATTCAGCAGCCAAATCTTCCGGGGCTGAAGTGGTTAATAGATCCTTAAAGAGGAGGGCCCATTAAAAAAAAAAAAAATTAAAAGTCAGCAGCTACAAATACTGCAGCTGCTGACTTTTAATTGGACACTTACCTGTCCCAGGGTCCAGCGATCCCCGGGACGAAGCCCCGCTCGTCTCCCCCTCCGTTCAGCGGCACCAGCATTGCAACTGTGGGCGCCGGGCTGTGGCTTCACAGCCTGGCACCCACTGCGCATGCGCGAGCGGCGCCGCCCGCCGTGATTGGCCGCTCAGTCACCTGGGACCTGTAATGGGTCCCAGATGATTGACAGGAGGGAGGGAGCAGAGTCGAGTCCTTCCTGTGCAGAGGGGGAAGTGATGTCACCAGCCCAGGCACTGAAAGAGGCAGACTACGAGGGACCACCTAGCAACAGGCATTTAGAGGTAAGTTAACAAAAAAAAAATTCCAAATGTTTTTTTTTTTATTTTTTTTTTTTTTTAGGCACAGTCATGCATTTTTTTTTTTTAGGGTGGAACACCACTTTAAATTCAATCACAGACTTTTTTCCATAAGCGCCAGATGAGCGATTTCTTCTTTTCTGCTTTATGGTTTTGATATCCTTAAATGTAATTGGTAAATGCAAGCAGAAGAAAGTACCTGATTTTGACTTGGTATTAGCCTTTTGAAACGTAATGTACAGCAGAGCTCAGCCTGGGAGCAGGAGAAGCAGCACAAGGAACCAGTCAGCTGTACTGCAGTACTCATGTGTTAACATGGAGCATTCTGAGGAGGAGAGATCAGAGTGACAGAAAAATAAGCTCATCAGTCTCCTGCTTCTCCTTTTACTGTTTAGTCACAGGCAGGAGGAGGGAGAAGACCTGTAACTGCTACCAAACAGCAGCAGAGAAAAAAAATCAGGTCTTCTGTCCTGGATAGACAAAATACAGATAAAGCAGCCCAGGGCATTTCGTCTGTGTAGTTAACTACGGGCAAAAATTAAAAGTCCAAGAGTGAACTGCCAAAGCTTTCTAAACCATTGCAGCAACCCACATACTCCCCCCCCCCCCCCCTCCAAAAAAAAAAATTCTTGGTCCCTGCATAGGTGCCCTGACTTTTATTAATACCAGAGTGTCCGCATGAGTGTATTGGCCGTCGGCAATGAGGAGGAGCCAGGCGTGCCGGCAGGAGACCCCAGAAGAGGAAGATCAGGGCGGCTCTGTGCAAAATCATTACCCAGAGCAGGTAAATATAACAGCTTATTATTTTAAAAAAAGAAAAATGGTTTACAATCACTTTAAGCAAAGAAGCAGAGTTGTATTAGTAACCTGCACAGTCTTTGATGATTTAGCTAAATATAAATCTGTTAGCATGCTGGTTATAGAGACATAGGTGCAACAACTATTCTCATATAATAAACTGTAATGTTTAATTTTACCACTAGGTGGTGATGTTGTGTTTGATGCTTGGATAATATAATGTTCTTCTTATTGGAATTACATGATGATGTCATTTCCTGTTTCTGTGTTCCTGTCTTTTTCCATTAAACCAAGAAGGGCCCAGCCATATGCCCAGCACCATCTTGATTGGTAAGAGTCAAATCTACAGCAGCTTTTCAGCAAAAGCAACCAGCCACTACAGTAAATATTTTAAGCCATGGCATTCCTGTAAAAGAACATCAACCATTACTTCCAGAAGAAGTGCTCTGTGCCCTGAGCCCACCTATTTTAACCACTTGTCGCCCGCCCACCGTCAAATGACGGCTGGGCGGTGCGGCTCTCATTCTGGGTGGACGTCATATGACAGCTTCCCAAAATGACCACTCTCGCGCGCCCCCCGGGCGCGCAGTGTGGCAATCGCGGCCGCACATGTTGCTAGGACACGGCGTGACCCCGATCTGTGTAAAGAGCCGCGGCTCTTTAACCATGTGATCAGCTGTGTCCAATCACAGCAGGTCACATGTAAACACAGAGATGCCGGTAATCGGCGCTCCTCGCCTCACACTGACAGAGTGTGAGGAGAGGAGAGCCGATCAGCGGCATCTCCTCACAGGGGACACTAGGTATGTAATCAGGGCACTGACCATCAGTGCCCTGATTACAATTAAGTGCCCACTCGTGCCAGCAATGATTGCCTGCCACTGCTAGCAATCAGTGCCAACCAGTGCCCACAATTGCCACCAATCTGTGCCCACAAGTGCCAGCAATCAGTGCCCACAAGTGCCAGCAATCAGTGCCCACAAGTGCCAGCAATCAGTGGCCATTAGTGATGCCAGTCAGTGCTGGCTATCAGTGCTGCCCATCAATGCCATCACTGCTGCCCATCAATGCTGATTACTGCTGCTCATCAGTGCCACCCATCAGTGCCGCCTATCTGTGCCCACCAGTGCTGCCTATCTGTGCCCACCAGTGCCGCCTATCTGCCCAGCGCCACCCATCAGTGCCCGCCTATCAGTGCTTTTCAGTGCCACATATCAGTGCCACCTATCAGTGCCCATAAGTGCAGCATATTCATGCTTCCTCATCAGTGCCACCTAATCACTGGCCATAAGTGCCACCTCATCAGTGCCCATAAGTGCCACCTCATCGGTGCCCATCAGTGCCGTATCATCAGCGCCCATCAGTAAAGGAGAAAAATTACTTATTTACAAAAAAATAAAAAACCCAGGTATGATTAAAATACCATCAAAAGAAAGCTCTATTTGTGTGAAGAAAATGATAAAAAATTTCACATGGTTACAGTGTAGTATGACCGCGCAATTGTCATTCAGAGTGTGACAGCGCTGAAAGCTGAAAAATGCCTGGGCAGGAAGGGGGTGTAAGTGCCCAGTATTGAGGTGGTTAAAACCTCTGACTCTAATCACGTGCTTAAAAACAAAAACCCCACATTGTGATCCATGCGTCTGGCGCCCTGCATGGAGATTAGGGGCCGGGTGCATAGATTGGGGGGGGGGGCAGCGCCCCTAATGGACGGGCCGCCACTGTTGCGATTTCAGATGAAGTCACGCGATTTCAAAGCCGCAGGCAATGTGAACAGAGGCTAAGAATCTGTTTAGTAAGCTGCCCTACAAACAGCACATGGGTATGCCCCAGAAACATGCCCGCACTTGGCTACACTGGTGGGTGGGAACCAAGCCTAAAGGTGGGACTTTAAAAAAAAAAAAAATAATGCTGTATATTGTGATATGTCAGGAATTTAGTAATGCAGACTTGTAAAGTTCCTGAGAAATTCACTTTTTTACACCTGCGCTCCATCCTGACAATGTGGAAAACATGACCCGCAACAGCCTGCCAGATCATTCCGCGCAACCAAAAGCAGAGGCGTCCTTTATCTCCAGCTGCTGCATCTTTCACATCCTTTTTTTTCCTTTCTTGGTTGGAAATAAATCTTTCCTTGAGTAAAGACAGGAGGAGTGTCCTGTGCAAAACTGGCGGAAAACTTAGAAGGGGGGGGGGGAGAAAAAAAAATCCAAGTCAGACATTAACTCCAGAGAATCTCATCACCTGGCTGGCAAGATTCTGCAGCTGCTATTTAAATATCTTTTATTTTATTGGCTGCGGGAAAAGAGGGGAGGGGCTGCAGGATTAATTACAGTGCACTAACTTTTTTTTTTTGTGTGGCTTTAGGGTACATGCTAACAAAAAAAAAAATTCTGGGAGAGACAACAACAGAGAGAAGCCAAAAAAGAAAAAGACCCAGGGAAGCGAAGATTGGGCAAAGTTAATTTATTGAACTTTTATTACTACTTTATCACTTATTTATTTTTTAAGACTTTTTTTTTTTTAAAAGATTCTGCAAATCTTCTCTGCGTCCAAAAATTGCTCTCCTAGGGATAAGAAATCCAGAGAAAGGAACCTAAACTTGTCAGGACAGGAGTGTCTGCAGATCCTCGGCTCCGTGTAGAAGAAAAGAAGAGTTCTGGCTTTTGGATTATGCGTGTACAGCAAAGGTAAACTTCATTTAAAAAAAAAAAAATATATATATATATATATATATATATATATATATATATATATATATATATATATATATATACATATATATATATATATATATTATACATATATATATATATATATATATATACATATATATATATATATATATATATATACATACATATATATATATATATACATACATATATATATATATATATATAATACATATATATATATATATATATATATATATATATATATATATATATATATATATATACATATATATATATATATATATATATATATATATATATATATATATATATATATATATATACAGTATATATATATATATATATATATATATATATAAAATATTAAGTATTTTTATTCTTATTTTTCTTATTTTATTTATATACATTCCTTATTTTTATTCTTTATATAGTAAACACTTTGATCGGACCCCTTGTTGCATGCTTTTTTGCAGAAAAATTATTTAGGTTGAGGCTCCGTTTGGTTTACATAACAAAATGAGCTGTGGGTGCAGCAGCCAATGAAACGTCATGTTGTATCAGCTTAGGGCAGCCAGAGCAATGCCATGAATCTGGATTGGTTGCCTTTGCTCTTTGCTCAACCTCCTTTTGCAAATTGCATGTCTATTTTATTGGTCCAATTGGTTCAATACTATCATGTCGTACCCCATGTTTTCCAAGGATACCCATTCATATATGCCCGACTTAAAGTTGCAGCGACTTGAAAGTAGTTTGTGCACTACTTTGGTCTGAATTTCATGCAACTTGAAGGCCATGGACTTCAATGTTAACCCTCAAAAGTTGCATGAAGGTCATACCTGAATGCTACACAATGCATCAGTTGTCCATTATCACTGGTCGAAACCAAAGTCGTATCAAAGTCGCACCCATCCAAAGTAGCGTCAAAGTTGTATCAAAGTTGCTCTCCAAAGTCAGACCTTGGAGTCCTACAAGTGTCAGTGGAGCCTTATTAGCATTCTTGTTTCAGGTCAATGACTCAATGTAATGAAGCCAGAGAAGCAGAATGACAGCCAGACAACTAGCATTTTCAGAATGAGCCATTGTGCAAGTGTTTTGGGAATGAGCTCATTCATTGCTAATGGGTGCAAATTGCAAATGTACTCACCAAACAAACACATATGGCCCCTCGATGCAGCAAGGACACCTACACTGGGGGTTTTGCAGGGATGTGCGACTTCCAGGACTTTTCCCCTTTCCATTGGATGTCTAGAGCTGAGACGAGCTCTGTCCTTGTCTGCACTCCTAGCAATTGCTGCATAAGAGGACCCAGTTGGGTCTTCAGCGGCACCTGTCAATTTAGTTTGGGGTACCTACACTGGTTTGAAGTAAATGGCAAAAAAATGGGTCGTGCATTTTTTGGTGCAATGAGGATTCATAGGAAATAGATGGGTGCAGGTACCTAAAAGATGCAGCGTGCATGTACCAGTGTAAGTGGGTTCTGAAAGAAAGGTGTAATTGGGTTCTAAAAGAAAGGATGTTCAGTCTTTGAGCATCATTTTCCATTATTCCGCTATTTTCCATAATGAGCAGTTCAGGCAGTAGGGGAGCGCTCAATTTTGCCCAGTGGAGGGTGTGTATCACAGCGAGGCCTGCTACATAGTGGATTCTACCACATTCTTCCTACCTGTCCTTCTAATGGAGATATCTCCTTGTATGTTGCTAGACTTTTGATCCCTATTGTTGTTCCTGAGCTACCGCCTGAAGCATCTGCTCATTACTTCCTGTTGCTCTGCAAATGTATAAGAATGAGTTCTCAGTTTAGCCAAGTATTGAGGTTTACAGTGGGGCCAGGTGTTACTCATATTAACAGGTAGTCAAATTTGTCTATGCAAGTGTTTTAGGGGGTGCTCATTCGTTGCTAATGGGTGCAAATTGCAAATGTACTCACCAAACAGCACATATGGCCCCTCGATACAACATAAACACCCACACTGGGGTTTTGCAGGGATGTGCGACTTCCAGGACTTTTCCCTTTCCCATTAGATGTCTAGAGCTGAGACGAGCTCTGTCCTTGTCTTCACTCCAAGCGGTTGCTACATAAGAGAACCCAGTGGAGTCTTGAGTGGCAACTGTCAATTTAATTTGGGGCACCTACATGTTGATGTGTTTTACAAAAATGGGTCATGTGCATTTTTTGGTGCGTTGAGGATCCATATGAAATAGATGGGCGCAGGTACCAAAGTGATGCAACGTGCATGTATCGGTGTGATTGGGCTCTGAAAGAAAGGCTGTTCAGTCTAAGGCTGTCCATTTGAGCATCATTTGCCACTATTCCGCTATTTCCCATAATGAGCAGCTCAGGCAGTAGGGGGCGCTCATTTTTGCACAGCGAAGGGTGTGTATCACAGCCAGGCCTGCTACATAGTGGATTCTAGCACATTCTTCCTACCTGTCCTTCTAATGGAGATATCTCCTTGTCTGTTGCTAGACCTTTGATCCCTATTGTTGTCCCCAAGCTACTGCCTGCAGCATCTGCTCATTACTTCCTCTTGCTCTGCATGTGTATAAAGATGAGTTCTCAGTTTATCCAAGCATTGAGGTTTACAGTGGGGCCAGGTGGTACTCATATTGACAGGTAGTCAGATTGCACCTATTTGTTTATGGTCACCCTTAGGAGCAGAGTGATGTGCAGGGTATAGCATTCCATACTGTAGCAGACAATCCTCCGCTGGCTGCCTTCAGTGTCGTCAGGAGATGTTGGTCCTCATCAAGCCTTAACACAGGTCCCCTAAGTGCATTCTGATGTGATTTTATTAACATCTACTGCCGAAGCCCCCCCCCCCCCCCCGAAGCATGTTGGCTGTATTCAATGCTCTTAACCATTAAATGTTTCAAGAAGTCCTTCAAGTGAGATGAACTTTTGCACCAGGCACTCCAAGAACGTACGAATTCAAGAAGAGCAGGCCATCAGGAAAGATGTTTCACTTGAATCCAGGACTGAGCTAAGCCTGTGCCATTTAGGTCAGTTGGTGCGGGTCTTCTGTTTCTGGAATTATAAGGTTGCACCAATGGAGAGGCATCAAAGGGCTCTTGTGCCTGACCAAGTTTTGGGTCTCCCATGCAACTATTGGCCAAGTACATTTATTCATTAATTGATTGACAAATAGACCATTTCCAGGTCTGCATGACAGCCGGAGGGGGTCCTAGCACCCATCTGATCTAGTAGAAATGGGCCCCTTTGTCCCAGATGGCCCATGTGTATCTGCACAGTCTGTACAAACGGTATGTCCACCTCTGGACTGTCCTGCAGTAGGTACATTTTATCTCTTTGGAAACTGTTACAAACACTCACCAGGTATTGGATTTCCTCAACTCAGTGGAAGTCCATAAAACTATATGACTGGTCATACATGGGCCACATATTAAGAAGATACTGTGGTGGCTCAATTTCTTTACATTGTGGGAAATTTTAAGTTATTGAGCAAGAGTAATATTTTAAGACCATTTCATGAGACTGGGACAATTGAAGGGTAATCAGTTGTTGCTTCTGATCATTTAAAGGGTAGAAGGTCGCCCTATTCTAGGTTGCCCTATTCTTTAACTGTAAATGGGCAAAGTGACAGGATCCATTAACTGTTGGGCCCATCTATGTGGATTATCTTGACAACTAGCTGGAGGAGGGTAAAACTGTGGCAGCAGTCATCATTTTTAGCTATGTAAAGGAAGACCGCTATTTGATGTTATCTTGAGTGCTGACTTTTCCTCCAGTAATTTATCATTTTAAGCTGAATTTGGGGTGCTACAGGGAAGCTCATAATTGAGCTCCACTCATTCGTATCCACAGATCCTGTATTCTTGGAGTTCTTCTTTAGGCGTAACTTTGGTACACACCAAAGTAATGGTACACTATGGCCAAAGGTTTGTGGATACCTAACCATTGCCTCCATATGGGTTTGCTATTACTACTTACTATAGCCTATTTCAAATCCCTTGGCAATATTATGAAAAGTGTGGAGTTGTGCAGCGTGGTGCGGCGGCAGTAACTTACACACAGTCCAGTTGCAAATACAAAGAATTTGTATTGTAGTCAAAATATGACAATTTACAACAAGCCTAGAGGAAGGCAGCCCAACCGGGAACACTCACGGGTGAACAGCAGATTGTAGTGGAGCGAATCTCAACCGAACTGACAGCTTCTGTCTTGAGGGGCGGAATGCAGTCTGGTTGGTCCAAACTCAAGTGGGGAGGTTTCCAGGAGAAGCAGCAGAACCCTAGTCTTTTCTACTCATCTGGAACCTTTCCCTGCCGCCATTGCTGTCCCTGACAAGCGAGTGACCTATTCATACACTACCTATGTACTAAATGCACGCCAAACTCAGAGCCAGGGTCTTAAGTAGACTCTGCCTCACCCAACATGGCCGCCAGAGTCACATGGGCTGTCAGCATCCAACCAGGTCACTGCCCCAGTGACCCAGGAAACCATAGAGGAACCATATTCCTCTTGACTTCCTCTCCCTCTGCACTGCCACTGCAGTTGAGCACCAGCTGAAGTGGAGAAAATAGACTACAACTGCCGACAAAGAGACCTTCCTTCAGGGCTCTGATTGTGTCCACTGTTCTGGGAGGTCTTTCCTACAATATTTTTGAGTGTGTCCATGGAAATTTGTTCCCCTTTGAGCCAAAAGAGCCTTTCTGAGGTCAGGTAATAATGTTTGGAGACCTGGCTCACTAGCAACGTTCCAATTCACCTGAAAAGTGTCCAGTAGGGTTGAGGTCAGGGCTCTGTACAGGAAACTTAAGTTCCTCCACACCAAACTGGTCAAACACACAATCTTAATGGTGATGGCTTTGTACACAGGGGCGCAGTCATGCTGGTACAGAACAGGGCCTTCCCCAAACTGTTTCTACAAGGTTGGAAATGCCCAATTGCCTAAAATGTCTCTCTGTGCTGTAGTATTACCAGTAACCTTTATTAGAATACCTGTGTTAGGGGCAACTTTTAAATAAGTTGCTTATAGTTTATATTGCTTTGTCTAATTATTGCTTCATATAGGAATTAAGACACAGAGTCAGGTATGTCTGTATCAAAGTTCTGAGCATCCCCCCAAAAAGGACTGCTCCCTTTACTTCTTTTATAGGCAGTTCCAAAAGCAGTAATCTTATCGGCATTACCAAATGAGGTTACGGTACAAAGAGTTTCTCATCAGCGAACATGTAATGATTATTCAGCAGTTCCAAATTCCATCTAGATACAGATTGATAGAACAATTGATACGTACACAGGTAAGAAAGGAGCACAAACAATTTAAATAGAACAATTGATACGTACACAGGTAAGAAAGGAGCACAAACAATTTAAATAGAACAATTGATACGTACACAGGTAAGAAAAAACAGAAACAATTAAAGTGGAACTCTAAGTCATTATTTCAACCCTATCAATTTCCCCCTTTGACATCATCCTCTCCTTCCCCCTGGGTCCTCATGAATAAGTTCTAGTCAGTTTTTCCCCAGAGTCCTTTCCCTGACCGCGAGTTGTCAGAGGGGTAGAACCCATCCCCCTAGGTATTACCAACATCTTAAAATTCAAGAAGAGGAGTTTTATAGGAGTAGGGTGATGTCAATACACACTTATCAGTATACCCTGTCTATTCTCCTAATTTTCCTATTTATTTTCCTGTATACACATATATTCGTGATTGTAAGTGATATTAATATTAGAATAATAATTACCATTGGACTTAACAACCAGTGAAAGGTATTGGTTGCTGTAGAAGACATTCCACTAAATATATCCCACCAATGTGGTGCAGTATCCTGTTGTATCTGTGAGGAAAGATGTACTAGTCTACCTTTGTCAATAATAATAATTTGCTACTTTAGGATCATCTATAGCCCATTCGAAAGTTGTTGTTTCCTCTACTTCAAGTACATTAATACCAGGAGTCCATGCATATATTTGTAAAACAACAATCTTCAACAAAAAATATGTAAGTAGATATTTCATCATGTTGTTTTCTCGGGTTGTTTCTTGCAATGTGATGCGTGTATCCAGGTAGGTTTTCCTTCCAGCTTTACTGAGGTGGCTGTGGTCAAGAGTACTTGGTAAGGACCTTCAAACCTGGGTTCCAATGTCTTTCTGGTGTGTTTCTTCACATATACATAATCCCCTGGTAGCAGAGTATGTGTACCTGTTATTGAATTAGGGTCTGGAAGAGAAGAATACACACTTTTGTGGATCTTAGTTAGACGTTGTTGTAATTGTATCACATATGCAGTCAAACTATCACATTGCAATTGCATACTCTGTGGAAAGTATAAACCCAATCTAGGTGCATTCCCAAAAAGTATCTCATATGGGGATAATCCTGTCTTTCCTGTTGGAGTGTACCTTATAGAGAACAAAGCCAAAGGCAGGCATTCTGGCCAAGGCTTGTTTAACTCTTGCATGGCTTTTTGTATTTTTAACTTTATTGTCCCATTTACTCTCTCCACTGATCCTGAACTCTGTGGGTGGTAAGGGGTGTGAAAACTTTGTTGAACCCCTAACATGGTCATCACATTCTGCATGATTTCTCCTGTAAAGTGTGTCCCCCTATCTGATTCTATGGTTTCAGGAAGACCAAACCTAGGTATTAACTCAGTGATCAGTTTCTTAGCTGTGGCTTTAGCTGTAGCCGATTTTACTGGATAACTTTCGGGCCAACCTGAGAATAAATCGATACACACGAGGACAAATTCAAAAGGGCCGCTCTTAGGCATTTGTATGTAATCAATTTGCAGTCTCTGGAAGGGGTATTGGGCCCGGACCTGGTGTTTTCGTGGGGTTTTTACTCTCTGTCCTGGGTTATTCAGGAGACAGATTTGGCAGGCTGCACAGTAGTTTCTTGCAGTGCTACTGAATCCAGGGGCGAGCCATCCTTGGTTCACAATCCTATACATGGAATTGGAACTGACGTGTGTGGGTAGGTGAACTGCCGCTGCCATTTCTGGGTACAGAGAGGCAGGCAGGCATATTTTGCCTCCTTCCCTCCATACATTGTCAAGGTCTGGTGCTGCTCCCATCCTGACCCACTTATCTTTCTCGCTCTCCCCTGCTTGCTCCTGTAATTTACTCAGCTGCTGCCATGTTGGTTCTGGGATACTCACCTCTACCGCTGCTAAGGTCTCAGGGCTTCCTTCCCCTAGAGCTGCCTGTTTTGCAGTCAAATCTGCAAATGCATTTCCTTTTGCCTCAATTGTTTTTGCGCTCGCGTGTGCCGCTATCTTCATAATGGCTACTCGTTTAACCTTTTGAAGATTGTTCAGGACTCTCTTAATCCCTTCTCCATGTTTTACAGGTGTACCTGCTGCTGTCAGATAACCTCTAGCCCTCCATATGTGGCCATAATCGTGCGCTACACTATAAGCGTAGGCAGAGTCAGTGTAAATATTCCCTTCTCGTTCTTTTAAGTATTCTAGGGCTTGTTCTAAAGCTTTTAATTCTGCTTCCTGTGCTGACATGTGGGCTGGTAAGGCCTGTGCTTCAATTACCTGCGTATCAGTCACTACAGCATACCCTGTGTGATATTTACCCTTGTCATCAGCAAACCTACTACCATCTATATACAAGGTGTACTCAGCGTTTAAAATTGGTGTATCTGTAACGTGTGGGAATCCCATTGTCTCCTGTTCCATGAGCTGAAAACAATCGTGTTCATCTACTTCTTTAAACAAAAAAGAGTGTCAGTGTCCTCATTTCTTTTCTCACTAGTACTATTAGCACTATCATTCCCCCTTGCCAAATCTGGTGATTGAAGAGGCAAAAAGGTGGCCAAATTTAAGGTTGTACAGCGCTGAAAAGTAACATTTGGAGGTAAGAGTAAAGTACACTGTAACCTTAATTGCCTAGCCATTGAAATGTGTTTGGGCTGTACCTGAGACAAGATTGCATGTATGTCATGTGTGGTATGCACTACGACTGGATTGTCTAGAACAATCTCTGATGACTTATCTATGATAATTGACACTGCAGCTACCGCCCGTACACAGGACGGTGAACCTCTAGATACTGGATCTAATGCTGCTGAAAAGTAAGCGACTGGTCTTTGTTTTACATGTGCCTGTGTCAGAACACCTGTGGCATGTCCAGTGATCTCAGCAATGTACAGATTAAATATCTTGGTGTAATCTAAAGTGATAAACGATTCATAAGCTACTTCTGTAAGCATATACGGTACAATTTTCAAACAATCGTATAATGGCTGCATCAAAGCGCTAGCATGTGGTATCCACTGTCTACAATATGACAAGATACCTAAAAACATACGCAATTGTTTGAAATTCCGTGGGGGTAACATTCCCTTTATCACTTGAACCCTCTCCTCAGTGAGATGTCTCGTACCCTGTGATATACAATGTCCCAAAAAGATAACTTTTTCCTGACACACTTGTAACTTTTTCTTATTAACCTTGCAACCTTTTTCTGCCAAAAATCGCAACAAATTAAGGGTGGTGTGCAAGCTTTCAGTCTTTCACTTATCTGTGGAATTAATCCTTCCATAAATTGTCTATTGAAGGCTCGGATTGTGACTGGCAGAGCCAAATCCAATCCCTCATCTGCCATCATACTTTCCATAGATAAGTAAAATTCTGATACAGTCTGTCCTGGCATTTGTTTCATGGGTGATATTGACCCCCTCTCCTGTTGTTTTGCCTGACAGAAAGCTTCTAATCTAGCAATAAAAGGGGCCCTATATAGGAGTCTATATGTCTGACATGTCCTGCCTCCAGGTTGCCATCCCCATCAACTTGTCCTGCAGGTCTGTGTGGACCTATTTCTGTCATAAACTGGTTAAACAGGGTCAGAGTCATTTTGTGTCTGCATAGATCCTCCCCATCCTGCCAGGTCGCTTCATGTGTATTCATTAACTGTGTCACAAATCTACAAAAAGCAGCTGGCTTTGCTACCGGGTCTGGGGCGCTCTGTATTAATGCCATAAGGGTGTCTGCCGACCATGGTGCCCAAGTCCTTATTTGCATTCTACGAGTGACAGTAGGCGGGGCATTTGGATGGGCTGCTTGTCCAAATTCTGGATTGTTTACCTGAACAATGCGTGTATCAGTGCGTACGGGAGCTACAGTTTCTGGATGAGGTTTTTGTGCCCCACAATGCACACATTCTACTGCCCATTCTGGGTTTTGTGCTCCACAATCCTGACAAACCCATCCTCTCCCCTCAAGTACCGGATATATCTTGTGTGGTTTGCGTTCTACGTCAGTGTATGGGGGTGGGATGGCTGAGCTGGGAGCCTCGACATTTTTTGTTCTTCTATCTTTCATATCCCAACCATCACAATCTGGATTATACTTCCACCCCTCTTCTTTCGCTCTATTTGAGACCTTAATTAAGCATTGAACCTGACGCATCCATTGCTTCTCTAACACCTCTCCTTGTCTGTCCCTTTTTATTTCACTCCATACATCCGGGTCTAAGCCCGCTGCTCCTTTCACCTTAAATTTACGAAGGACATCCTTTAAGTCCTGTGCTTCGGTTTTCCCATAAATGTTCTTAATTATCTGTGGCACCGTATAGTGCGCCACAATTCCCTGACAGGGTTTTGTGTTCCTCTGGCCCATTCTAACAGTCCTGCCTAGGTAGCGTGTGGGACACTTAGTGTACAATATAATGCGTCTACAACATATACAAGAATGAATAATTACTTTATATGCTAGCCCAATAGCAAACCAGCTAAGTTACACTAGTTCCTCGTTGCCTTCCTCCTAGGGTGCTAGAATTCTAGAAACCTCTCCGGAATGAGATTTCTGAAACCGAATTACTTTATATGCTAGCCCAATAATAAATAATTACTTTATATGCTAGCCCAATAACAAACCAGAATGCGGCTACAACATATACAAAAATGCGGCTACAACATATACAAGCATTCCTTTAAGTGGCCAGGTATCCGACTAGATCTCGGGACTTTGTTGAGACCTTATTCCCTCCCCGTATCTGGGAATCCCTCTCATACACTCTTATCCCTGCTTTATGGAGCAGACAGGGCTTATACTCTCAACCCGTCTATGGTTTATGAGTTAGATGTGAGGTTAAGCATAAGCGTCAGACCCCCAAGCTCACAAGCCCTCAGGTTCCCAATCGTGTGAGGTAAGGCGCATTCCGTTGCTTAGTTCGGCAATCCCCTTCTAACTCATACCATCCTTGACAAGGCTCATTCACTTTCTCAACAAGACAGACAAGACAAACACAGATAACAAAACAAACAAATAATTCCAGCAATATAAACTAAAATATGCAGTAATTCTAGACTCACCACTACAGAGGCTGGTGTTTTAAAACCAGGAGAACCGTAACTGACAGAACGGATAGGCACAAATCAGGGGAGCACAGAATATAAGAAAAATAAAGCTTTTTCTTACCTGCGCAGGTTTTTTGATCTGTGATTCCCGGAATGCCTATTCCTTTTTGTTCCGTCAGCCGCGTTCGTCCACCTCTTGTAGTATCATCGGTGAGTCCCTGTTCTTCGGGCGCCAAAATGTTAGGGGCAACTTTTAAATAAGTTGCTTATAGTTTATATTGCTTTGTCTAATTATTGCTTCATATAGGAATTAAGACACAGAGTCAGGTATGTCTGTATCAAAGTTCTGAGCATCCCCAAAAAAGGACTGCTCCCTTTACTTCTTTTATAGGCAGTTCCAAAAGCAGTAATCTTATCGGCATTACCAAATGAGGTTACGGTACAAAGAGTTTCTCATCAGCGAACATGTAATGATTATTCAGCAGTTCCAAATTCCATCTAGATACAGATTGATAGAACAATTGATACGTACACAGGTAAGAAAGGAGCACAAACAATTTAAATAGAACAATTGATACGTACACAGGTAAGAAAGGAGCACAAACAATTTAAATAGAACAATTGATACGTACACAGGTAAGAAAAAACAGAAACAATTAAAGTGGAACTCTAAGTCATTATTTCAACCCTATCACCTGGAACACTTAAACACAACAGTATGGAGGTGTCCACAAACTCTTAGCCATGTAGGTTATATGATGCATTTGACACAATCTGCTATTACATATTGCATAGGATACAATGACTGTGATACTCTATGGAATACTGATTCCATATTCATTGTCAGGTATTTGGCATGGTTTACCATATTGACAGACAGATCCCTGCTTGTGCTGAATAGATGAAGGGCTCGGAAATTCCTTTTAATATTAACTGACAGTGTCAGCTGGCCAAACTTTGTTACAGCCTGTCTCAAAGGTAGTTATAATAATCCCTTAAGAGGTCACTCTTCCCAGGACAGAACTGATATTTCAGTTTTTGGTAGATGCCAGAGAGTTATAACATGTGACAGTTTCCACTATCTCTTTGGTATTCTAGAGGTGAGATCTTTGTGTTCTTGGTCTGTACACCTACGGTGCCCATTACAAGGGGTTCCCGTTCTCCCCTGTTTATTTATTTGATGGTATGTAAAATGGAACAGGAGAAGTGTGGACACACAAAGGTGGACAGAAACATCCAAAACTCCTCCCTGGTGGACAAGAACAGAGTCAGAGTCTCGCTGTTGGAGCATCAAAGACATATAAGAAGTCAAGGGCTGATTCAGTCCACCAGACTCCAAATAAAAATAAAATATCACTTATGAGGTTTGGACAACCTGTAGGGTTAGGTAACTACAAGTTCCAGCACTCTGCCCTTGACCTATATTACCGGGGCTCCTGGAGGTTGTAGGTTCCCAGTGTCTAATTTATGGACCTTTCATATTTGTTCTTCATTTAGGACGGCTTAGCTCCAGGTGTTCTACATTGAGCGGTTGAGATTCACATTGTACACTGCAAAGACTTGAAAGGAACAGCAGCTGCAATCACTGACGGATTAGATGTTGGATCTTGAATAAAGCAAGACATATGCCGCCCAGAAGGCCAGGGTGGTAAACAATTTATAGTAGAGAACTTACAAAAATAACAATTTGCAGATATCTTTCAGCAGCATTCAAATTTAACCCTTAATACAGCAGCCTTTATTATCAACCTTTATAATACAGAGGAACTTTGAAAATAACTTTCTGGTCTCTGGGAACCCTGCTATTAGTATTATATCTACAGCTCATGGCAGATTATCGAGATGGTCAGTGAGAAGAATGCTTTGTACAGTGGTGGTTGGTAGAAATAATGCTCCTTACTTGTCATTGGGAAGAATGCTTCTTATGCCGCGTACACACGAGCGGACTTTACAGCAGACTTGGTCAAGCAGACAATCCGATCGTGTGTGGGCTCCCACGGACTTTTTTTCCCAAAAGTCTGACAGACCTAGAAATGAAACATGTTTCAAATCTTTCCTTCGTAACTCCGCCGGACTCAGTTCCTGATGGAAAGCCCGACGGACCAGATACGGTGCAAGGGCAGGGTACTGCATCTCGCGCTCGCTGCAATAGGAAAAACAAATGTTCCTACTGCAGCGAGCGCGGGGCATACCAGGCCCTTAGGTCTGGATTTTAAGGGAACCCCCCTACGCCGAAAAAACGGCGTGAGGTCCCCCCAAAGTCCATACCAGACCCCAATCTGAGCATGCAGCCCGGCCGGTCAGGAAAGGGGGTGGGGACGAGCGAGCGCCCCCACCCCCCCCCCCCTAACCGTACCTTATGTCAGTAGGAAGAATGTTCCTTACATCTGTGGTCAGTGGATATAATGTTCCTTATATTGGTGATCAGAGGGAAGAATGCTTATTACATTGATGGTCAGTGGGAAGAATGTTCCTTACATTGGTCGTTAGTGGATAGAATGTTCCATACATTGGTGATCAGAGGGAAGAATGCCCCTTACATTGTTGATCAGTAGGAAGAATGTTCCTTATATTGGTGATCAGTGGGAAGAATGTCCATTACACTGGTGGTCAGTGGGAAGAATGTCTCATAGATTGGTGGTTAGTAGGAAAAATGTTGCTTACATTGGTGGAAAGTGGGAAGAATGTCCCTTAAGTTGGTGGTCAGTGGAAATAATATCTTTAACATTGGTGATCAGTGGGGAGAATGCTCCTTACATTGGAGGTCAGTGGGAAGAAAGTCTCCTACTTTGGTGGTCAGAGGGAAGAATGCCCTTAATCTTAATTTTAAGATACTAAATAGAAATGTAAATAGAAATTTAAATTTGACTACTTATCACTGGTGTGAATACACTAGCATTTTGTCTGTCAGAACACAGTGGCCCAGATCCACAGTCTGGCAAAGTGGACATTGGCCAGAAAGGATGATGAGTTAAAAAAAAAAAAAAAAAAAAATTGGGACTAGAGTGAACAGAAGGCATCAATGGTGAATTAGTGATACATTCTAGAGCTTGCACTTTGAAAATGTTTCTGGAAAATGTAACATTGGCCATTTTAGCAACACCTTAAATATAACTGGGACATGGATGACCAGATGTTGGATGTGCGATGCTAAAAAGTGACCACCATCATGCCCAACACACCCTTTGCTGAGTCAAAGCTTGAGCTCTCCAGTCACCAGGGAACATGAGCTGTGCTAATTGCAGAGATAAAGGCCTGAGTCAACAAGGTGTATGTTAGACCTTTGCAGAGAAAACCACTGCTTTCAACTGGGAGAGCAAGTGTCCTTCTCTGCAGCATACTGGAAGGTGACAGGCTTTTCTACTCATGCTGGTGCTGCTTTCTAAAGAAAACCAGCCGTAAGATTGTATGCGCCTTGTGTTTTGATGTACCTGGCTTGAATCCCAGTTCAGTACAGAATGAGTTAATAAATCTGGAATGTAGCATCCAAGACCCCCTGGAGGGCAGACCTCATGGGAGGGACCAGGATGCATGATGTCATCTGTATATTGACTAGAGTACAGAAGGTAATGTCTTGTTTCAGCCTTGATCTTGAGACATCAAAGGAAAAACATAATTATTAGTTTTGTGACACCCTCATCCACCTCTGTTGCTACAATCTGCATTGACTAGAACTTAGTGATATATATATATATATATATATATATATATATATATATATATATATAAAAAAAAAAAAATAAATTATAAAGAAAAAAAAAAAAAAAAAATAAAAAAAATAAAAAAAAAAAAAAAAATATATATATATATATATATATATATATATATATATATATAAAAATAAATATATATATATATATATATATATATATATATATATATTTATATTATATTTTATTTTTTGTGTTGGTATGGATAGTTTCCCATCATTGTTGTCAGCGAGAGGAATAGTGCTCCATCGTTGGGTTCACTGGGAAGTATAGCGCCCCATATATTTATATATATATATATATATATATATATATATATATATATATATATATATTTTTTTTTTAAATTGTGCTACATTAGAAGTCCTCCAGCTGTTTTTAGTTATTGCTTTGGGGGAAGCGATGCAAGCCGATTTCATAATACATATCAAGTTTATACACTACTTGGCGGATATGGTTACAGGCGTTTTAAACTGCTGTTGAATTCCCAAGAGTTACACAAAATAATAAAAAACTTTCGGTGAATATTAAAGTGTATTTCCATAGGAGACATTTACTGTTTGCTTTCTTTTAGGAGTCACAAGGTACAGTAGATCAGTCCAGTGATTAGCTGTATAAACCTAATATCAATCTTCTTTCAGGGGCTGCCCCACAAATACAGGAGGGCATTGCATTTATTTAATTCATGCAAAAAAGTGGATTGTACTGCTAGAGATGGAGCATGTAGTAATGGAGCTTCAGGGACATACAGGCTGTTGAAGTGTCCATTCCGGCCAGAGAGAAATGCTAAAGCCCACCTCCCGACATCTACTTTTTGACAAAGAATACTATAGACATTATAAAACGTTAGACCCTTAAAGCCATTTGTGGTTGAGTCAGGGACATTATATGACTGTCTGTCTTCTGCCGTGCCAGCACACCCTGGGAAAGATTGATTGGCCGGATGGATCTTCCCAACTGTTCTGTTTCAAATGCCGCTTAATGCATTGACATACCTCCTTGGACCCTGTCTGTACAGACAGTATGGTCACCTGCTGACTTTATCAGCATCCACAGGCAGCTTAACTTCTCAATAAAATAAAGAAGTTTAATCCAATGCTATTTTACTTCAGACAAGTAGAGAGGAAGTTTTTCTAGTCTTTTGATGTGTAGGAAGGCGATGACTTCCCTAAGCCACATCTCTGCAAGGAGCGAACACTGACTTAGGGAACACTAAATAAACAGGGAGGTTCTAGCTGAACTAACTAGCACTAAACAAGAGGGAAGGACAGGGGAAGATACCAAATCACAAATTAAACAAGTGAACCTAAACTACTGCTTTTGTTTGGCGCCATCTTAAAAAACAGAGGTTACCAAATCTGAGAAGTCCATATGCATGTTAACCAAAGAGGGCACCAAGAAAAAAGTTTCTGGAGTCAAAAGTGGTATTTTTTTGCCCTGCTGCTGATAACGGCACCTTTTTTTCTAAAGATTGTCCACCTGGTTTAGATTGAATCTTTCCAGCTTTGCTTCAGGTCCGACTGATGTCTAGCTGATTTTAGAGCCCTGATGAAGGGGGAGTACTGAGCCCCCTAAAACGCGTTTGATGCATGGTGCTTTTTTTTTTCTTGATGCCATTTGTGGAATCAATACATTTCCATTTTGGACTCTAGGAACGAAAAGACAGAGGTTACCCAATTTGAGAAGTCCATCTGCATTTCCATCCAGAAGGTTGTCACTGAATTTTTCCAGGAGCTTTGCTCTGGGTCCAACTGATGTCTAGTTGATTTTAGAGCCCCGATGAACGGGGGAGTGCTGAGCCCCTAAAATGAATTATATACCTGGTGTTCTTTTTTTTTTTCCTGATGCCATTAGTAAAATTCCATTTTGGACTCTAGGAATGTTTGCTTGGCGCCCCCCCCCCCCCCCCCCCCCCCCTCAAAAAGACCTAAAAATTAAGTTACCTAATTTGAGAAGTCGATATGTATTTTCTACCAAAGAGGGCACCAAGCAAAAATTCCTAGAATCCAAAGCAGTATTTATTTCAATACATGAATGCTGCTGCCAGACTTATCCACCTTACTAACCGCTCAGTGTCTGCCAACCCTCTCCTCCAATCCCTACACTGACCACCACCCCTCTCCAATCCCTACACTGGCTCCCAATCACCCACCAAATTAAATTCCAAATGCTAACCACAACATACAAAGCCATTCACAACTCTGCCCCGAGCTACATCACCAATCTTGTCTCCAAATATCACCCAAATCCTCCTCTCCGCTCTTCTCAAGACCTCCTACTCTCAAGCTCTCTCGTCTCCTCCTCCCATGCTCGTCTCCAGGATTTCTCCAGAGCCTCTACCATCCTCTGGAACTCGCTACCTCCACCGGTCTGGCTATCTCCTACTCTTGCTACCTTCAGGTAATCCCTGAAAACTCATCTCTTCAGGAAAGACTATCACGTCTCCAAGTAATCTTCTACCACTTCCAACAGCTCATTCCCCACAGTTACAACATTTTGTACCACCTGCCCCACCCTATTAGATTGTAAGCTCTTCTGAGCAGGGCCCTCTTAAAGTGGTTGTAAACCCTTACAGACCACTTTGACCTACAGGTAAGCCTAGATTAAGGCTTACCTGTAGGTCCAAGAAATATCTCCTAAACCTACACGGTTTAGGAGATATTTGCCATCAGGGTTTACTTCCTCTTTAATCTTCTTGTATGTTATTGTATTATAACTGTATTGTCTCCTTTTTATATTGTAAAGCGCTGCATAAACTATGGCGCTATATAAATCCTGTATAATGATAATAATAATAATTTGACCTGCCACTGACACAGGCACCAACAAACAAAAACATTTTTAGGGTCCTCTTTGGTTGAAATGCATAACTACTTCTCTCTGTCTATTTGTCCTGGTGAGCATCATCACCAGAACTGAAAAAGTTGGAAAATCCAACATTGTTGGTTGTCACCAGAACAGGAAAAGAAGTAAAATCTTCCAACGGGGACACTCGTTCTGGTGACCATGGTCTAATATGGAATTTTTCTTAAGTGGTTTCCTGTTGTGTCTACAGGACAGGAATCAAATGAAGAACTTCTCTAATGGGGCACAGATGGCATAATTCTAACGATAGTTTTTTGGCATTAACCCCTCTCACCAACATTAAAAAAAAAAAGTTTTGGTTTTAGATGTACCATAACAAATTTTGACGCGCGCCCTTGCTGGCTGTTAGGAGGTTCTAGCGCATGGATTTAGAAGGTTGCCGAGCTTTCTATGGGAATCTTCATGGAATGTTTTCCTTGGTGGCATCACCACAGGGCAGAGCCAGGCCAGGAGGCTCCCATAGTCCTGCATCATTAATCTGTCACAGCAGACACACAAACCTGGCTGAGAACAGGAGACAAAAGGGGCCGAGGCTGCTGGGTCTATAAATAGGGGGGAGATGTCCATCTTGGCAGCTACACAATGAGCGGTTTCTAAACTCCAACGCTGCCCTTTACAATGAACCAGAACGAGACTAAGTGAGTCAAAGGGCCTTGGAAAAATCTTCAGTCTGGGGTAGACGGGGCAACCAATAAACAGAGGACATGGTGGTGTCCAGAACGGAGGGGGCCTCCTCAGTGACCCTGCTCACAATACTGCTTTCATTTGGGAGATAAAAATAAAATGTTTCCCGGTAGGAAGGCGTATATATATATATATATATATATATATATATATATATATGTATATACATATATATATAGATTAGATAGATAGATATATAGATTAGATAGATAGATAGATAGATAGATAGATAGATAGATAGATAGATAGATAGATAGATAGATAGATAGATAGATAGATAGATAGATAGATAGATAAAAAGCACTATTATTATCTATAATACCAAAACAAAACAGTCCTATTTTTAACCATATTATTTTTTTGGAAAGGCTGCAGACTGTTCTGAGACAGGAACAACAAGTAACCAAACTCCGTTTTAAAGCATACAAACACAGCAATTATTTCACTGAAAATAAATAAACATCGTTCACTTTAATTAAAATAGTATTAAATCCAAAACCAAAAATGAATTATATTGCAGTAAAACCAGTCTGTGTATGCAGTAAAGCATGCTTGTTATACTCACTGTGGAACCTAAGGGGTTAATCCTCAGCATTGTGTAAAAAGGCTCTTTGATCCTGTCTTCTCCAATCCTCCCCTTCTTCCACTTTTCCCCAATCCACCTCCTGATAGAACAGAGCATCGGGGGCACTCTGCACATGCTCAGTTTGGTGTGTATTGCTAGAGTTCATTTTTTATTTTATTTTTTTTCTTGGGAGGGTGCATGTTATCGGCACAGGGCCCAATCAGCACTGTCCAGACAGAGGGTCAGGGGTCCTGCAGCCTCATAGGACACTCAGAGGAGAATGAAAACTTCTCCTACCAGCTTTAACCAGACACTGACAGAAGTCACAAGCCTGCTATGTACTGCTGATGAGAAAAGGTATTTAGCAGTTTATATTTACTAAAATAATTGCATTTCCATGTTCTGTGTATTGTGGGAGACCAGATATAGTGAATGCAGAGTCCTGGGTTTAGTAACACTTTAGCTGTGGTGGCTGCATTACCTTTGCTTAATGCGCAGAACACACCCCTTGCTGAACCAAAGCTGTCCTATCAGCAGGGAGCACGAATCTTGCTGAATTATTTTTTCTCCCATTGATGCCAATGATGGGGCACTATTCCTCCAACTAATACCAATGATGGGGCACTATTCCTCCAACTAATACCAATGATGGGGCACTATTCCTCCCACTGATGCCAATGATAGGACACTATTCCTCCCACTGATGCCAATGATAGGACACTATTCCTCCCACTAATGCCAATGATGGAGCACTATTCCTCCAACTAATACCACTGATGGCGCACTATTCCTCCCACTAATACCAATAATAGGACACTATTCCTCCCACTGATGCCAATGATGGGGTGCTATTCCTCCACTGATAGCAGTGACGGGCCACTATTCTTCCCACTGATAGCAGTGATGGGCCACTATTCCTCCCACTGATAGCAATGATCGGGCACTATTCCTCCTTCTACTGACTACAGGCGCGATGTGATTTTTTTTTTTTTTTTTTACTCTTACTGACACTGGGGCATTTCCTACTTCCACTGGCCACTTGGGCCCCCCCTAAAGTCCGGATGACAGTAAACCAGCCCATTGTTTAGAAAGTTTGGGAACCCCTGCCTTAGATGGTAGGGCCACCTTCATCACCTCCCCCTAATACTAAGGCTCCATGCACACTGGACGTTAAAATAACGTTATAAAAACGCCAGTAGCCTTGCAGTGAGTCTTTCAACATTTTTTAACGTTTTTGCAATAGTGTTTATTAGCGCTTTTTAGCATTTTTTTCCATGTTAGCGTTATTTTTATTATTTTTTTCAATAGATCAAAAACATTAAAAACAGCTGGTGAGCCACGTTTTTGAGCGTTTATCAGCGTTTATGAGCGTTTGGCTTTTTTGGTGGTCAGAAAAACGACTCCTGAACGCGATTTTATGGTGTTCAGAAAACAGCCCATAAACTCCACTGCTGATAAAAATCCAAAAATCCCAAAAATAGACAAATCCACTTTGCACTGCAAGTGCACTTGGAAGTGCAGTCGCTCTAAATCTAAGGGGTAGATCTGAAGTGAGGGGAAGCTCTGCTGATTTTATCATCCAATCATGTGCAAGCTAAAATGCTGTTTTTTATTTTCCTTACACGTCCCCCTCGGATCTACATTGACTGTACTTCCAAGTGCATTTGCAGTGCAAAGTGGATTTGCCTTTAGTAAATAACCCCCATAGGATAACATAGAGGGGAGTTTATGGGCTGTTAAAAAAAAACACCCAAACTCCCAAAAACGGCCGTTTATAAGCTTCAGTGTGCATGGAGCCTAAAGAAGAGAGCAGGCAGGATCACACATAGGACATTTGAAATATGGATAATGCAAAAGATAACACAGATTAGCAGGTTCACATGCATGCACAGTTTTTAATTTGCAACTTTAAAGTGTTTGCAATAAAAATAATATAAACTTTAGTTCTGCTTTCAGCTTTGTAGAGGACAAGGTAGCATTGCAAGCCAATGCAGTCAGACAATATTTTAAAGATGGTAGCAGGAGGAGAGATGACCCCATTGTCCTTCACTGTCCAATCACAGGCTGGGAGTTGGTTGGTGACCAAGCTATCTTGCCCAGCTGCAGTGGGAGAAAAGAGAGGCCATACATCTGGCTGGGTGTTCCTGGTAGGGGTGCCTGAACACATACATGCGAATCCATTCATACAGTATATATGTATTTTAATTGGGCATTTTAAAGTTTGTCTTCAATTCAGCTTTAAATATTCCCTCTAGGCAGCGGGTTTCACAATCAGGTGTTAAGAGGGAGTTATTGAGATTGACTGCTATTTCAGGCACATCTGTGTCCTGCAGCTATGTGTACTCAGCATAAATCAACCTCAGTTTATTCACTAAATATGCGATGAAAGACAATAACACTTCAACGGTAATATTGTGTGTGCAATACTTATGAGTAACTGCTACAAATGTCACTCTCTGTTTATAAATGCAATCCTTTGAGTGGATTCACTTCAAAAGGGATCACCATTGGCTAAGGTTACCGGCTTTTTCAAAATAAAATGCAGGGACACCCTATTGACCACGCCTACTTTAAAACCCCACCCCTTAAATCCCGCTCCCATTTTTAACATTCTCGAACAATTGGTCAAGGACTTTTGGAACAAGAGGCAGGCAGTCAAGGTGTAAAGACAAACAGAATTGAAATAAGAGGCACCAAGATACAGTATGCATTTATAGTTGGAAGGGACACCTTGAAGGTACTAAGAAGAAAAAACAAAAATGGCCCAACTTTGGATTGGCATTTTTTTGGATTGGCACATGCAACGTACGGCTAATGAGTTGGCATTTGCAGTGCAGTACCGTGTGTTCGCTACACCGTTGGACAATCGGGGACAGTGCTGGGGAGACGTGCTTTCCAGGGACAGACACCTCAAAACGGGGACATATGGTAATAACTATCAATTAGGAAAATGGTATTGGTAAGAAAAAAAGTATTGGGACGCCTGCCTTTACACGCACATGAACTTTAATGGCATCCCAGTCTTCGTCCGTAGGGTTCAATACTGAGTTGGTCCACCCTTTGCAGCTATAACAGCTTTAACTCTTCTGGGAAGGTTGTCCACAAGGTTTAGGAGTGTGTCTATGGGAACGTTTGACCATTCTTCCAGAAGCCCATTTGTGAGGTCTCCGCTCTAATTCATCCCAAAGGTGTTCTATCGTGTTCTGAGGACAGGACTCTGTGCAGGTCAGTCAAGTTCCTCCACCCCAAACTCGCTCATCCATGTCTTTATGGACCTTGCTTTTTGCACTGGTGCGCTGTCATGTTGGAAAAGGAAGGGACCATCCCCAAACTGTTCCCACAAAGTTGGGGAGCATGAAATTGTCCAAAATGTCTTGGTATGCTGATGCCTTAAGAGTTCCCTTCACTGGAACTAAGGGGCCAAGCCCAACCCCTGAAAAACAACCCCACACCATAATCCCCCCTCCACCAAATGATTTGGACCAATGCGCAAAGTAAGGCCCATAAAGACATGGATGAGCGAGTTTGGGGTGGAGGAACCTGACTTGCCTTCACAAAGTCCTGCTACTCGAAACTCGCTCATCAATGTTTTATGGACCTTGCTTTGTGCACTGGTCCAAATCATTTGGTGGAGGGGGGATTAGTGCACAAAGCAAGGTCCATAAAGACATGGATGAGTGAGTTTGGAGTAGAGGAACTTGACCGGCCTGACCTCAACCCGATAGAACACCTTTGGGATGAATTAGAGTGGAGACTGTGAGTCAGGCCTTCTCGTCCACATTAGTGCCTGATCTCACAAATTCGCTTCTAGAAGAATGGTCAAACATTCCCATAGACACACTCCTAAACCTTGTGGACAGCCTTCCCAGAAGAGTTGAAGCTGTTATAGCTGCAAAGGGTGGGCCAACTTAATATTGAACCCTACGGTGCTGATGCATTTAAAGTTCCTGTGCGTGTAAAGGCAGGCGTCCCAATACTTTTGACAATATGGTGTGTATATATGCTGTAGCACATTCACATCAGTCCCTCTCCTCAAGGAGCTTACAATTTAAGGTCCCCAACTCACATTAATACATACACCTACTAGGGTCAATTTAGACAGGAGCCAATTAACCTACCAGCATGTCTTTGGCATGTGGGAGGAACCCAACGCAGGCACAATGAAAACATGCAAACTCCAGGCAGGTAGTGCCGTGGTTGGGATTCCAACCGACAACCCTAGTGCTCCCAGGCGGAAGTGCTAACCACTCAACCACTGTGCTGCCCAATTGTAATTATTTTAAATAACATGCTTGGGGGTTCCCTAAACCTGCACGTGAAGTGGCAGACCCGTACAATAGACTCCAACAAAGATGACCTTTAGGCGACCTAGCCGCCTGACAAGTAGCGTCCCATTCTGTACAATGGAACCGTTCTAATCGGAGAGACGCAAGTCGCTCCGACTTAGAAAAAGGTTCCTGTACGACTTTGGGGGGCGACTTGCATTGACTTCTATACAGAAGTCGTTTTGCAAGTCACCGCTCCTGTCGTGTCCAGGTCGCCTGAGGCAGTCGCGCTGCAAGTCGTGCTGCCTCATTGTGAACCGACACTTAGAGAAACAAATTATTGCTGCTAAATGATAATTCCTGGCAGGCTTGGTTCTGTTTGTAAACAATGCAATTAGGGTATCCCCCTTTAAATCCACACCAGACCCTTATCCACTAGAAGAAGGTCTGGTATGGTGTTTTAGGGGGATCCCCATGCAAAAAAAAAAAGGTCCCTTAACAATCCATACTAGACCCACATTCCTGCAGATGGTTTACGGTTCTTTGCACACAGTTGATACACTTTGCACCAACTTATTAAATAAGCCTGTATATCTGTCTTCAGATCCAGCTTCAGCATTAGGAAGGAGTTAAAGCACAATAATGTGGCCTGGAAGCATGGAGGAGTCTGCCTGGGATGTCCGGGACAAGTCCTGCAATTGCAGAGATACACCTTTACGCCCCGGGCCATACATTACAGCGTGAGGCACACCCAGATCTCTGCAGCATCGGATTAGAACGCTGAGCAAACAGATGCCCCGTATCTGCCTGGATCTGTTATACGAGGGAATCTCTACTTATTTTGTTAGATTACCATTATGAATTTGGGAGGTCCTATTCAAGGTTTCCAAGGGGGATACAAAACACCGCCGGGAATTAGAGCAAAAAAGTTGGCAAACACAAGATCTGTGGGCGTCATTACATGTTTCCTGAAGGCACTCTGCATTTTATAAGTGAAACGTAAACCTATAATAATCAGCAGGACTCACTGAGGCAAGGAATTGCTTTAAAGTGACACTAAATGATATCCTTATTCTCCATAAATAATCCATACACCATGCATAGCTTACTAGCTCATTATGAACTACTTGCCTGAGATCGAAGCCCCCGCAGCGATCCTCGTTCACCGCTCCGTCGGCCGACACCGCTCCCGGGGGTTACTTCCAGGTATCGCGGCTCCGGCGCTGTGATTGGCCGGAGCCTCGATGACGTCACTCCCGCGCATGCGCGTGGGACCCGCCGGTAACGGCACAGTCTAACTGAAGCAACAGCACGTACGCGCCGTTGCTTCAGTTTGCTTAAGTGCGCATATGCCGATGACGTCGGCACATGCAAATACAGGGGTTTAGGAGATATCCAGTGTAGCTACAGGTAAGCCTAATTATAGGCTTGCCTGTAGTAAAAAGTGGTTGTAAAGGGTTTACAACCACTTTAATGGCCCTGTAATCTATTTTTTGTTTAATCTTTTCTTACTGTGTTTTTACCACTCACTGACAAGCAATACTGCATGCACCTCTGGTACATTTGTGCCCCAGCCATGTTTCCTGGTCTAGGAATTCCCACCTGTGGGCCCAAGAACCCCATGGCAAGTGCTGCCAGATAGAGGGAAAGGAGACCAGCGAAAGTCACTTTGCTGATCTCCCCTACCCAGAAGTGATATACCATAATACCTGTCAATTCATTAGCTTCAATGGAGGGCAGGTGAAACATCAGGGGTCAAAAAGACCCCTGATGTCCCATTAAAGAGAACCTGACCCATTTAAATAGGATCACATAGGGGACATACAAACCTAAACACGTGTGTTGGGGGCTCCTAAGTACAAAAACAGTATATAAATAACAGTATACAGGGCTTTTTTTCAGCGGGAACTCGGGGGTACGCAGTTCCGGTACCTCCAGCACTGACTGTATGTAATGGCAAGAAAAGCTGGGGTGTGCTGCCGGGTCTATTGATTGGGGGATCTATTCTGGTTGGAGGGGATCTATTTTCGCAGGGGGGTCTATAGGGTCTATAGTTGCTGAGGAGGTCTAATGTTGCTGGTGGCAGACCTATTGTTGCTGAGGGTGGGTCTTATATTGCTGGGGGGGGGTCAGATGTTGCTGGGAGAGATCTACTGTTGAGGGAGGGATCTGTTGTTATTGGCTAACGGAGAGTCTATTGATGCTGGTTGAGGGGAGATCTGTTGATGCTGCCAATAGTCTATTGTTAGTAGAGGGGATATTTTGTTGCTTATGATCCATTGTTGTTAGGGGATCTATTGTTACTGGCTGCAGGGGATCCATTTTACTGCTTTTCTTGCTATCATTACCAAATTCCATACAAATTACTGAGCACCACAAAATTATATGTGGTTATGTATTCTTTAAAAGGGGCGGTACTGGGAGGTGGGTAGGGGGTGGAACCAAGGGATAGGGCTCAGAGGTGGGTAGGGGCAAAGACAAGGGGGGACTAGGAAAGGGGGAGAATTTATGATTTCTGGCCCTTTCTCAGAGAATATGAATAATAACACAAAAACTTTTCTTTCACTCATGGTTAGTGTTTGGCTGAAGCCATTTATTATCAATCAACTGTGTTTACTCTTTTTAAATCATAATGACAACAGAAACTACCTGAATTACCCTGATCAAAAGTTTACATACCCTGGTTATTTTGGCCTGATAACATGCACACAAGTTGACACAAAGGGGTTTGAATGGCTATTAAAGGTAACCATCCTCATCTGTGATCTGTTTTCTTGTAATAAGTGTGTGTATAAAAGGTCAATGAGTTTCTGGACTCCTGACAGACCTTTGCATCTTTCATCCAGTGCTGCACTGACGTTTCTGAATTCTGAGTCATGGGGAAAGCAAAAGAATTGTCCAAGGATCTGCGGGAAAAGGTAGTTGAACTATATAAAACAGGAAAAGGATATAAAAAGATATCCAATGAACTGAGAATGCCAATCAGCAGTTTTCAAACTCTAATCAAGAAGTGGAAAATGAGGGGTTCTGTTGAAACCAAACCACGGTCAGGTAGACCAACTAAAATTTCAGCCACAACTGCCAGGAAAATTGTTCGGGATGCAAAGAAAAACCCACAAATAACTTCAGGTGAAATACAGGACTCTCTGAAAACATGTGGCGTGGCTGTTTCAAGATGCACAATAAGGAGGCACTTGAAGAAAGATGGGCTGCATGGGCGAGTCACCAGAAGAAAGCCATTACAACGCAAATGCCACAAAGTATCCCGCTTACAATACGCCAAACAGCACAGAGACAAGCCTCAAACCTTCCAGCACAAAGTCATTTGGAGTGATGAGACCAAAATTGAGATTTTTGGCCACAACCATAAAGGCTCCATTTGGAGAGGAGTCAACAAGGCCTATGATGAAAGGTACACCATTCCTACTGTGAAACATGGAGGTGGATCGGTGATGTTTTGGGGATGTGTGAGCTACAAAGGCACAGGAAATTTGGTCAAAATTGATGGCAAGATGATTGCAGTATGTTATAAAAAAACACTGGAGGAACATTTGAATTCATCAGCCAGGAAGCTGCGCATGGGACATACTTGGACCTTCCAACATGACAATAATCCAAAACAAAAGTCCAAGTTGACCTGTCATTGGCTACAGCAGAATAAAGTGAAGTTTCTGGAGTGTCCATCTCAGTCTCCTGACCTCAATATCATTGAGCCACTCTGGGGAGATCTCAGACGTGCCGTTCATGGAAGACAGCCCAAGAATTTACAGGAACTGGAGGCTTTTTGTCAAGAGGAACGGGCAGCTTTACCAGCTGAGAAGATGATAAAGAGCCTCATCCACAAATACCACAAAAGACTTCAAGCTGTCATTGATGTTAAAGGGGACAATACACGGTATAAAGAACTGGGGTGTGTAAACTTTTGATCAGGATAATTTGGGTAGTTTCTGTTGTGATTATGATTTAAAAAGAGTAAACACAGTTGATTGATAATAAATGGCTTCAGCCAAACACTAACCATGAGTGAAAGAAACGTTTTTGTGTTATTATTCATATTCTCTGAGAAAGGGCCAAGAAATCATAAATTCTGCCAGGGTATGTAAACTTATGAGCATAACTGTGAATATATATATATAATTATTACTATATTATTATACACTATTTATATCAACAGTTTACGCAGCGTTTTACAATGTATCTCTCTCTCTCTCTCTCTCTCTCTCTCTCTCTCTATATATATATTGCACATGTTACATATTGTCATACACACTGGAGTGAGAGCAATAATTCTAGGCTCATTATTCAAAGTTAAAGTGGCTGTAAAGGCTGAAGGTTTTTCACCTTCATGCATTCTATGTACATATATGTACATATGTGAAGCAGCCCCCCCTAATACTTACCTGAGCCCTATCTCGATCCAGCGATGTGCATGAGAGCAGCAGCTCTCCTGGTCACTTCCGCCTCATTGGCTAAAACAGCAGCCGGAGCAATTGGCTCCTGCTACTGTCCATCACAGCCAGTGAGCCAATGAGGAGAAAGTGGGGATGGGGCCTGCTCGTCAAACTACTTGCTCTGGGGGCACTCGGTAGGAGGGAGGGGTCAGGAGCGCCAGTGGGGGACCTGAGAAGAGGAGAATCAGGGCTGCTCTGTGCCAAGCCACTGCACAGAGCAGGTAAGTATAACATGTTTGTTATTAAAAAACAAACAAAAAACCTGCCTTTAACATCACTTTAAGTCTAAACGGATGACCTGTAGGGGCATTTAAAGCATCACCTATGAAAAATCCAGACCAAAAAAATACCAAACTTTGGGGTTGATTTACTAAAACTGGAGAGTACAAAATCTGGTGCAGCTCTGCATAGAAACCAATCAACTTCCAGTTTTTTTTTGTCAAAGGTTATTTGTACAAGATGAAGTTAGAAGACGATTGGCTACCATGCACAGCTGCACCAGAGTTTCCACTCTCCAGTATTAGAAAATCAACCCCAATGTCACCATTTCAGGGGTGCATGCAATTTTAAGGATTAACATGTTGGGTATCTATTTACTCGATGTAACTTCATGCTTTATTTTTTTTTTTTTTTTAATTAATTTAAAAAAATGGCGTAATATATTGCATTTGTACCCGAAAATTAACTTTAATGTATATTTTTACTAAAATTACACTTGCACTTGATAAACTATTGTGCTGATATCATGTGGCATAAAAAACTACAATCAGGGCTGGGACAAGGGGCGGGCAAGAGGGGCGGCCGCCCTGGGCACTGTGGTATCATGTGAGGTGGGGGGGGGGCACCACAAGGAGATTGGGGGGAAGTGGATTTGTGTTGAAAGGGGGAATTTGGAGTAGCAGGGAGTATTATTCTAGTTGGGGGAATTGGGGGGGGGGATGCTAAGAGTGATTTAGGGTGGTTTGTGTTGGGAGGGGTGATGGGGGGAGATTCGTGCTGGGGGGGGGATTTTTGGGGTAGAGGAGTTGTGCTAGGAGAGGGGATTTCAGCAGGGGGGCAGATTTGTACTGGGAGGAGGGGGTATTTAAAATCCAATACTCATGTTCCCAAAAATCCCCCAAAAATGTCCTGTTCCCATGGTAGTGATGGGAAATATTATCAACTGAATCACAGTCTGCAACAACCACAGGGGATGATTTACTAAAACTGGAGCGTACAAAATCTGGTGCAGCTCTGCACAGAAACCAATCAGCTTCCAGGATTTATTGCCAAAGCCTAATTGAACAAGCTGAAGTTAGAAGCTGATTGGCTACCATGCACAGCTGCACCAGATTTTCTCCAGTATTAGTAAATCAACCCCAATGTCACCATTTCACAGGTGCATGCAATTTTAAGGCTTGACATGTTGGGTATCTATTTACTCGATGCAACCTCATGCTTTATTTTTTTATAAAATTAAATTTTTTTTAAAAATGGCGTAATACACAGCAGTGGCACAGCTGCACCAGATTTTCTCCAGTTTTAGTAAATCAAACCTACACTGTTTCGGAATATTAGAGAAAGGCCAGAACTTTTGTGAGGTTTCAATTGTTGTCTGAGCCTGTCTGTCCCGAGGACTCCATTCCCTCTTTTTTTTTTCCCTGCTGTCCCAGGGTTGTCACTGAAACAGACAGTGAAGGTAGATCACCCCCAATGGAGTCACAGGAAGGAATAAAAACCTGGTAGAGGCTGTAACCCAGAGATATGCAATTAGTGGACCTCCAACTGTTGCAGAACTACAAGTCCCATGAGGCATAGCAAGATTCTGACAGCCACAAGCATGATACCCAGAGGTAGAGGCATGATGGGACTTGTAGTTTTGCAACAGCTGGAGGTCCGCTAATTGCATATCCCTGATCTAACCCTTCTCCACATTATTCAAAACTAAAATGTCTGTCTAAAGATGGGCTGTAGCCTCCCTGGCGGTTTTCCCGAGTGTGGCTCGGGGTTAAAATTCAGGACCATTAGCGGTAACCCCGAGCCACACTCGGGATTACATCGCAGGATCCTGGTGCCTCCTTACTTACCTTGTCCCCGGGATCCTGCGATGTCCCCCGCAGTGTCTCCGGGCTCCGTCCTCCTCCGAAGCCTCTCCGTGCCAGGCTCCGTTCCCTGCGAGCGGCGCGACGCACGGGGGGCGGAGCCTGGCGGCAAATTCAAAAAAAGTGTAAAATCATAACACATACAGTACTGTAATCTTACAGATTACAGTACTGTATGAAATGATTTCACATCCCCTTTGTCCCCAGTGCTTTGTCCTATGCCTTGCATGCAGTTTTATATTACATATACTGTTCTTTCTGCCTGGAAACTGGAGATTGTCCATAGCAACCAAAAAGTGTCCCTTTACGTCAAAAATGGCTTTAGACCAGCTAGAAAACAGCGATAGTAAATTAGAACACTTGCAGAATTGAGCGATACTGAATTGTGTGGAAATTAATTTTATTACTATTTATTTTTATGTTTTTTAATTTTTTTTTTTTTTTATTATATTATAATTTATGTTTTTGTGTTTCAAACTTTATCATACCCGGGATATCTACTAGACTCTTGTTTGGACAGTTTTAAGTGTGTTATTGTTAAGAATTACAGACCTACAATATAAAACGCCAAATTTCCATGCAAAATAATTGTACCGCTTTCAGCACCTAAAATCCGAAATAATCATACCGCCAGGGAGGTTAAATGTAATTTGTCACTGAAAATGCAGGAAACACTTGTAAGATGTATGCATGTGCATTTCTATGCATTTTAATTATTTATTTAATTTTATTTATTTTATTTATTTAAATATATAATTACTTATTTATTTAATTATATGTTAAATGCAACATTTTTCTCATAGTGTGTGATCTGGGCAATTGGAAAACAATTAGACATGTGCACTGCCAAAAAATGTGTTCGTTTTCGTTTCATTCGTTTTTTGTTTTTTGTTTTCGTTTTTCGGGTCATTCGTTATGATCGCAATTCGTAAATTCGTAAATTTGTACCTTCGTAAACTCGCACATTCGTAAATTTGTACATTCGTAAATTAGAAAATTCGGAAATTTGGAAATCCGAAAATCCGAAAACCCGAAAATTCGAAAATCTGAAATAGTAACTAACTATTAAATTATAGGTATTGTAATTTCCTTTCAAATTTGGCTGTTAGTGAACGCAACGTATACGAATTTATCCGAAGTTCCGAAATAACGAATGCCGTATCTAAACAAATGGATACGGCATTTGTTATTTCGGATAATTCCTAACTTCGGATAACTTTGTATTTGTTACGTTCACTAACAGACAAATTTGAAAGCAAATTACAATCCCTATAATTTAATAGTTAGTAATAGTTAATTTATTATTAGTTAATTATTTTTTCATATTTCTGAATTTCCGAATTTTCGAATGTATGAATGTACGAATTTACGAATGTACGAATTTCCGAATGTTCAAATTTACAAATGTAGGAATTTCCGAATGTACGAATTTACAAATTTTCGAATATGCGAATTTACGAATATTCGGAAAAACTTGTTAAACGAGTTTTCGTTAATTCGGATATTTCCGAATTAATGAATTTGTCGAAATTCATTAAAAAATCTAATTCGGAACGAAACGAATTGCACATGTCTAGAAACAATGTGTTTTTGATTTTCTATTAATTTTTCCAATAATAAATGCAGGAAAACGCGTGGAAATCAAGGCCCATAAGACCCATACTCCAGTTTTAGGTGGAGGTGACATCCACTGCTGCATGGCAGAATGCAAGGCAATATTAGGTTGCTCTGAGCAGCAAGAAGTGTTCTGCAGATGGTGTAGGATCTCCGCACACTCTACACATCACCTTTTGCGCTCCAATGCCGGCGTTCGGCGGTGATCGATAGAACAGGCCGCACGTCTGCTTTCCACATTTCCTAGATTTTCCCTGTAATTCTGCTCTGTCATCCCCCGGCTTGTTAAGTAAAACCAATGTTTCCGGATCTGCGGTCTAGGATAGCTTTGACATTGAATTTTTTAAACGTTTTATTCCTCTCTGAGACTTTTTTTCTGCCCACGTGGAGAAGAATACAAAAGGCAGCAAAGTAAAATGATACACAAAAATACAAGGACAGCACAGTAGCTTAAGCTTATGGCAGTAAGCCATTCTCCCCAATAGCACTTGAGATGTTGTTCTGAATCCCAATCATAACACTGCCTGCATGGAGTTTGCATGTTCTGCCTGTGCCTGCGTGGGTTTCCTCCGGGTACTCTGATTTCCTCACACACTCCAAATACATGCTGGTGGGATAATTGGCTCCTGTCTAAGTGGTCCCCAAATATACAGTATCTCACAAAAGTGAGTACACACCTCACATTTTTGTAAATATTTTATTATATCTTTTCATGTGACAACACTGGAAAGATCAATGATCACTGCTCATTTTGCAGCTGAATTTTATAGATATTATATTTCCTGTGAAAATCCCTGATGAAGGAGACAGCATTCATCTCTGAAACGTGTTAGGTTCAGGAAGCTATATCTTTTCTTTGCATCTTTTGTAATTATACATCCACGTTCATGTGCAATATTCTATATGTGTTTTTCAATAAATATTTGATATATTTTTTCAATCGCTGTTTGTATATGTGGTAGTGCCGGTAAAGTCCCACCTGTAGGGGGTTCCTCCTTGTTCCTTGATACATTCGGGATGTGAGTTCTCCATATCAGAAACCCTTTTCATCAACACTGAAGAAATGACACTTTGCTACAATGTAAAGTAGTGAGTGTACAGCTTGTATAACAGTGTAAATTTGCTGTCCCTCAAAATAACTCAACACACAACCATTAATGTCTAAACCGCTGGCAACAAAAGTGAGTACACCCCCCCAAGTGAAAATGTCCAAATTGGGCCCAATTAACCATTTTCCCTCCCTCAGGTGTGAATGGGGAGCAGGTGTGTTAAATTTGGTGTTATCGCTCTCACTCTCTTATACTGGTCACTGGAAGTTCAACATGGCACCTCATGGCAAAGAACCCTCTGAGGATCTGAAAAAAAAGAATTGTTGCTCTACATAAAGATGGCCGAGGCTATAAGAAGATTGCCAAGACCCTGAAACTGAGCTGCAGCACGGTGGCCAAGACCATACAGCAGTTTAACAGGACAGGTTCATCTCAGAACAGGCCTCACCATGGTTGACCAAAGAAGTTGAGGGCACGTGCTCAGCGTCATATTCAGAGGTTGTCTTTGGGAAATAGACGTATGAGTGCTGCCAGCATTGCTGCAGAAGTTGAAGGGGTGGGGGGGTCAGCCTGTCAGTGCTCAGACCATACGCCGCACACTGCATCAAATTGATCTGCATGGCTGTTGTCCCAGAAGGAAGCCTCTTCTAAAAGATGATGCACAAGAAAGCCTGCAAACAGTTTGCTGAAGACAGGCAGACTAGGGACATGGATTACTGGAACCATGTCCTGTGGTCTGATGAGACCAATATAAAATTATTTGGTTCAGATGGTGACAAGCGTGTGTGGCGGCAACCAGGTGAGGAGTACAAAGACAAGTGTGTCTTGCCTACAGTCAAGCATGGTGGTGGGAGTGTCATGGTCTGGGGCTGCATGAGTGCTGCCCGCATTGAGGAGCTACAGTTCATTGAGGGAACCATGAATGTCAACATGTACTGTGATATACTGAAGCAGAGCATGATCCCCTCCCTTCAGAGACTGGACCGCAGGGCAGTATTCCAACATGATAATGACCCCAAACACACCTCCAAGACGACCACTGCCTTGCTAAAGAAGCTGAGGGTAAAGGTGATGGACTGGCCAAGCATGTCTCCAGACCTAAACCCTATTGAGCATCTGTGGGGACATCCTCAAATGGAAAGTGGAGGAGTGCAAGGTCTCTAACATCCACCAGCTCTGTGATGTCATTATGGAGGAGTGGAAGAGGACTCCAGTGGCAACCTGTGAAGCTCTGGTGAACTCCATGCCCAAGAGGGTTAAGGCAGTGCTGGAAAATAATGGTGGCCACACAAAATATTGACACTTTGGGCCCAATTTGGACATTTTCACTTAGGGGTGTACTCACTTTTGTTGCCAGCGGTTTAGACATTAATGGCTGTGTGTTGAGTTATTTTGAGGGGACAGCACATTTACACTGTTATACAAGCTGTACACTCACTACTTTACATTGTAGCAAAGTGTCATTTCTTCAGTGTTGTCACATGAAAAGTTATTATAAAATATTTACAAAAATGTAAGGGGATATTTACTTTTTGAGATACTGTATGTATGTATGAATTTGAGTTAAGGACCTTAGATTGTAAGGCCGCGTACACACGAGCGGACGTTCCGGCAGACTTTCGTCAGACTTTTGACGGACTTCCAATGGACTTTTGAACGAACGGACTTGCCTACACACGATCACACCAAAGTCCGACGGATTCGTACGTGATGACCGGACTAAAATAAGGAAGTTGATAGCCAGTAGCCAATAGCTGCCCTAGCGTGGGTTTTCGTTCGTCGGACTAGGATACAGACAAGCAGATTATTTGACTGGGTTCGAGTCCGTCAAAGATTTGAAGCATGTTCCAAATCTAAAGTCCATCAGATTTTCGACTGGAAAAGTCCACTGCAGGTCCGATGAAGCCCACACATGATCGGATTGTCCGCTGGACTCGGTCCGTCGGACCAGTTCGGTTGAAAAGTCCACTCGTGTGTACGCTGCATATGTGTGTAGATTGTAAATGTGAGCTGGAGTTCAGCTTCAGTTTGTTATTGTATTTAAATTTGCTAGTACATCTAACACTCCCCCCTCCCCAGACTGACAATGCTACTGTCCTTAGGTGCCCCCTGTGCTCCTTCATTCAGTTTGGAGGCATTCTAATGTAGGAGATATGTTACTGGCCAGATCATCAGGTGAAAACAGAGGGGAAAAAAAGAAAATGAATGCAGCCACCACATCTAATGATTGGTAGGCTGAAATATATTACATCTTTGGTTTTGGGTTTAACAATGGTTTTGGGTTGTAAACCCGAGAGATGGTTGTGTGTGAAAATCCCAGTAGATCAGCAGTTTTTGAAATACTCAGACCAGCCCCTTCTGGCACCAACAACCATGCCATGTTCAAAGTCACTTAAATTCACTCTTCTTCCCCATTCTCATGCTCGGTTTGAATTTCAGCAAGTCGTCTTCACCACATCTAGATGCCTAAATGCATTGAGTTTCTGCCATGTGATTGGCTGATTAGCAATTTGTGTTACCAAGCAATTGAACAGGTGTACCTAATAAAGTGGCCAGTGAGTGTATATATATACAGTATATATATATATATATATATATATATATATATATATAAAAGGGTTGTCCCGATACCACTTTTTTAAGACCGAGTACAAGTACCGATACTTTTTTTTAATGTCACGTGACAGTGGTTTTTTTTGTTTTTTATTACAATTTTTTAACAATTTTTTTTTGTTTTTTTTTTACAATGCTTTCTTTTTTTTCTATGGAGGGATGGGGTGGATGGTGTCTGTGTGTTTTTTATTGTAATTTTTATTATTTTTTAAAATAATTTTTTTTATTATTTATTGCAATACTTTTTTTTTTTTTTTTTTAATCAGCCCTGTTGGGGGGCTTTGGTGAGATATCAGAGGTCTTAACAGACCCCTGATATCTCCCCCTTGAGACAGAGAAAGAGACCGAGGATAGAGATTCCCCAGTTCCTTTCTCTGCAGCCTCAGCTGCACTGAAAATAAATGGAGAGAAGACAGCGGCTCCTCTCCATTCATAAACTGAGACATCGTAATCCCAGGAGGTTACAATGTTTCAGTTATGTGAATGGACAGAGTCAGTGATCACTGACTCTGTTCATACATCAAAGGAAGGAGGAGGACATGGAGAAGGACAGCAGAACGGAGGGGGACACGGAGGAAAACTGGAGGGGGACAGCAGCAGAAAGGAGGGGGACAGCAGTAGAACGGCAGGGGACAGCAGCAGAAAAGAAGGGGACAGCAGCAGAAAGGAGGGGGACAGCAGCAGAAAGGAGGGGGACAGCAGCAGAAAAGAGGGGGACAGCAGCAGAAAAGAGGGGGACAGCAGCAGAAAGGAGGGGGACAGCAGGCGGGGGACAGGGAAGAAGAAAGGAGGGGGACAGCAGAACGGCGGGGGACACGGAGGAAGAAAGGAAGGGGACAGCAGAACGGCGGGGGACACGGAGGAAGAAAGGAGCGGGACAGCAGAACGGCGGGGGACAGCAGGAGAACGGCGGGGGACACGGAGGAAGAAAGGAGGGGGACAGCAGGAGAACGGCAGGGGACACGGAGGAAGAAAGGAGGGGGAAAGCAGAACGGCAGAGGACAGCAGCAGAAAGGAGGGGGACAGCAGGAGAATGGCTGGGGACACAAAGGAAGAAAGGAGGGGGACAGCAGAACGGCGGGGGACATGGAGGAAGAAAGGAGGGGGACAGCAGAACGGCGGGGGACACGAAGGAAGAAAGGAGGGGACAGCAGAACGGCGAAGACAGCAGCAGACGGAAGGGGACACGGAGGAAGAAAGGTGTGGGACAGCAGAACGGAGGGGGCATGGAGGGGGACTGCAGGAGGATGCGGTGACAGTCAGCGGTGATCGTGTGTGGGGGAGTTACAAGCTGAAGGGGGGGGAAGCTTGTAACTCCCCCACTCACCGATCACCGCTGACTGTACAGGTATCAGGTGAAGTATCGGGAGCATTTGCCTGAGTACAAGTACTCGGGCAAATGCTTGGTATCGGTGCTAATAATCGGTATCGGGACAACCCTAATATATCTATCTATCTATCTATCTATCTATCTATCTATCTATCTATCTATCTATCTATCTATCTATCTATCTATCTATCTATCTATCTTTATAGATCTATATCTATATCTATAGATCTACATAGATATAGATCTAGATCTATATCTATATCTATCTATATAGATATATCTATATCTATATCTATATAGATATAGATATATATATATACTGCATATATAGCTTTATTTGTAACTTATGGAGAGAGGAGCAGATGGAGACATTGTCAGGGGGAGTACTGAGAACTCTTTGAGAGGCATCAAACACCTGGAAGTGTCACACTGACACATTACTTACATTTTTAGGTGAAGTGCATGCTGTCTGATGCTCGGTGTTCCAGTATTCACAGGGTCCCAGAAGGGCCCTTCAGGATTTCCAGGATCTCTAGGATCTTCACTACCTTCAGGACTTCCAAAATGCCCAGAGAGAACGTGCATTGGCATGCACCAGTGCTTGTCAATCTGCATCAGCACATGTCACCACTAATAACACTAGGTGTGTTCTCTGGCCAGAAGAGTATTTAAAGCGGTATTAAAACCCACCAAAGAAAACATTTAATATATTTCAGCTTACCAATTCTTAGATGTGATGGCTGCTTTTGTTTCTTTTTTAGGCTTTCTTTCTTCTAGTTTCATCTGGTGATCCAGCTAGTAAGTCTGTTGTTTTTCTAAAGAACAAACTCTTCAGCAGATTGTATCAGTTACAGAGATAAGACAAACTACTTACCACTGACAGGGGTGCTTACAATGATCAGCTTTTATCTATTTTTGTAATCCCAAAAGGAAAAGAAATGTTTGTTGTAACTGAATTTAAAGTGTAAGTTTGACTTACATTTTTCAGTGTATTTAAATTTGCTAGTACATCTAACACTCCCCTTCCCCCAGACTGACAATTCTGCTGTCCAAAAGTGATTCTGTTGCTTCTTTATCCAGAATGGGGGCGCTCTAATTTAGGGGGTGTGTTACTGGCCAGCTCACCAGGTGAAAACAGAGAAGAAAAAACCCTAAAAAAAAGAAAACTAATGCTGCCGTCACATCTAATAATTGGTAAGCTGCAATACATTATATTTTTGGTTTTGAGTTTAACTACATGGCGATTGCCGCATGTACATATACGTCTACAGAATGGCATGGACAGGCAAATGGGCGTACAGGTACGTCCCTTTAAATTTGCCGCTGTGAGCTCCGTGAGTGTGATCGCAGGTCCTGCGGACTCGATGTTCGTGGGGATACCCGCAACTGTCTCATGGAGAGGAAGAACGGGGGAAATGCTGATGTAAACAAGCATTTCCCCGTTCTGCCTAATGACACTGACACTGATCACCGCTCCATGTAATCGGGAGCGGTGATCAGTGATGTGTCACACATAGCCCCTCCCCCCCACAGTTAGAATCACTCCCTAGGACACACTTAACCCCTGCAGTGCCCCCTCCTGGTTAACCCCTTCACTGCCAGTCACATTTACACAGTAATCAATGTATTTTTAATTGCACTGATCGCTGTATAAATGTGAATGGTCCCAAAATAGCGCCAAAAGTGTCCGATCTGACCGCCATAATGTCGCAGTCACGATAAAAAACGCTGATCGCCACCATTACTAGTAAAAAAAAAAAAATTATTAATAAAAATGCCATAAAACTATCCCCTATTTTGTAGACGCTATAACTTTTGCGCAAACCAATCAATAAACGCTTATTGCGATTTTCTTTACCAAAAATATGTAGAAGAATACATATCGGCCTAAACTGAGGAAAAAAAATGTTTTTTTTATATACTTTTTGGGGACATTTATTATAGCAAAAAAGTAAAAAATAATGCGTTTTTTTCCAAATTGTTGCTTTTTTTTGTTTATAGCGCAAAAAATAAAAACTGCAGAGGTGATCAAATACCACCAAAAGAAAGCTCTATTTGTGGGGAAAAAAGGACGTCAATTTTGTTTGGGAGCCACGTCGCATGACCGCGCAATTGTCAGTTAAAGCGATGCAGTGCCGAATCGCAAAAAGTGCTCTGGTCTTTGGCCAGCCAAATGGTCTGGGGCTGAAGTGGTTAATACCACTTTAAGCACCAGCCAAGTCCTCAGCCTGGACCTCACTAATCTCTTGCTGCCTCTGCCCAGATCTGACTACTCTCCAGCCCTGACACTTTGTGGAGAGTAGTAGCCCTCTTGTTCCAGCCTCTTCTTGGTGGGGTGATCCTGAGTCCTGTGACCCAATGGCGGTTTGCAGCAAAGAAAACGGGTTACCTCTAGGGTGTCCGGCCCCTTATCCCTCGCAGGGTACCCTGGTTAAGACCAACTGTCCTTTGAATCTGCATCACCAGTCAGAGGGCAACATGCCATAGGTCCATTTTGAGTTTTAAAATGGGCAGCGAGGAAGTTACTTTCAAATGCTACTAATAACATTTCATGAATTTTATAAAATATATCACCCTCTCTAATTGGCAATGGAAGCCCTGAGGAAGGTGTCCTTTTGTGACTTTGCTTATAAGATGCTGCTTATGACAAAAGAATGATTTTTGTCTTTGGATAGAGTTGGTAATTTTTTTTTTTCTTTTTGTTGGCAATCTTGAAGGTGCTTTGGGAACCCCTTTGTACTGTTTGGTTTGGGTTAGATTGCTGTCTACACTGGGGAGATTCCCAATACTTTCTGTCCTGGTGATAGAAGGGGTCAGAGGAACAGAAAATGATGGGAAATCCCTGCAATGTGGACATAAACGGTAATAAAGACACTTTTATGGGGTGATGAAAGGTCAGAACCTTTGTGGAGTTTTTATCGCATTCTGTGCCCTCCTGTCCTGGCGACCTCTATTCCACCCATTTCTTGTCCCAGTGCTACATGGATGAAAGTAGTGGGGAACCTCTTCGTGGTGGGAAACCTCTCCATATGTTCAACTCACCCCCCTTGTTGACCTAAAAGTAGACCTGTCTTGGACCTCTAAGTGTAGTGTCTCTGTAATTAGATACCTTTGTTCTTTGGCCTCTGGTGAGTATACACTAGTGGTTCTCAGTCCTCAGGGATCCCCATCAGGCAAATGGTTTGGAATTTATGACAGTTATTATATCCAAGGCTAATTCCCAAAACAAGGCATGTTGGGGGCACTTGAGAACTGAGGGTGGGAACCACTAGTATACACCACCATACAAATTTCTGAATGCAGAGATACTAAAAGGTTTGCACATTTTCAGCTCTGGGGCATTTATGCCTCGTTTCCACTGAGCGGATCGGTTCGGTTCAGTACGGTACGCTATTTTGGGTGTTTCCATTATGAAAGTGGCCCATACAACCGAACCGGACCGTTCCATTCAGGGTCCTGCTTCAGATGTGGGGCCATAGAAAATGGAACGGTTCGATTAGGGCGGAGCTACGATACATTCCACTGATTGGCTGACAGAAAACCCTCTGCTGTGCTTTGCTGAGGCTTTTTTTCTAAACCCTGTATGGCCCCTTGTGGTCCCACTTGCAGTGGAAACGCTCACCAGAATAGACCGGACCATTCTAGGCCATTCAAACTGTACCGACCCGAACCGATCCGCTCAGTGGAAACGAGGCATTAGTTGTTTGCATGCCATCCTGATGTGGCACCTTCCTAGTTAGGCTACTAGGTAAATTTATTTTTTGACTTCTTCTGTAATCAGAGGAGCAGTCATTGTCTGGTCTGGTCTGTTCATGGCTTCACAGGCTGGGAGTTTGATTGCTTCCCCAAGCCTCTGGAAGAAGTTTCTGGAGCTTTGGGAGGGAGAATTCAAATGACCAGCCTAAATATTGAACATGGCCCAGCCAATCCCTGGGGAGCTTTGCCCAGATGGTGGCTGGGATGCTGTTAAATAGTCTGAAGCCCTGAGGAGATAGTCTTTTTTCCTTCCCGAGGGAATGAATCTGTGAGCTGAGAGGAGGTGGGAAGCTACTTGCCCCTGGAGCCCTTTGGACTGGATACTAGACTACTCTACAATAGTCTGCACCTATGGACAGATTTATTCCAGGATCCTGTGATTAGAGCCTCTTTTTCTGTGCTAAAGCTACTTTATGGTCACCAGCCTTGAACCTGTAGACTGTTCCAGTTCCAGTCTGCCTTTTCCTGTGTTGAAACGACTTCATGGTCCCCAGTCATGAGCCTGTAGACCGTTCCAGTCTACCTTTTCCTGTGCTAAAGCTACTTCTTTCTCCTCAGCCAGGAACTTGTAGGTTGTTCCAGTCTGCCTTTACCTGTGCTAAAGCTACTCCATGGTCCTCAGCCGTGAACCTGTAGACTGCTCCATTCTACCTGCACTTATGCTACTGTTTTTGAGTGAGAAGTGTCCTCTGCTAGCAATACCTCCCATTTTGGATTATCCCACAGACATCACCCCAAACCCCCTCCTGTTACCAGTTCTACAAGCAAATAAACTTAAAAAAAGACATCCCTTAGACTATTCAATGATTCTGAGTGAATGGACTGTTGCTGTGTGCCTGGCTGCCTTCCAAATCAGGCACCAACTGCCTACAATTGTGTCCTCCCTTGTGAAATGACAGGCAGGTACTCAGCTTCGACCAGTTGTGCTATCACCCTGGTTTACTGCAGGAGCATGAAGGAAGTAGCTGGGACCCTGGACATTAACTGGGCCCTAAGCTCCTGGCCATGGTTTAGGTTTGCTTGTAGCCAGTCTCGAAGAGACATGACTTTAGATACAATCACAGATACCGTGAGTCGGAAGAATCACTCATCAAATTTTGGTCAATAATCATTTAGCTTATTAAGAGGCACTGTGAATTCAAAGAAGTTCTCCCCTCGCCGGTAATGAGATGCCCCAATCTCAGATTTCACCTGCTGTTATATCTGGCAGGTGTATATCCCTTTAAGTGTCTTTGTCACTGTTTTGACTACACATACAATTACCGTAGAACAAACGTTGAAGATAAAATCAAAGATACAACTGCTAACATGTGAGGCATCAATGACAAGTTGCCATTTGCAAAAATCTTTTACCTTATAGCCTGCAGGCTCATGTGAAATACTCTCTGTAGAACTTTGTTCCTTACTCTCCAGCAGGTGGTAACAATAACAAGAGAAAGGGGATTCTTTAATTTAAAGATGAGTTATGAAGAGAGACCAGAGGAGTAATTGATAGTGGGACATTCCTAAATTGTGAGCTCATTGGTGGTTGGGTTTTGGGTTGGGTCTGATTGATCACCTGCTTCCTACCTGAGGTCAAAGAATGTAGTCAGAATTTACAATCTCTCTTATGCTGGCCATACATGCATCCATTCTTCCTGCCACTGACCTGTGATCAGGTCATTTTTATCAATGAGAGATCTGAAATGACCTTTGACCTATAAATATACTTTTCCCTAGCCAATCACTTTCAATGCTGAAAACTTCTTTGGATAAAAAAAAAAAAAAATTTTTTTTAAAAAGTCAAATTTCAGAATTATTGATTGATCAATACAGCAAATGATTTGATTGAAAATAGCCTAATCACGAGGTGGATGGTAGTGCCATGCTCTTCATCTTGTCCAATCATTCATTTATCATAACATGCAAAGCATTTTCTGAATGGCGTCTGTGCTGAGCAGCCAACCTCCTGTTTTCACAATGCAGCAGGGCAGCCGCTCATCACGGGACCCATAACCTAGTGGAGATCACTGGAGTAGGGGTGCCTACTTTAGTGATTCCCAGCTTTCATGGGCATCGGCCAGGTATGGTATATGCAGAGTTACATCGGTCCAAGCTGGACCAATGTAACGTTGTATAATATATCCATACTTGGAATTTATCTTTTAATCCTGGCAAGCCAGGCGCTTCACAGTCTTCTATTCCTGGGTCCTTGAGGTCCAGCCAAGGATTCTAAACTCTTCCCATCAAAGTCTCTCAGTGGTCTTATTCAACTACTTATTAAGAATTTATTCTTGTGCCATCATTCCATGTTCTGCATTAGATAGATATGGCAAGCTGTAAAGAATAGAACAACTGACAAGAGGAGACATTCTAAAAGCCCTACTACTTTTACTAATAGGAACATTTTGAAATAGAAGCTATGATATTATGAGTTCATTACAGCTGCAGCATTTCTTGAATCGTATTATGAACTCATGGAGTGACTTAACATCTTGTTTGGAGTTGGTCCTTAACCTGCAACATCTGGGGGCCACTTTTGTCCACATCATCATTAAACTCAAAGCCTAAGACACGCACGGAGTCTTTTTACTCTGAGTCAATGACATATGGAGGCAAGAACGCTATAAATTTTAAGGAATTCCAAGAATTCCACTATATTCAAGTGAATGTCAATAAGATATAGATCACACCCACTGCTTGGCTGTCAGGCTGATGAGTTCCGAGAGATTGGCAGGAGCCTGAAGGCAATGAGTGAGGCATCAGATAGCCACCTTAATACTCTCTTTAGCGTTCTTACCTTATAATGTTCTTAGCCACATGTGAGGTCTGAGAAAGTCAAAAGTAATTATCCCGACTGCCAAACTTCTGCCTTCATAAAAGCATTTCCTTTTTATGGTTGTTCCTTAGATTGACCTACAGTGTGAACCCAATGACAAATATTTGTATAATACTTGGCTAAAGAATGCTGATGTAGCCAAGCAATATCTCCTTAAAACTGAAGTTTCATCTGCTTATATTTAGACTTTTCTGGTTACTCCTTTCTCCTCTCACCAACATGTTCATGAAATGAAAAAATAAAAATCTAATTTCATTACATACCTTATTTTGGTGCCATCACTGGATCTCTGTGTTTCTCTATGCCAGCATTTCTCAACCTTTTTTTCACTCCTGGCACCCTTTAAAAGTTTGCAAAATCTGGAGGCACCCCCGTCTGAAATGTATTCAAATTTAAATGTTACTTATCATTGGGAAAATGTTACTTATCCCTGAGCCTGGGACAATGCACACAACCTCCTCAATGAAATTAACTTTACATTAAAAGTCCTCCATCACATCAGAGGTCCCCCATCACATCAGAGGTCCCAATCACATCAGAGGTCCCCCCATCACATTAGATGTCCTCCATTACATCTGAGGTCCCCCATCACTTCAGAGGTCCTCCATCACATCAGAGGTTCTCCCATCATATCAGAGGTCCCCTTCACATCAGAGGTCCTCCATCACATCAGAGGTTCCCCTGATCATATTATAGGTCCTCCATTACATCAGAGTTCCTCCATCACATCAGAGGTTCTCCATCACATCAGAGGTTTCCCCATCACATCAGAGACCCTCCCCCCACCATCACATCAGAGGTCCTCCTTCACATCAGAGATCCTTCTTCACATCAGAGATCCCCCTATCACATTGGAGGTCCTCCATCACATCAGAGTTCCTCCCATCACATCAGAGGGCCTCCCTTCACATCAGAGTTCCCCTTCATATCAGAAGACCCCCCATCACATCAGAGGTCCCCCCCATCACATCAGAGGTCCCCCCATCACATCAGAGGCCCTCCATCACATCAGAGCCCCCCTCCTCATCAGATCAGAGGCCCTCAATCAGATCAGAGGTCCCCCTATCACATCAGTGGTCCTCCATTACATCAGAGGTCCCCCCATCACTTCATAGGTCCTCCCTACACATCAAAGGTCCCCTTCACATCAGGAGACCCCCCCCCATCACATCTGAGTCCCCCCTTCACATTAGTGGTTCTCCATCACATAAGAGATCCTCCCATCTCATCACAGGTCCTTTCATATTGTCAGAGTCCCACCCATAACGCTAGAGTCTGTCCATCACCAAGTCTTCTCATCACGTCAGAGTCGCCCCATTACAAAGATCCCCAATCACACCGTCCCCTCTTCACTTCAAGGCACTACCTTTTGGCTCTAGCAGCACAGCAGGGGGCAGGAGGTGGAACAGGTCTAAAGAAGCCAGACCTCCATCCCCTGCTAAATGCTGGTTGTGGCCTGTCCTGGACCGGCATCATGAGTTCCCATGGTGCAAGTGGGCCACCCGCCAACATCATAGCAACAAATGACGCTGTATGTATTGCCAGTGGTTGTTATGGTGCTGGTAGCCAACAAACCTACACCATGGCAATTCATGACATTGATCTAGGGCAAACTGGGTCATGTGCCTGTGGCACCCTGGGAGAACCCAAATGGCCCTCCGGTTGAGAAACACTACTTAACGCAATGCAGGCAGATCATGGCTGGTGGGAGGGGCTGGCAGGGGGCTGTACATGGCTTCCTGAAAACATCATAGCACCAGGCCTCAGTACTCCTCTCAAGAGCCCTCAGCCCTGATCAGTACCGGGACAGGTTTGTCTACTGCCAAGGATTCGGAACTGTGTCCACCTCTGTTATTGCATGCCATAGAATGGGTTTACTGCCTGTGTCCATTGTCTGCCCCCTTGCTCTGCTGTGCCCAGGGAAACTGTTCTTCCTGCTCACCCCTTGTCCCAGCCCTGGCCCTGATGCAAGCAGTGGGCTGGCTCTTGGGAGGTGTTATGCAAATATCAAAATGCCCTCATGGGTGAATGCCAGTCAAGGGGGGTGGGCGTTCCTAGGCAGTCTGTATTTGCATGCACGCCCACATGTGATGCCAAGGTTCCATGTTTGAAACAACTGAAATCCAATGAGTGACAGGGGCGGGCCAGGGACAGTCAGACTGGGGAGGAAAGGGCTAGATGATGCTGGATGTCCTCCAGCCAGGAAATTAGGCAGGCTATATCGGATCTGCTGCAGCTTTAAGTGCACATTGTGAGATGCCTGACTCTCTGACACTTCTGCTCGAACAAGGTGAAAGTACAACTGAATAATACAAAATCAAGCTATTGCTTACAGCCTGGTAAGGCATTTTTATAACAGATCAAGAGCAAAGATTCCGAATATTACAGATGATCATCTACATCTCTTTTTTTGGGGGGTTAACGTAGACCTGTCATTTACCACACACTCTATTATCAAAAGTATTGGGACACCTGCCTTTACACACACATGAACTTTAATGGCATCCCAGTCTTAGTCCGTAGGGTTCAATATTGGGTTGGCCCACCCTTTGCAGCTATAACAGCTTCAACTCTTCTGGTAAGGATGTCCACAAGGTTTAGGAGTGTGTCTATGGGAATGTTTGACCATTCTTCCTGAAGCGCATTTGTGAGGTCAGGCACTGATGTTGGATGAGAAGGCCTGGCTCGCAGTCTCTGCTCTAATTCATCCCAAAGGTGTTCTATCGGGTTGAGATCAGGACTTGGTGCAGGTCAGTCATGTTCCTCCACCCCAAACTCGCTGATCCATGTCTTTATGGACCTTGCTTTGTGCGCTGGTGCGCAATCATGTTGGAACAGGAAGGGGCCATCCCCAAACTGTTCCCACAAAGTCGGGAGCATGAAATTGTCCAAAATGTCTTGGTATGCTGATGCCTTAAGAGTTCCCTTCACTGAAACCAAGGGGCCAAGCCCAACCCCTAAAAAACAACCCCACACCATAATCCCCCCTCCACCAAATGATTTGGACCAGTCTACAAAGAAAGGTCCATAAAGACATGAACAAGTGAATTTGGGGTGGAGGAACTTGACTGGCCTGAGTCCTCACCTCAACCTGATAGAACACCTTTGGGATGAATTAGAGCGGAGACTGCGAGCCAGGCCTTCCCGTCCAACATCAGTGCCTGACCACACAAATGCGCTTCTGGAAGAATGGTCAAACATTCCCATAGACACACTCCTAAACCTTGTGGACAGCCTTCCCAGAAGAGTTGAAGCTGTTATAGCTGCAACGGGTGGGCCAACTCAATATAGAACCCTACGGACGAAGACTGGGATTTCATTACAGTTTATGTGCGTGTAAAGGCAGGCGTTCCAATACTTTTGGTAATATAGTGTATATGTGGTCAGTCTGCTCATTGGCCTTATTTGACTATTCTGTGGGCATCCCAGTAGAATAGCGGTTTATGGTCCGTGGTTTTTATATGCTCTCCTGGTGTTTGTGTGGGATTCCATGAATGTTACAGTTTCCACTCATAATTTCAGAACATACTGTCTGGATGGGAGCCACATTATTCCCTCGTGTGTGAGTTTTGCAAGACTATTAGATTGAAAGTGACTCCAGGCACAGGGAACATTGTGAATTACAGTAAAACCTTGGATTGTGAGCATAATTCGTTCCGGAAACATGCTTGTAATCCAAAGCACTTGTATATCAAAGCAAATTTCCCCATAAGAAATAATGGAAACTCAGATGATTCGTTCCACAACCATTGTTGTCCTTCAGTTTATAGTCCATATAAAAAGATTATAGCAATGTGATAGGTTGTGTAACCATAAAATATCCATCCACAAATGCGATCTGAAAGCGAGGCTTCAAGCGTTCGTAGAGCGCAGCGTGGAAGGGATGACATCGGTGGCAGTGCAGAGGATGGTCTATGTGGACAGCTTTACCCCAGATGCCTGCCCAATTTTTAAAGTCATACAGTATTTGCACAGCGGTTTTTCAAACTCATTTAAAAAAAAAGTAAAAACACTTTAATGAAAAACAAAAAATACAAAACACAATATATAACCTATTTTTTTTTGGTTAAATATGAACGATGATGTTACGCCAAGTAAAAAGATACCTAACATGTCATGCTTTAAAATTGTGCATACTCGTGGATTGGCGCCAAACTACAATACTTAAAAATCTCCATAGGTGACATTTTAAAATTTGTTACAGGTAACCAGTTTAGAGTTACAGAGGAGGTCTTGTGCTAGAATTTTTTCTCTCGCAGTAATCCCCCACATGTGTGGTGCGACCACCGTTTACATATATTGGCATGACCTATGTATGCGTTCGCCACTGCATGCAAGCACTGGGGGGATGGGAGCACTTAAAAAAAAAAACGTTATTATTTTTTATTTTATTACTTTTTTTTTCTTTTTACGCTGTCCCTTTAAAAACATTTTTTTGATCACTTCTAGTGCTATTACAAGAAATGTAAACATCCCTTGCAATAACAGTAAAGCATGACAGGTCCTCTTTATGCAGAGATATGGAGTCTATAATGGAAAGCATGAGATAACAAAAAAGCAACAATCTAATGCTTTCCAAAAAAAAAAATGGCATTGCTTACATCGGGCCAGAACCGGAAGTGAGGTCATGACGTCGCTCTGGTCCTCCTAGACCACAGAGATTAGCGGAGGGCATCTTTGCTGAGCTAACCTCTGTGGTTAGCCGCCGCAACTGCCAGATCGGTTGCATAGTGCCCAACTATTGATATTAGTGGGAGAAATAGTGGCCCAGTGTTGGTGTCAGGGGACTTATGCCCCACTGCTGGTGTCAGTATTAGGAACAGTGCCTCCAATCAGTGGGAGGAATAGTGCCCCAAAGGCTGAATAAAGGCTAGCAAAGGGCCACATCCCGCCCTCAGATGCAGTTTGGAGACCACTGGTCTAGGGGGATGTCTTTTGAAAGTTTATTGCAGGGGTCTTCAAACTATGGCCCTCCAGTTGTTCAGGAACTACTATTCCCATCATTCCTAGTCATGTCTGTGAATGTCAGAGTTTTACAATACCTCATGGGATGTGTAGTTCCGCAACAGCTGGAGGGCTGTAGTTTGAGGATCCCTGGTTTAGTGTTTTCAAAACTTCAACAGTGGGGGGGGGACTTGGCATGTGATATTACAAAAACACTCAATGGCAGTCAGAAGGTAGAGGACAGTCCCTTCTAGTAGTAGTAGTAGCTGGACTCTCCATCCTCATTGGCTGAGACAGCAGTGCGGTGCCTATGGCTCCCACTGCTGTGAATCAAAGTCAATAAGCCAATGAGGAGAGAGAGGGAGCGGCGGCCGAACCGTGGCTCTGTGTCTGAATGGACACACAGAGCAGCGGCTCGGATGCCCCCATAGCAAGCTGCTTGTTGTGGGGGCACTTGGCAAGAGGGAGGGACCAGGAGCGTCCGAGAGGGACCCAAGAAGAGGAGAATCTGGGCTGCTCTGTGCAAAACTATTACACAGAGCAGGTAAGTATAACATGTATGTTATTTTTAAAGGAAAAAACTGAGACTTTAGTATCACTTTGAGGTGACTACTCACAATTCCCCAGGACAACTGCCCCCTTCCAGCTTCCTCCAGACACAACCCAGTGAGTGACATGGCGCCTCTCTGGATCAGATCCCCATATGGCATGGTTCTGCAATCAGTCTTGAGAAAAGTCTATTAAAATCCTCAGTCCTGGCACCTCTGAGGCCCCTGGAGTAGTTGTGTGGTCCATGGGCTGCCTGAGAGCAGCAGCCTCTGCCCCACTGGAACCCTCCTGGGGAGAAAGAACTCTCCAGTGTCTCAGATTACATTCCAGCCCTCAACTGGACACTTTCCCTACAGGGATAGGCAGGAGTGCCAATAATAATTTAGCCTGGTCATTTTTTTTTTCATGTAAATCCTTTATTTTAAGAGAGTTGTAATTCACAGTTGCTATGATTAAGCCCCAACATACGGTGTGAAACGCGTTAGCTATCCAGCTCTGCCTCTGTACCATATGGACTGTATTTGGATTTTAAATCTTCAATAAAGGTGTTGTATCAGTGTGCGGCCGTCCAAGTCTTCTCTTTGCTTCTAGAAACATGAAAGGACGAAGCATGGTCAGCATTTAGCATAGACATTGAAAACCTCTCAGTGAAATACGTAGGTCAGTAGACCTATTAAAACACACATAATCAAATAAACTAATCAAATATGAGAATGCGCTACTAGTAACCAAGTATGTGCAACAAATAGAGTAACAATTCGGGAGACCACACACACCAATTCGTAGATTAAAGCTGTGCAACTATGTGGCCAGCTGGGCCCAGAATGGAAATGAGAGGCAACCGATTTAATGTATAACAGGATATTCAAATATCTGGAAGAGGACTGCATCCAGAACTGAGCCCAGTAAACAGGAAGGATGGGGATCATGGGGGGAGAAGGGAGAGAAAGTTGTCAGGAGACAGTTGTGGAAAGGTAAAAAAAAAAAAAGAGAAAAAGAACTGAGCCTCTCAGATGTAGGAGAAAAGCAACTCAGGTGAAGAAAGAGGGATAGAGACCCTCGCCCCGGGAACATGGCCGACCTCAGGGACTTCGACCTCGATTGCGAGGCCCCTTGTAGTTGAACATCAGTAAGACAAAATGTTGCCATGGTCTCCAGGTGTCGCGGGAGGTCTCCTCTCGGTTATGCAAAGTAGCAGTGAGATCCTCCATGTCCCTGAGTTTATTAACTTTGGAAAACCACAAGGATTGTGACGGCGGGTTCTCGGTTCTCCTCAGCCTTCTAGAAGTTGGGCATCAGTAAAGACAAAATGTTGCCATGGTCTCCAGGTGTCGCGGGAGGTCTCCTCTCGGTTATGCAAAGTAGCAGTGAGATCCTCCATGTCCCAGAGTTCATTAACTTGTGGAAAACCATAAGGATTGTGACGGCGGGTTCTCGGTTCTCCTCAGCCTTCTAGAAGTTGGGCATCAGTAAAGACAAAATGTTGCCATGGTCTCCAGGTGTCGCGGGAGGTCTCCTCTCGGTTATGCAAAGTAGCAGCGAGATCCTCCATGTCCCAGAGTTCAGTAACTTGTGGAAAACCACAAGGATTGTGACGGCGGGTTCTCGGTTCTCCTCAGCCTTCTAGAAGTTGGGCATCAGTAAAGACAAAATGTTGCCATGGTCTCCAGGTGTCGCGGGAGGTCTCCTCTCGGTTATCCAAAGTAGCAGTGAGATCCTCCATGTCCCAGAGTTCATTAACTGGTGGAAAACCACAAGGATTGTGACGGTGGGTTCTCGGTTCTCCTCAGCCTTCTAGAAGTTGGGCATCAGTAAAGACAAAATGTTACCATGGTCTCCAGGTGTCGCGGGAGGTCTCCTCTCGGTTATGCAAAGTAGAAGTGAGATCCTCCATGTCCCAGAGTTCATTAACTTGTGAAAAACCACAAGGATTGTGACGGTGGGTTCTCGGTTCTCCTCAGCCTTCTAGAAGTTGGGCATCAGTAAAGACAAAATGTTCCCATGGTCTCCAGGTGTCGCGGGAGGTCTCCTCTCCTTTATGCAAAGTAGCAGTGAGATCCTCCATGTCCCTGAGTTCATTAACTTTGGAAAACCACAAAGACGGCGGGTTCTCGGATCTCCTCAGTCTGGTAATTTTGAATCTTCCGCCCTAAGCTCTGGAAACTTCTTCCAGAGGCAGGGGGAAGTAATCAAACTCCTAGCCTGTGAGACCCTGAAGGGGTTAGAACAAACAATTACTGCTCCCTTGATTAAAGAAAGGGCCAAAGCTAAATTTGCCTAGCAGGGTGCTACATCACCATCATCACCAAAGCAATCTCAGTGCTGTAATGAAAACAAATCATATGTAACCATTTATCCATGGACGCAGTATCTCAGCAACTCCTACTGTAAAGGATGCCTCAAATTTTCACAAAAACAGGATGTAGGATATCTGGGGGCTTTCCATCCATGATTGTTTACAGAAAACTCCAATTTTCATATTACAAGGAAGTTTGAATCTATTTTTCCATACATTCTTTATTTAATTGGCACTGAAAAGAAAACAAAAGATACAGTTCAATTATAAAAACACAACAATATAGTAGAACATGACATTTAAATTTATGATAATAGTAGAAAATTGTAGCAGCTTAAAAATGAAATAGGAAGATTGTTTTAAAAACATTATATTACAAAATGGCTTATTTACAGTTGTACATGTCATATATTTTTTAAAAGGTAACTGCACTTTTGTGGGAAAAAACATTATCAAATAAAAAAATAAAATAATAATAATATAACATATACAATTGTGACTCAGGTCATATTGTATTTGAATGTTATTAAAAATGACCTTTCTCTTTCTAACTGCAGCGCTGTCATTTTCTATAAATGTAATATGGCAACCTGGAGGCGTTCTGTACACAGATGGAATAGAGAACGACCCCTGAAAATGTCATTTCCTGCTTGTGTGATTGGCTCACTGATCTTGCCAGAAGTCTGCACTAAGATACAATTTAGATTTTTGACATCCCCTGCAACAAAATGTAAATTTTTACTGAGATACTCTCAAATGGAAATCATATCTACAGGGATGCAGACTCTGCCACTTTCCTCATTAGAGCCCTGCAGGTGCAACAGCTGACCGATAATTATAAAACCACTACCATACAGAGTCACTATGCACATGGACACAGACAAACACACAGCTATTCCTTTAGAATTAAAAAAAAGGTAGGAAACTGCAACAAAGTTTGTTAAAATCCTTGCAATATACATACTGTAAATCACTAGAACAGAGGGGAGTGTTTTTTTTTTCTCAACAAAAGTAGAATTACTCTTTAAGTGAAAGTGGAGTTTTCCTTAAAATTCACCCTAGACTTCGCAGTGGCCAGTATTTTAAAGCAGAACTCTAGACAAAAGCTACAAGTTAAAAAATAAACAACCCATTAAAAAGAAAATAAAACCACCTTTTGCTGCAATGTTCATCTTCAATTCAAAGCGGCCCCCTTCAATTCTTTTTTCTGCCACTAGAGGTCCTCAGTCTGATGGACAACATTGTTCAACCCTCTTCCTTCGAGCCCAGCTCATCCTGGATCCCCAGCCTGTGATTGGACAGTGAAAGCAACTTATCTATATGTCACTTTGCTCTCTCACTTTTTCTGCAGCTTCTTCTTCTCCCTCTCCAGCCTGGCTGTGAAGGCTGATACCAGGTCAAATTGAGTATTTTCATTGCTTGTTTTCAAAAATACTTTTGCATTAACAGCCTTCTGTCCAGCGTACGAAAATATGTACTCAACACAACATCATAATTTTTTTTATTTTACCAAAAAAATTAGGTATTATATTGTTTCTACTGAAATTCATTTAGGTGTATTTTTTCCTGAAAACATGCATTTGGTAAAAGGCATAAATACTGTGTGAGATAAAAAAAAATTCAAAAGCCACCATTTTATTCTCTAGGGCCTCTGCTTTTAGAAAATATATAAATGTTTGGGGGTTCTAAGTAATTTTCTAGCAAAAAAAAAAGTATTTTAACATGTGTATGAAAAAATAAAGAAATGCCCCCAATGCAAGGGGTTAATAAATACCATTAATTTGTATCTTGTTATGTGTACCTGGAGTTCAGATTTAAACATTTTGGCGATTTCATTTGGCTGCCACAGTTGTACTATGGTGGAATGTTTTAGAGTGTCTTTTTCTATCATCAGTTATACCAGATAAAATGATATCGCCACTTTTTCGAATAACTATTTTTAAGTTCTTCTTTTGGTTTTCCTGCAGGAATAGAAGATGATAGGGTCATCCGCTTTTTTCGTGGCTCTGCAAGTATTAATATTTTTCCCTAAAAGAGGGTCTGCACAGCAAGGTAAGCAATACTACAAATGACTGGTTTCTAAAATAAGACATGACTACTGGGTCCAAAAGGGTGCAGCATGTCAAAGAAGAGCACAGCTTTATTTTTTTTAGGAAATATACAGTGACATTTATACATTCACCTTCGCACAAGGATAAAAAAAAATGTATGCAGCTCACAGACTAGAAGCTTATACTGTAGTTTGTAACCAGCTGGAACCGTGGTTCTTGGTGTGGAGAGTCCAAATAGTTTTGTTTTCCCTAGATCTCATCTAAGGAATATTATATATATCATCTATGGTTATTTATATATTTTTATCATATATCATAATGATAACAATTATTTATTATAAATATTATAATGACATAAGTTATTTAAAATTTTATTTAATTTTATCTTATAATATGACATTGTTAGACTGTTGAGAAGGAAAAAGCCAACGTCATGCACGTCATCTTGTACGTGTGCCCAGGGCTTTTTTTCTCAGAGAATAGGTGCTGGAACTCCCACCTACTGAGTCACTTCTTCTCTCTGCCCCCTACCCACCTCCGAGCAACATCTCTTGGTTCCGCCCCCTACCCACCTCCGAGCAACATCTCTTGGTTCCGCCCCCTACCCACCTCCGAGCAACATCTCTTGGTTCCACCCCCTACCCACCTTCTAGCACCGTCTCATTCAGAGAATACAGAGCCAAGTATGATTATGTCATGCTATGCTAAAGTAATTTGTATGAAAACTGATAATGATAACAAGAAAAGCAGTACAATAGATCCCCTGCAGCCAGCAACAATAGACCCCCCCAGCAACATAGGACCCTGCAACAAAATATCATCCTAGCAACAATAGGCCCCGGCAGCAAGACCAGATCTCCCAGCGGCCAGCATCAATAGACTCCCCAGCAGCCAGAAACAATAGACCCCTCCTTTAACAGTAGATCCTTTCCAGCAGCAGTTGACCCCCCAGCTACACAACTTCCCCAGCAACAATAGATCCCCCACCAGCAACAATAGACCTCCCCAGCAACAATAGGCTGCCACACAAAAACAAATCCACTCCAGTAACAATAGATCTCCCAGCAGTCAGTATCAGTAGACCCTCCAGCACACCCCAGCACCCCTTGCCATTAGATACATTCAGTGCTAGAGGTGCCGGAACTGCGTTCCCCCACGCTCCCGCTGAAAAAAAAGCCCTGCGTGTGCCACACCAAAAAAAAAAAAGACTCCCCCCCCCCACATTACCGAGTCTTTCCTTTTTCCTTCAACTAGGTCATTGAACTTTTGTATGGCAGATGCAGGAGATGAGGCCCATGACATCCTGCGCTTTACGCCTTGCACGCACCATATAAATTTATAAGTGGGAACCCAGCCTACACAACCCTGCTCAACCCAGAATCATTGAATCAGATCATTACATGTATGGCCACCAATTATGTTATAGGGAGATCTGCATCACATCAGTGCAACGCAAAGGGGTTGATTTACTAAAGGCAAAGAGACTGTGCCCTCTGCAAGTGCAGTTGTTCCAGAGCTTAGTAAATGAGCAGAAGCTCTGATGACTTCCATCATCCAATCATGTGCAAGCAAACATGCAATTTTTTTTTTCCTTGCATGTAATTGGGTATTCTTTGCAAAGTGAAGCTTTACTTCATTCACTAAGCTCTGGAGTAACTTCACTTGCAGTGTGCACAGTCTATTTGCCTTTAGTAAATTAACCCCAATGGTCTATTGGTGGCTGAATTCCCCATGAGGTCATTCCACAGTTATTATTGCCTCATTTATTTGATTTATTTGTTTATAATATTTATTATTTTTATTTATTAATATTTATGAATTAATGTAATTTAATCAATTAACTATTTTATGTATTATAATTATTAAATGTTTTATTAATTCATAATTCATTTTTTTAAATTGTTATTATAATTAACACATTATAATATAACAGATCATTTATAATAATAATAACAATAATAATAATAATAATAATAATAATAATAATAATAATGTATTATTATTATTTAAAAGATTATTTAATTTATAAATGTATTTAATATTTTAGTCATGTATTTATTTATTAATATTTATAATGTACAGTATTTATTAATATGCATATATTGTTGTATCTATTATTTGCCTCATTTAACTAACGCCTCATGCGGTTCATGCCTCGTTTATTACCTAAAACCTCAACCAAAGGTTGAATAACACTTGGCAATTACAGTAATACCTCGGTTTCCGAGTAACGCGGTATACAAGCATTTTGAAAGACGAGCAACATTTTAAAAAAATTTTGACTTGATATGCAAACGCTGACTTGATATAGGAGCAGTACAATCCATGTAGTAAAGCCGCTGGTGTATGCAGTACTGCATGTGGCCAGAGGTCCTGGGGGCACTAGTGGCTCCCAGCGCTTCCTGGAGAACTCAAAGACAATCCCAGCTGGGTGGGACGTGCGTCCGAGCATCCGGAAGTGTCAACAGGTGCTGAGTGTCTCCGAGTTCTCCAGGAAGCGCTGGGAACCACCAGCGCCCCCCCGCACCTGTGGCCACATACAGTACTGCATACACCAGCAGTGGTTGTGGAACGAATCATCTGAGGTTTCCATTATTTCTTATGGGGATTTTCGCTTTGATATACAAGTGCTTTGGATTACAAGCATGTTTCTGAAATGAATTTTGCTCGTAATCCAAGGTATTACTGTATATGGCAATTGAGTGGCTTCCAGTCAGCTTTCAATCGTAATCATGTCATTGTTTCCAGGATCAAATGATCTATAAATGGGTAAAAATCAATCAAAACACCCTTTAATGCCACTGAAAAGGCATTTTAATCCATTTTAAGCCCTCCTTCTATCATTTTTATCACATGAAAACAGAAAACATTTTTTTTCTCAGAGCTGATAGGTAGAAACATGATTGCAAAGTACTGCATATGACCAACCACTTTCAATTAAATTTTAGACTAAGTTTTGTAGTTGGCTTTGCATGAACATTTTCAGCTTTAGGCAAAGTAGGCCTCCGCCTAAGGGAGACAGCAGCTGACAGTTTTACGTTAGTGCGTGCACATGTCACATATTTTTTCTCTTTCCTCGTCAAAAAAAGAAAAGAATTTATGAAATGTCAAAATCCCCAAATGATGTCAGAAGATGAGCTGGCAAGAATGAACTGTAAACACGGTTCTATTTTAAATTCTTTTTATTACTTTTTTCTGTTTTTTTTTCTGTAACAAAATGTATAAATATGAGGTTGATGAGGGAACACTTAGCTTTACCAAAGATGGCAACATTTTGCCGGAATCTCTAGATTCAGATTCCATCAAAGTCTCAGGGCAATAAAAACTCTCAATTTCATTCATCTCTAAACCCTTTAAATGGCTCAAAAAGTGAACCTGTTGGTTTGCTCCCTCTCCCAGCCTGGAACAGTTTTTGTTGGAGGGGGGAAAGTGGGGTGAGTACTGATTTTTATTGGTAACCACTCCCAATTCTAATGTCTCTTGTCTGCCCCCCTCTCACCCCCTCCTGCAGCCTCCTAGGGCACATCACATGTCCCAGGAGGGTGCAGGACCGTTTATGGATTGAGTCATGTGCTATAGGAAGCAAGCAGTGGTTCCTCAAGAAGCCACAGCTGGAACCCACATCCAACATGGCATCACCAGGGACCTGCAGCAGAGCTCATCCCCTCCTGCAGCCTCCTAGGGCACATCACATGTCCCAGGGGCTGCAGGACCATTTATGGATTGAGCCATGTTCTGTAGGAAGCAAGCAGTGGTTCCTCAAGAAGCCACAGCTGGCACTCACATCCAACATGGCATCACCAGGGACCTGCAGCAGTGAGGGCCAGTTCACACTGGTCCAAAACGCGCCTTTCCGACTTCGCACAATTCGCATGACATGTCAAAATCAATGGTTCCCTATAAGAGCTGTCTTAACTGACTTTGAAAAATCCTCCTGCACTACTTTGGTTCGACTTGGGCACAATTTCAGCTTATTGATGTGAATGGAAGTCAGCATCATCATCTTAACTAATCCGACTTGTGGCATACGACTTGTGCTCTAAGGATCTTGAGGGTGAACTCCATGCCATAATTAAAAAAAAACACAAAAAACGGCATGAGGTTCCCCCCCCCAAGACCATACCAGACCCAGGTCTGGTATTGATCTTGAGGTGGAAACCCACACCAAAATTGAAAAAAAAAATGGCATGCCCCTTCCCCAAGACCATACCAGACCCTTCAGTCTGGTATGGCTTTTGAAGGGAAACCCCACGCCAAAAGAAACAAAAATAAAACTGTGTGGGATCCCCCCCCAAAATCCATGCCAGACACTCAGCCTTGCAGGTGAAGATGGGGGGGAGACAAGCGAGCAATCCCCCCCTTCCTGAACCATACCATGCCACATGCCCTCAACATGGGCGGGGGTGGTCCCCAGTTGATGCGAACAAGGGCCTCTTCCCCCCACAGCCCTGGGCTGTGGTTGTGGAGGTCTGCAGGCTGGGGGCTTATCAGAATCTAGAAGCCCCCAGATCCCAGCCCCCCCCCCATGTGAATGAGTATGGGGTACCCAACTGTACCCCTACCCATTAACCGGAAAAAAAAGAAGTGTAGTGTTACGAAAAAAAAAAGAGACGGTTTTTGACAAGAATGTGCAGCTCGGCCCTGCCCCCTCCTCACTGGATTTGATTGACAGTAGCAGGAGCCAATAGCTCCCGCACTGCTCCCTTCATGTCCATTGAGGAGCGAGGGAGAGCACAGCGCTGCTGTTCTTGGGAACAGCGCTGGATCAAGATCGAGCTCAGGTAAGTATTTAGGGGCGGGGGAGCTGGTCACAGAAGGCTTTTTTACCTTAAAAATAGAGCCGGCTCCCTAGAAAACTAGATTTTTCTTTTTCTAAAGCCTACATGCACTAAGATTGTTGGCCAACCGAGCGTCTGATTTTTGTCAAAAGGGCGTGTGCCAGGATCTTGTCTTGCATACTAACGGTACACAATTGTCGTGCCACAAACACGAATGTAGTGACGTACTACAAGGAATTTCAGCTCTTGAGCGCCACCCTTTGGGCCCCTTTTGCTAATTTCGTGTTTGGTGAGCATTGATTCCGATCATGCGTGTTTTGTACACTCGACTTTTGTGTGACGGAATTGTGTACTGACAATAAGAAAATCTGACATCAGGCCGTTGTCTGCCGAAAATTTAATAGCCTGTCATCCAACATTTGTTGGCTGAAAATTGGACAACAATTGTCAAAAGGAGCGTACTAACGGTAAGATTCTAGGAGAACAGTCTGTCAGCAGACGATCCCCTGCTAACAATCGTACTGTGTGTACGAGGCTTTAGAGTAAAGAACCCTTTCCATATTCAGAGGTTAAACCCTCTTTGCTCCAGTTGTATAGAATGCCACAAATTTTTCCTGTAGTAACTTAAAAGTGAACTCTATGGGCCATACAGTATGTGTATATAAGATAGAAATTCCTAACTAGGAAGAAAGCATTATTTTAGACCCCTGGTATCTTTTTATGGCAACCTCCTTAGGAACACATAGATCTTTCTGCCTGCTTTGTTCTCAGCACTTTCATATGTATATACAGTAACATGGTGCAAAGCCTTCTTGATTTCCCAAGTTTAGGAGACCATAGCAACCAACACGGTCTTAAAGTGACCGTAAATGCTGGTTAAAAAGTATTCTATTCCAGTATATATTCTTAACCCCAAAAAGTCCCTTCTATTACTTTCAGCCTCCTCCAAATATCCAAATTCCTTTTGCTTCTGTGATCTGACTTCCTGTTAGAGGGTGGCTACATTTGTACTCCTTAGTCCCGCTGTATGTAGGAATGTTGCCACCCTGCCTTAGTCCCGCTGTATATAGGAATGTAGCCATCTAGCCATTTCATGAAAAATGGATTACTACAGGGCCATTAAGTAGTGAATGTTTATGGGATGTTTTTGGAGAAGAAGGATATTGTTTACTGTCACTTTAAGTCTTGTGTGTAAAGTGTAATAGCCCCTCCCAACCAATAGGGAATTACCTTTTGAAAAATGTATTTCTGAGCCCCTTTTTGTGAGAAAAGAGATGATTTATTAATCTATGCAACGAGTTTTGATCTTTTTGATAAATACATATCTGCGTGGATAACAGCTTGCAGGAATCACTGACTCTGTGGACTAGTTCGTGATTTATGAGTTTCTTTTCTCTTACTATGGATTGGAGTTATCTGCTATCATTCTCGCTCTGTAAAATTATATGGCCCTTCTGAAGCAGTTTGGGAGGTAATGGAACCTTTTCATGGCCCCTCGGAGCTCACAGAGAGAAATATGTTCCACTAGATTGTGAATTTTCATCCCCCAGAGCCAGTTTGTTGTTTTATTCTTCGCCCATGCAGAAACCCCGCCACTTCCTCAACAAATAAACTAAACTCCAGGCTAAGAGTTTAAAGCACAGTTGGGAACTGCCAGTGGATTTGTCCTTCTGTTCAGTCAATCTTGTGATCCCGACACCCCTTTCTACCTGTGCACAATTAGATCAAGAATACGACCCGACCTGCTGATTGGGTAGTGAAGGCTTTCACTTTCTGCCCCAGAGACGCAACGGGTACAATATATTACCAAAAGTACGCAAATGAACTTTAATGGCATCCTGGTCTTAGTCCGTAGGGTTCAATATTGAGTTGGCCCACCCTTTGCAGCTATAACAGCTTCAACTCTTCTGGGAAGGCCGTCCACAAGGTTTAGGAGTGTGTCTATGGGAATGTTTGAGCATTCTTCCAGAAGAGCATTTGTGAGGTCAGGTACTGATGTGGACGTGAGGACCTGGTTTGCAGTCTCCGCTCTAACTCTTCCCTAAGGCGTTCTATCGAGTTGAGGTCAGGACTCTGTATAGGCCAGTCAAGTTCCTCCACCCCAAACTTGCTTATCCATGTCTTTATGGACCTTTCTTTGTGCACTGGTGTGCAGTCATGTTGGAACAGGAAGGGGCCATCCCCAAACTGTTCCCACAAAGTTGGGAGCATGAAATTGTCCAAAATGTCTTGGTATGCTGACGCCTTAAGAGTTCCCTTCACTGGAACTAAGGGGCCAAGGCCAACCGCTGAAAAATAAACCCACACCATAATCCCCCCTCCACCAAATGATTTGGACCAGTGCACAAAGCAAGGTCCATGAAGACATGGATGAGCGAGTTTGGGGTGGCAGGACTCTGTGCAGGCAAGTCAGGTTCCTCCACCCCAAACTCGCTCATCCATGTCTTCATGGGCCTTGCTTTGCGCATTGGTCCAAATCATTTGGTGGAGGGGGGATTATGGTGTGGGGATGTCTTTTGGGGGTTGGGCTTGGCCCCTTAGTTCCAGTGAAGGGAACTCTTAAGGCATCAGCATACCAAGACAATTTGGACAATTTCATGCTCCCAACTTTGTGGGAACAGTTTGGGGATGGCCCCTTCCTGTTCCAACATGACTGCGCACCAATCCACAAGGCAAGGTCCATAAAGACATGGATGAGCGAGTCTGGGTTAAGAGTTCCCTTCACTTGAACTAAGGGGCCAAGCCCAACCCCTGAAAAACAACCCCCACACCATAATCCCCCCTCCACCAAATGATTTGGACCAGTGCACAAAGCAAGATCAATAAAGACATGGATGAGCGAGTTTGGGGTGGAGGAACTTGATTGGCCTGCACAGAGTCCTGACCTCAACCCGATAGAACACCTTTGGGATGAATTAGAGTGGAGACTGCAAGCCAGGCCTTCTCGTCCAACATCAGTGCCTGACCTCAAAAATTTGCTTCTGGAAGAATGGTCAAACATTCCCATAGACACACTCCTAAACCTTGTGGACAGCCAGAAGAGTTGAAGCTGTTATAGCTGCAAAGGGTGGGCCAACTCAATATTGAACCCTAAGGACTAAGACTGGGATGCCATTAAAGTTTATGTGCGTGTAAAGGCAGGCGCCCCAATACTTTTGGTAATATAGTGTAGCTTTATATCGGCTTGGCTTTATAAAGCCCTAATCCATGCCATGCGCCCGACCCCTAATCTTAATGCAGGGCGCCTGACGCATGGATTTCAGTGTTTTTTGTTTTTTTTTGAAGCATGTGATTAGAGACTGAGGCTCTAACTGGCTTCAAAAAAGAGTGGGGTCGGGGCGCACAGCACTGCGCCCCGAGCCCACCCAGTTGTGTGACAACAAAGTTGTGTGAATTAATATTCGCTATTCTCTTCCTGCTTCTCCTCCCAGCCAATCAGGAAGCGGGTCTTGACCGATCGACCGAACAAACGCGCGGGGGGGGGGGGGGGGGTCAGGTGGTTAGTTTTAACCCTCCCCAAAAATAGAGCACCAGCCGCCACTGCTATGTATACAGTATATAAAGAAGCTCAGGCTCTCTACTTGTCCTGATGGCCATTGTCTGCATGCCCTAATCCATGGAAAATAACATGATAGAACAAGTCCAGTTGAATGAGAATAACCTCTATCGGTGACCTGGAAAAGTGATAACCTTCATGGACAATGGTTGACCTATGTGTAGTGTTTAGATATTGGAAGAGAACATTTTTTCAAAATAGTCAAAGAACTGGCCATTGGATTTTTCTTGTTGTCTGGAGGTGTAATGTTTCAAGCTCTACATTTAAGACCAGTGAAGGGGAGGATTTATAATGACATGTAAGGGGAATCCGAAACGGAGCGTTTCTTCAAGGCCTCCAGGATGGAGGAGAGAGCGGAGTATACGGGTGATGGAGTTTCCTAGAAAAGCGATAATCCTGTCTCCTCTGGCTGTGTGTGTGACGGCTGTCAGGGATGATGTGTTCTCTACATGTTGACTGTTGACTGCTAGATGGCAGGAAAAAGTATAGTATTCTACATCATCTGCTAATTGTGTGTCTGACCTTTGCTCACATTCAGCTAAAGGTTTTCTGACAATTTGAACACTGTATGGTGGGTATAAAGTATGTATGAAAGATTTTAATTACCATACATTTGGCTTTTTTTATATTGGTGTCTAGTGATAGGGCATTAAATACCCAACTGTAAGGCCCAGTTCACACCAAAATGCGGTGCGGGGAAGGCACGTTCCTTGCATGTTTTCCACACCACAAGTGAATGTGCTGCCCTTCCGATCTGAATGCAGGTGCCAGTGTATTGTTAATGGCCCCCCAAATGCAGATTGCAAATGCAGAACATTTGCGGGCAACAAATTGCATGGTACGGTAGTATCATGTGGCTTCAGGGCTGCTGTTAGAAACTACCAAATAGCCAACCTGACTGCCCCCACCCCTCAAATAAACACAGTTTACTATGCTTCAGTTATGAATGAACACATTGAGTGATCAGTACCGATCACTCATTGTGTTCATTCAGGATTGGAAGGGGCTGGTAGTTGTGACATATTTGTTGGACCCTTTCCCCACTGTCCATCCTGAAGGATCCTATTGTGTCCTTCAGCTTCCAGTGGGAAGGAGAGGAGGGAAGCTGGCAACATGGTGGAGGGTGGGGGCACACAGTGAGGCCTGAGCAGCAGGGAGAAATGTTTTGGTGCACAGGGAGGGCAATTGGTACAGCAGGGGGACAATTTCTGGAACCAATCCTCTGTACGGCTCTCTGTGCAGCTGCTGAAAGCTGGCTTCCTCTCCTCTTCCTTCTGCCAGATTTCAGCTGCTGCAGAGAGAGCCATACAGGGGATTGGTTCCAGTAATTGTCACCTGCCCCCCCTCTCCGACGATCACCTTCCCTGCCCACATCCGATTCACCCAGCTGCCTGGGTGCCCCTGCTGGCATGGGCTCCATAAAGGACTTGTTGTACCCCCTTACCCATGGCCCTGTGTGGCTTGGTGCATTGTGTTCTGAAAAGGTAGTGCTTTGGGTGGGCTTTCAAAACAGGGAAAAAACAAACACTCTAGTGTGAATCGGCACTAATACTGTACTTATAGGTAAATAATAATTATGTCAATAATAACTGTAATGCCGCGTACACACGATAGGAATTTCTGCCCGCAAAAGACCGATGAGACTTTTTCGTCGGAAAATGTGACCGTGTGTATGCTCCATCGGACTTTTGCTGGCGGAATTCCAGCCAGCAAAAGATTGAAAGCATGTTCTCAATTTTTCGGTCGGGAAAAGTTCCTATCCGAAAATGCGATTGTCTGTGGCAATTCCGACGCGCAAAATTCCTATGCATGCTCGGACACAATTCGACGCATGCTCGGAAGCATTGAACTTCATTTTCTCGGCTCGTCGTAGTGTTGTACGTCACCGCATTCTTGACGGTCGTAAGTTCAGCGAACTTTTGCGTGACCGTGTGTATACAAGGCAAACTTGAGTGGAATCCCGTCGGAAAAGCCGTCATATCTTTTTCCGACGAGAAGTCCGATCGTGTGTACGCAGCATTAGGCTCAGTTCACACTGGGGTGACCTGTCAGGCGACTTAGTCCCCTGACTAGTCACGTCCTATTTAGTGCAATGGAACCATTCTAATCAGAGCGACTCAAGTCGCACTGACATAGAAAATGTTTCCTGCATGACTTGGAGGGCGGCTTGCATTGACTTCTATTAAAGAAGTAGTTTGCAAGCCGTGATGCCGTCGCGTTGTGCAGCGCGGCTTCAAAGTTGGGCGACTTTGAAGCCTTTCTAGTGTGAACCGAGACTAATACTTATATGTACTGTAAATAGTAATAGTAAGGCCTCATTCACACCTGCGCGTTCCGGTAACACGCACAGAAATGCTCGTTTTTTTGCTTGCATTCTGAAAACCGGCAATGTGCTTGCAGTGCCATTATTTGTTAATGGCACCCCAAATGTGGCTAGCAGATGCATGTTTTATCATTTGAGAATCTTGACAAAATGCACAGTAAAAAGATGCAAAAGGCTCGATGTTCAAAGCGGTGCAGGAGCTTTTGTTATCCATAGGGCAGCCCATTTAAGTGATTAGGCTGCCCTATACGAGACAAAACAGTATGTGACAAAATGTGAGCTCCTTCTACGCCTAGTGTGAATGGGGCCCAATACTTATATGTAAATAATAATAACTGTCAGAAGTTATGAATACTGTAGCTGCTGACTGTTAACAAACAGGTACTTATCAGCCCATTGACTCCAGTGCTGTCTTCTCCAAGGCCGATCCTCGGCATCGGCCTTGGGGAAGACAGCACTGGAGTCAATGGGCTGATAAGTACCTGGGCTTCGGATCCTCAGGAGTCGCCATCTTGAATGTGGGAGCTGGCTGTGATTTTCTGTTATCCCACTACCAGCTCTCTATTGCTCATGCGTGAGATGACGTAGCATGGTCCTACAGCTTCCTGGGATGGGTGATGTGTTCCAGAAGGCTACAGGCGTGGGGAGGGAGGGCTAAACCATCATAATCCTTACGTGGGCGAGGATTGAGGAAGTGGGAGAGGGCACCTTTCAAAAAAGGTATCCCTGAAAAAAAAAAAATGCAAATCTGTTAGAGGAGGTTAAAAGCTTTGGACAATATATTAGAAAGCTGCTTACCTGAACCAGGAAACAGTGTTGTCATGGGCATGGCTATATGGGATTGTGGTGCTTCTCAGCCTTAATCAACCCACGCAGGTAAATACCTACTGAATTCTGGAATCCGCAACCCATCTAATTTTTTTTTTTTATCTAACAAAAAACTTTTATTGGTGACATACATACAGCCCAAATCAACAATAACCAACCACATACTCAGCATAGTATACAAAACCAGGTTCCCGGTCAGAGCCAGTAGTGACAACATATTGAGTACAGCAGAAAACGAACAGTATTTACATAATACCACATACACAGGAAAATTACATGACCATGGCAGTGTTATACACATAGCAACATCAAGTCAAATTATTAACCAACATTAAGACCAAGAAGCCTATCCATGACCAAGTCTGCTGGGGCAAGCCAGCTAGCCATGGGTCCCAGAGTTTTCCATACTTGCCCCGACACCCCCTATGCTGATAAATAATATTTTCCATCCTAATTGTATTACCTACCGCAGTAACCCATTCCCTAACCATGGAAGGGCTCTCCGACTTCCAATGCAACAGTATTAGTTTGCGAGCCAGAAATAAGGCCCAAACAATAGCCTTTCTGATGTGATTCTCCCATTCCAGTTCATTTAATAAGTTTAGAAGAATTTAGGTTCCAAAGGGAGTTATACTTGAAATATCCTGTTCAGAGTGTCCACCACCTCCTTCCAATATGGAGGCAGTTTTGGGCACCTCCACAGTAGGTGAATCAAATCACGTGGTCTCGTTTACACCTAGTGCACACTGGAGTAGATAATAGTTCCATAATGTGTAACCTATGAGGGGTACACTCTCAAAAGGATATATACAGTGCCTTGCAAAAGAATTCACCCCCCTTGGCATTTTTTGTGTTTTTTTGCCTCACAACCTGGAATTTACATGGAATGTTTGAGGATTTACATCACTTAATTTACAGAACATGCCCACAACTTTGAAGATGTTTTTTTTTTATTGTGAAGCAAACAACAAATAGGACAAAATAACAGAAAAAGTCAATGTGCATAACTATTTACCCCCCTAAAGTCAATACTTTGTAGAGCCACCTTTTGCGGCTATCACAGCTCCAAGTCACTTTGGATAAGTCTCTATGAGCTTGCCACATCTTACCACTGGGATTTTTGCCCATTCCTCCTTGCAAAACTGCTCCAGCTCCTTCAAGTTGGATGGTTTGTGCTTGTGAACAGCAATCTTTAAGTCTGACCACAGATTTTATATTGGATTGAAGTCTTGGCTTTGACTAGGCCATTCCAACACATTTACATCTTTCCCCTTAACCACTCAAGTGTTGCTTTAGCAGTGTGTTTGGGGTCATTGTCCTGCTGGAAGGTGAACCTCCACCCTAGCCTCAAATCACACACAGAGTGGTACAGGCTTTTGCTCAAGAATTTCCCTGTATTTTGCACCATCCATCTTTCCCTCAACCCTGACCAGTTTCCCAGTCCCGAGTGCTGAAAAACATCCCCACAGCATGGTGCTGCCACCACCATGTTTCACTGTGGGGATGGTGTTCTTTGGGTGATGTGATGTGTTGGGTTTGCGCCAGACATAGCGTTTTCTTTGATTGCCAAAAAGTTCAATTTTAGTCTCAACAGACCAGAGCACCTTCCTCCATACATTTTGGGAGTCCCCAACATACCTTTTCGCAAACTCAAAACGTGCCATTTTGTTTTTTGCTGAAAGTAATGGCTTTCTTCTGGCCACTCTGCCAAAAAGCCCAACTCTATGGAGCGTACGGCTTATTGTCATCCTACCCTGTTTCCCCGAAAATAAGACCTAGCGTGACTGTCGGTGATGGCTGCAAAATAAGCCCTACCCCCCAAATAAGCCCTAGTTAAAGTCCTTGTAGGTCTTATTTTCAGGGTAGGGCTTATTTTCGGGGAAACAGGGAAGGCCTGTTTTGGTGGGTAGGGCTTATATTGCAGCCATCACTGACAATCACGCTAGGTCTTATTTTCGGGGAAACAGGGTATGTAGATATACTCCAGTCTTTGCTATGGAACTCTGCAGCTCCTCCAAGGTTACCTTAGGTCTCTGTGCTGCTTCTCTGATTAATGCCCTACTTGCCCGGTCCGTGAGCTTTGGTGTCTCTTGGCAGGTTTGGCATCTCTTGGCAGGTTTGCTGTTGTGCCATGTTCTTTCCATTTAGTTATGATAGATTTGATTGTGCTCCTAGGGATCATCAAAGATTTGGATATTTTTGTATAACCTAACCCTGACTTGTACGTCTCAACAACATTGTCCCTTACTTGTATGGAGAGTTCCTTGGTCTTCATGGCAGTGTTTGGTTAGTGGTGCCTCTTGCTTAGGTGTTGCAGCCTCTGGGGCCTTTCAAAAAGGTGTGTATATGTAATGACAGATCATGAGACACTTAGATTGCACACAGATGGACATCATTTCACTAATTATGTGACTTCTGACGGTAATTGGTTGCACCAGAGTTTTTTATGGGCTTCATGACAAAGGGGGTGAATACATAAGCACATGCCAATTATCCCTTTTTTATTTCTGAAAAATAGTTTTATCTATATATTTTTCTAATTTTACTTCACCAACTTAGATTATTGTGTTCTGATCCATCACATATAAATCAGATTAAAAAAATACATTGAACTTTGTCATGGATTATGGTGAATGAACGCCTTTCTGCAATTTTAAATGACAAAATGGCTCTGTTTGAAAGAATATGGGACCCCTGGATTAACTATCTTTCAACTACATAACGAGATGGGAGTGGTTTAGGATTTTCACCCTCTTATTCTCTTTTTCTTTCTCTCATTTCAGTTGCAAAGGGCCTCAGGGGGCTCACGGGCCAATAGAGTCCCCCGGGGCTCACTTAGGGGCCAAATTAGATGGTTACACCAAGCGGAGGGGTAGGGGGGAGAGGATCCTCCTCCTGTGATTCCCCACATTACATGTGAAGTACATGTGCGTGCCTACTAGAGAATAATTCCTCCTTTCCATGTTTTACTATGGTTTAAATTTTATATCTCTTTTATTTTGGTTGAGTTCTCTATTATGTAGTCCTAAATTAAGGACAAGGACACGTAAAACTTCATGAGAATACGAAATAATTTGTGGTGTAACCTTCCTATAAAGGACTTGTTAATTGTTCAAATACTTTATACAAAAGAAAAGATAAAGTTGATTTTGTATCTGCTGATAATATTCTGAATAAAAATATTGGAAAAGAAAAAAAACATTGAACTAAAGGCTGTAATGTAACAAAATAGGTAAAAAGCCAAGGGGGGTGAATACTTTTGCAAGGCACTGTAACTGTGTCAGTCTCTGAGATACGTTCAAGGAACAAGTAGTTATGGCTTGGAGAGCCTCCTCCCATTGGTCCTTATTAAGCTGACCCACATCACTCTCCCACTTTGTGCTTTTATAGAAATAGCTGGAGTAGCATAGCATTTCATTGTGATATGAAGCCTTTAGAAGTTATAGTCTCTTTAAGTTAAGTAAGGGTGTTGGAGATATAGACCAGTCAGAAGTTATACTCTGAACCTTTATGGCATGCCGTAATTGCATGTAGTAGAACTGCATAGAAGTCGGTAGACCACACGCTTCCCGCAGAGCCTCAAAGGAAAAAAGAACTCCATTATGGAAAATTTACCACTTTCATATTGCACGCTGAATTTTGGCTAATTCGAGGCAGGTGTCATTAGACCAGATGGGGCTAAACTCTGTAATGCCTACCACCCCCTGAAGATATCGAGCTTTATTCCATACCTTCTGAATTAAATTATATGTTGGGAAGGTATTATGTGGCTTACTGAGAGTCTGGGCTTCCAGAGCTACTAGAATGGAACCAACCTTCACTGTGTGCAGCATCACTGCCTCGGAAGAGCTACACCCCGTGACCCCTTGTTCTTTACTCCCATAAAAGGTACCTATTAGGAGGTGCTGCAGTTGCGAAGCCTGGTAGTATAACCAGGGATTTAGCAACTCCAACCCACCCTCACCTTTGGGTCGTTGCAAATGTTCCAGTTTTATTCTAGGGGGAAGATTTTTCCAGGTTAGCATACGAAATATGGTATTGACAATCCTAAAGGTCTTTAAAGGAATCATCACTGGGGAGTTATGAAGCAAATACAGCAGTTGGGGCATAAGAATCATCTTAATGAGTAAGAGAGAAGTGTCTGTATCTCCAAGCAAAATCATCGTGTCATCTACATATAGCATCACTTTTTCCTGTCTGTTACCATAGCAGAAGCCAGTGATGCCCGGGTTATCTCTAATCTGAATATCCAGCGGTTCTATGGCTAGTGCAAACAGCAGGGGCGACAAAGGGCACCCCTACCGTGTGCCCCTCCCAAGTGTAATGGCTCAGGATGGCTGCCTGAGGATGGCAATACAGTAGGCGTACCCAGGAGATGTATATCTCTCCAAATCCAAACCTTTTTAGGACCTCCCATAAATACACCCATTCAATGCTATCAAAGGCCTTCATAGCATCTAACGATAGCAGAGCTCTATGGCCTATATTGTCAGCTAGTGATTGCATATTTAGAAAAAGCCTTCTTAAATTGACCACAGTAGATTTATTCGGCATAAACCCAGCTTGGTCGGAATGGACAATGGAAGTAATTACCCTACTTAGCCTAAGTGCCAGTATCTTTGCTAGAAGTTTAACATCACACTGCAGCAGTGCGATAGGTTGATAAGAGCCTGGATCTACCGGGTCCTTACCAGGTTTTAAAATAAGGACAATGTTGGCTTTAGACATTGAGGGGGGGCAAAATACTTTGCTCCCTTGCAGTGTTAAACACTTTTAGTAGTTGTGGCAATAACACCTATGCATATTGTTTATAAATTTCCATGGGGAGGCCATCCTCCCCTGGGGCCTTACAATTAGGGAAGGCATTAACCTCCGTCTGCAGTTCCTCTAGTGTAAGTGGGGAGTCTAGATCCCTCCGTTGAGTGGAAGTACCCATTTAAATATTTACATCTTGCCATCCTCGATCTTTTTCTCATGGTCCACACATTTGCAGTAGCATCCCATAGACTTTCCCACAAAGAGTCATCTACATTGGTCTCATAGAAGTCTAGAGTCTCTAGGAAAAAATAGGAGGAAACGTTAGGCAGGCATGGTGTAAACTTTGTGTTGGGTATATCTTTTATGATATTTTTTTTTTTTACTTCACAGTTGAATTAACTCTGACACTTTCTTCTTCTTTTGCAGCAAGATGTGATAATATATATGAGTCCGATATAGTGTTTGTCATTGATGGGTCTTCTAGTATCGGAAGGGCGAATTTTCGAATGATCAAGACATTTATGGAAGGGTTGGTGATTCCTTTTGCAAATGTGGTCGGCCAGGACAAAGTACGCTTCGGTGTGGTGCAATACAGTGATGACCCAAGGTGAGTCTTCCCATTTAAAATTGTCAGCGGGTATTGAGATTTTCAGCAGCGCACTGGTCCCCAACCAGCGGCTTGTGAGTTACATTGCACCTCCTAGGTCTAATGTTGTTCATTGCAGCAGTAAAGTGGTTATGCCAGCCATACCTGCAAAGACCTGGCCACCCAAGTCAGCCCTGGCTCAGTCTCAGGCAGACAGATTTTTTTATTGATCTTGACATAAGATTGTACAGATAGACTTGCACATTCTGACCATTTATTATTGCTGCAAAACTTTTTTGAGAACATCCATTAAACATTCACAATGATGGAGGACAAAGCACGTGAACCCTTGGAGTTAATAGCTAGTCAAACCTCCTTTGTCAGCAATGACTTCAAGCGAGCAGCTGAATTTTTGACCATTCCTCTTTACATACTTCAGCTCAGACACATTTGTGGTATGTCTGGTGTGAACGGCTCTCTTAAGGTCATTCCACAGCATCTCTATGGGGTTGAGGTCTGGGCTCTGACTGGGCCACTCAAAAAGACCCACTTTCTTTTTCTGAAGCCAGTCTGTGGTGGATTTACTTCAATGGGTCATTGTTCTGCTACATCACCCAACTCCTACTAAGCTTCAGCTGGAGGACAACCACCCTGATATTATCCTGTTAGGATATTTTGGTTAACTTGGGAATTCATTTACCTCGATAATGGCAAGTGGTCCAGGTCCTGGGGCAGTAAGGGGCAAACCCAAATCATGATGTTCCCTCCATTTTATTTCACCGTTGAGATGACTTTTTGATGTTGGTAATCTGTGCCCTTATGACATCATACATAGTGCTGAGTGATCTTCCTCAACAATTGAACTTTTGTTTTATTCATCCCCAAAACATTTTCCCAGTAGAAATGTGGCTTGTCAAGGTGCTCTTTGGCAAACTTCAGGTGTGCTGCAATTTTTTTTTGGAGAGCAGTGGCTTCCTCCGTGGTGTTCTGCCATAGACAACCTGCCTATTCACCCCCTTATGTATGATAGACTCATGAACAAGGAATGTCTGCCAGTTCCGGTGATGTCTTCAAACCTTTAGCTGTTAGTTACTTCTTTACCTCATTCAGAATTCTACATTGTGTTTTGTGAGTCATCTTGGCTGGGCACCTACTTCTATGAAGTGTAGCTACAGTACTAATCTGCCCATCCTTATGCAGATTAGCTACTCTTGATCGTATGTCTTCAGCGATGCATGGTTTACATCAGCTGATGCTTCTTATAAACAGCAATCCTAAATTGTTTGAGTGTTTTTTTTTTTGTTTTTCTTTATCAAAGTAGCTATAAACTACACCTCCAAACTCATTTCATTAATTGGACTCCAGGTGTGCAAACTACTAACTCTCATTAGTTTTCATTGAAGTAATTAGTCTATGGGTTCACTTACTTTTTTCCACCAGCACTGTGACTGTTTAATGGATGTGTTCAATAAAAACATGAGATATTAGAATTGTTTGTGTGTTATCAGCTTAAGCACGTTGTGTTTGTCTATTATTGTGACTTACATGAGGATCAGATCACATTTTATGAAAACCAGTTCATTCCAAAGGTTTCACATACTTTTTTTTGCATATATATATATATATATATATATATATATATATATATATATACATACTCTACCTCCTGCTAAGTTTGGTACAGTGGAAGCTGTGTTAAAAAAAAAAGTCCCTAGTGTTGCCTATAGGTTCCCCACAGCTGATCTTTTCCTATTATTGACTGCCCATGCTTTGTTCTGCACTGTGTTGAGGTGGACATCTTGGTATTGGCAGCATAGGCGTGCACAGGGTGTGTGCCAGGTGTGCCTGGGCACACCCTAATCACTATGTGCGGTGCCATTTCCCCCTATCCCCCAGGCTTCCTCCTGTGTTGGCCCTTCCTCCCGCAGTGCTGCTGGCTTACCTCCTCTCCCCCCCCCCCCCCCTCTGCTGCAGGGGATGTTTCAGGATGGAGAGCAGGGTAAGGGGCTAGTAAATATTTTTTTTTACCATACCCTTCCTTCTCTAAATGAACACAGTGAACAGACACGCTCACTGTGTTCTTGCATAATGAAAGCATAATAAACTGTGTTTGCTATGCTTCAGTTGTGAAGGAAGAGGAAGCCACTCAGCACAGAGCACTTCCCATTCATTCACTGCCCCATGCAGCTGAGGCTGCAGAGAAAGGCATGTGTGTGTTTGAGCTTTGGGGTGCACACCCTAATGCAATAAGCTGCACACACCTATGATTGGCAGGGTTTTGCTTCCTCATCATAGAGCTGTAAAGCCAAAAACAGATATTTCAGTTGTAGATATTACGGCAGGTTAGATAACCCATTGGCTAATTTTAAGCTCTTGTGCAGTATTCCTACAGGCTTGGAAAGGTAATGGATAGATGAAAACCTTATCATTGTCAAAATCCCTGAGAAAAAAAAGAAGCTGACAAGTAAATAGAAGCAATTTTTTTCATTCACCTAAAATTGAAATACCAATTTTAGGTGGGCTTACCATTTAAAGCACAAGGCCATTGTTTTGATTTTTTGGTTCATTTGGTAAAACACTGATGTAGAATAACCACTTTCGTAAATAGAGTTTAGTGCCTGTCCTGTTCCCTCATGCCTAATAAGTCTCTTGAAGTGATCTCTATATCCAAGGACTATAGGGAAATACAGACACCTAAAATTCTGGGTGTCTGTGATAATGTCAAGATGAGACTTTAGATATGGATTACCTTGTAAATCGAATGGCCGACTCAGCAGTACAGATATGACAGGTCCACTTTACTTTAACTTTTTCATGATAAATTGGAATTCTTTTCTTTCTCTAGAACAGAGTTTGAATTTTCCCGATACCGAAATGGAACTGACGTGATCCAGGCCATCAGAAACCTGGGCTACAAGGGTGGAAACACGCGGACTGGAGCAGGCTTGAGATACGCTGCAGATAACTTCTTTGGTCTTGGCACTATTCGGGCCAATATTCCTAAGGTACCAACATTAAGACACACCAGAATGAAAAGACCCCCAAAAAAATCATATTAACTGGAACAGAAAGAGATTTGTTGGCCACAAAAACGGCAAATCTTTTACTTGTTGGTTTACTTGGGATGGGTAACTGCTAGCAATATAAGTCACTTTTATTGATTGTGTGTATGGGGAAGGTGGGGTGTTGAGAATGACAAAACCAAATAAGTTGAAGGGTAAGAATGTTTTGTCTGTGTCCCTATGGAGCAAAATCTCCCTTACTTCCTGTCTTGCTGACCGTTTTAGGTTTTAGGTAAGCAAGCACTAATAAAATGCACAAAGAAGCCTTGTCTGGAATTTTTTCTTTCTGATGCATAATGCATCAGTCAAGGAGGTTTTCAGGTGTAGCCTCTTTGTGCATGTTGTCTAGAACAATAAAGCTTTATTGAAATGCTAAGGTCATCGGTGTGTAAGTGGTTCTTTTGCTGGGAAATACATGTAAGGAGTGTTGACAAACTCCATCCAATGCCAGCACATTCCAGACACCACAGGAATCTGTGGGATTTTTGGGGAATGGCCCATTCTGCTAAGAATAGAACTTGCCAGACATTTTAAAGGCTAAGTTCACCTTTTACATAAACTGGCCCATGTAGACAAGGGCACCAGTAGTTTAAAATGCAGTTTGCCATTTGTAAAGAGTATTGTTTAATGCAAACGCCATAGCTGTAAACCTTTTCTGCCACCCATGAAGTCTGGTCAAGATACTTCCATGTTTACATTCCTATGACCTGGCTTATTTCCAGGACATGACAGTCCTTGGGCCCTCAAATCCATCATCACAGGAGTGAGTGCTCTTCCTGATTCAGAAGCTGCACGTTCCCACCTGGAAAAGCTGCACATTCCCACCAGGATTCTCACACTGCTGTAGCCCCTTTCCATCTCATACTGTGGGCTACAACTTGAACTAAATGGCCACCAAGCCACTTTAGTTGTCCTCAAAGTAGAAGGCTCGGTGGCCATTTTTTTATGGCCCATGTGCTGGAAATAAGCCAGGAAGTAGGAATGTAAACATTGGAAGTATTTTGGCAAGGCATCACAAGGGACACAAAGGGCCTACAGGTACGGTATTTGCATTAAACAATATTTTTACAAAATGGCACAGTGTATAGTAAACTACTGAAGGCCTCTTGTCTGCACAGACCAATTAATGTAAAATGTGAACTTACCCTTTGGTCTTTTTCCAGTCTGATGTGTTCTTATTTCTCTTTGCCTTCACATTGTAGAGTTTCCCTCTCACTTGCTGTCTAGGTGAACCTCATCACTAAGAAAGGACATTTTTTATTTTTGTTTAAAGTATATTTGTAAGATCTAATTTGTATGTTTTTATATTGATATAAAAAGATTATCTCCTGCATCATTTATTATGACAGATAATATGTACATGGGCTGTGTGTATGTTTTGTAATGATTGTAACTGTAAAGCAAAAATCAATAATAAAAAGATATATGATTTAAAAAAGAAATAACTAAAATAAAAATGAAAGGAAATTAAGGAAATCTTCTCAACAGGGACACAGACATGATGAAGGCCTAATGCCCCGTACACACAAGCGGAATTTTCATCGGAAAAATCTTGGATGGTTTTTCCGGCGACACGGTCACACAAAAATTCTCTTAAATTTTCGACCGTCAAGAGCGCGGTGACGTACAACACTACGACGAGCCAAGAAAAACCTCACATCCGACTTTTGCTGGCGGAATTTCTGATCGTGTGTACGGGGCATAAGCCTTCTACACCCTACGAAGCAACAAGATGTTTAGGGTGAAGTTCCACTTTATATGGTGGTCTTGGGCTCCATGTCACTTGATCTTCTTCCCACAATAGTGTCTCTTCTCTGGTGTTATTTTTTGAGTGCTGCAGAGTATTCATCTCTGTTAAATAATCTCTGAAATTATATGTTTGGCTTTCTAGATTGCAGTTTTGATCACTGATGGAAAGTCCCAGGATGATGTAGATCAGCCTTCTCAAAGACTAAAGAGCCAAGATATCAAAATATTTGCTGTTGGTGAGTCCTTTATCTGGTCTTAGTTGATTCTACAGAACTGAGAAGTCTTAAACTGGCCATAGATGGAGTGATTTTCTTTTCTGCAACCAGACTCAGTGTTGCTGGGGGAATCCCTCCCGCGGAGTCATTGTGTTCTCCCAACGGAGGGGGGGGGGGGCAGCTATCCCTGTTGGGAGAACACAGTGATTACTGCTAGCAGCTATAATAGCCCCTAGCAATAAATCGCATGTAAAATACGAGAGGCTGGTTGTACCCAAGTTGATCGATCGATCAACCTGGGTACATTCATCCTGTCCATACATGGTTTGAATTTCAACCCGTCCCTGCTGAACCGTCCAAGATTTGAACCATCTATGGCCAGCTTTAGGCTCAAAGCTGAATTGTTGTCCGGAACTCACACATTGTCTCTCTGGACTTGAGTGCACAAAAAAAGTATCAAATAAAAACCATATATCTTTAATTTAAGGCTATTTCCACCTTTTGCATGATGTTACATATTACACCTATGTCATTCATTCACAGAGATCTGAATAAACTACAAGTCCCATCTTCCACTACGGCACTTGGACTTGTAGTTCTCAATAGAACATGGGTGCGATAATTACCACACTTATTGTCCATTGACACTTTCTGCAGCTTTCCAACTGAAAGTTCATAAGTGAATATGGACAGCTGGAAGAAAAGGTTGCAGGAACTAGAAACCACCAGTGGCATCCCTAGCTTTCATATTTAGGGGGGGCACATGGGGGGACAAAAGTAGGGGGCCAACCATAAATCACAAATTATATATATATATATATATATATATATATAGATGAGGTGTATGGGGGGGGGGGGGAGATAGATCCTGTGGGGGTGTTAGGGTCTCTCGGCAGACTCAGAGCTCAGCACTGTCAGCAGGACAGGACGGGTCCTCTCTCTTCCACCTTCTCCTTCCTTGCACTGCTGCTTCCTCCAGTTGTGGGGGACAGTCAGTGATGTTGCTCCTGGGGTCTCCACTCCACAGTATTCTGTACTGCAGCCACCAGGCACGCCCAGGCCAGCCACGTGACGTGGTGTCCAGGCAGACCAGGCAATATCCGACCGCAGCGATGGGAGTTGTAGCACGCAGGCTCAGGCTGGCTGTGCTGCTCTCCTCTCCTTAGACTGACTCCACTACCCGGGAGCGGGAGCAGGAAGCTTGAGCATGCAGCCGCCACGGACTACAACTCCCATAAACAACAGCGGCGGCTGTCGTGCGACATCACCTGGGCTAGCCCTGCATACTGGCAGTCATAGTGAGTCATTCAAGTGGGTGGACTGCACTCGGATAGCCTCGGCGCCAACCGGCGGCCATTATTCGGGTATTACAGTGACATAACTTGGGGGGGCACATTGGGGGGAAACAGGAAAAATGGGGGGGGGGTCGTGGCCCCATCAGGCCCCACCCTGGTGATGCCAATGGAAACCACTGATCATGGATGCTATGCTTTGAAGGTGCCAATCGAAAAAAAATATTACTTGCACACTTTTTTTTCCAACAAATATATGTGCATTGATTATTTTTTTTCTAAAGGGTGGACTTAACTTAAGTGGAATGTGCACAACTTTAGGAAAGTGAAAAGTGCTGGCTGTTTCCCCACTGGGGATAATTCCCTGACACCCATCACTTAGACCCGAATTGTGGGGAAATCTCCATTAATGGGCACACCACCAGCAATACAATCTGAATTGTGGTTCTAACCCTTCCTTCTTTTCCCCTCACTATATGATCTGACTGACATCCACTATAAAGACAGTAAGTAAAGAAATCTGAGCAGAGACAGGACAAAAAAAATGGCTAAGAATCTAATTCTAATCTTTCCTACCCTGTCAAAAAAAAGTTGAGCTTAAATTTGTGGTCCTTACTTAGTATTGGAAAATTCAGTTAGTGGTTTCGATGGGTACAGTATATGTGTCAAATGTGTATGGTGTACCTTGGAACTTCTCTGCCTTCATAGATACTGTATTTCACTGGTTAGGTTAGTTACCATTTTTTGTCAGTGTTTTTTGTGTTAGCTTTTTTTTAATTTGTATTCATTTGTATTTTATTTGAATACACTGTTAAAAAATCTTTTTTAAACCCAGTCATGCTGTTCGGGCCACTATTGATGACATTTTGTGGACTGATGTGATATGTTGGACCTGAATTGTTTTTACAGTCTGGCTCTGGCTGGTAAAGGTACTGCACAATACTTTATGGGAAACTGACTAGAGGATAGTTAGAACCACTTTGTTTTTTTGTTGGAACATGTAATATTTAGGTGATAGATTTGACCCCTCAACAATTCTTGGTTGAAGAAGGTCAATCAAATTTATTCGGGGCACAATGGCTCTGGTGAGGCTGCTCTCAGCACAAAAAAGGGATCCCATTAAAGGGATTGTAAACCCTCAAGGTTTTACACCTCAAAAGAAAGATCAAAAGAAACATAGTCAGTAAACAAGCCAGAGGTCCATATCAAATGGTAGTGAAGATAGGGTACACAGATGCCAGATACACAAAGGAGCAAGATATCTGCTGCAGAGAGCACAATAATCTGGCAAACAGGAAGTGCAGAGACATGGCTTAAATCAGGAAATTCACAGGAAGAGCAAAGAGTTTGAGTTTCACCAGAAACAAGAGACAAGGCAAGATTTCTGTCCAACATCTCAGGAAGCACAGCAAGAAGAGCCACCATCAAACACCACAGAGGTTTCAGGTTCAGGTCCAGACCCTGACAGGTGAGGGGTTATAACAACTGTTAGGTTTTATTGTTGTCTGTGGTCCTATTAGAGAGATCCATCCTCTCTATTTCTCCTGGTGACCACTGTCAATGGTACTTAAAGTGATGGAAAAATCAGAAACACAATTAGAGAGAAGTCTTCCAGTCTAGACATTGTTCTGGTGACAGCTGTCTGAGAGGGAATTTACTCTTGCTTTGAATATATTTTCATTTCCTGTTGCATCTGCACAACAGGAAGTAAAGGGAAATCTTCCCAGTGGGATGCAGACACATTTCCTGTCACTCACTGTTGTGTCTACAGGACAGGAACATGGATAGAAAAAGGGGACCTCAATTTTAACTATTCTCTATGGTATCCAAATACAAAAACAAAGTTCTAGGCTTATGATGTACTTTATATTCTAGGAAAAGTTATGTTTTGTTCTTCTATTACCCAGGAATCAAGAACGCTGACAGTCGGGAACTGACGAGGGTGGCTTCTACTCCGTCTGATGACTTTTTCTTCTATGTCAATGACTTCAAGATCCTCGCCACTCTACTGCCTCTGGTGTCACGGAAAGTCTGTGTGACCACTGGTGGAACCTACCTGCCTGCAGATGGTAAGTCTTTTCCCTGTTCGAGCTGCCAACTGTCAATGGCTTCCAAAGCATACCCTCCAGTGACCCGAGGGCTGTGGTGGTGTTGGGAGTTGTAGCTCCTCAATAACTACAGGGTTTATACAGGGTTTATTCTGGCATTGTTCCTTTCCCGATAAAAGTGGTTTTCCACTTAAAAAACAAATCCCTGCTTAATGTGTCATCAGGACAGAAATTGATGGTAAATTCACAAATTTATAGTAGGCACTGGAACAGAAGGTAAAGGGAATTCTCCCAATAGGGACACTTGTTCTGATGAGAACTGTTTAAGGCAATCCCCCTCATTTTGCTAAAAGTTTGTGTCACTTTCTGCTGTGTCCTTGGGGAAGGAACTAGTCCATGTTTTATGGATACAAGTGGAAAACCCCTTTAAAACCCCTTTAGCAATTAGACAGACGATAGCTATTAGGGGCTATGAGAGAGGAGGAATAGTTGATAAAATTTCACTATACGCAGATGATGCGTTATTGTTTTTGGGAGACACAGATCAATCCCTAACATATGTTATAAAGTTAATTGAAAATTTTAGTAGATTCTCTGGGTTTGTTATAAATTGGAAAAAATCAGTACTACTCCCAGTTGATGAGTTAACAATGGCTTTACCACAAATAGAGCATAAAATACAGGTTGTTACATCCTTTAAATATTTAGGGATAAGGATCTCATCAAATTTAAAGGAATATATTAATTATAACTTAGCCCCCATATTAGATAAGTTTAACCACTTGACAACTGGGCACTTAAACACCCTTGCTAACCAGACCAATTTTCAGCTTTCGGTGCTCTCACATTTTGAATGACAATTACTCAGTCATGCAACACTGTACCCATATGAAATTTTTGTCCTTTTTTCACACAAATAGAGATTTCTTTTTGGTGGTATTTAATCACCGCTGGGTTTTTTTTTTTTTTTGCGCTATAAATCAAAAAAGACTGAAAATTCGGTAAAAAAAAAAAAAAAAAAACTTTGTTTTTGTTAAAATTTATTGCAGAGTATTGGCGAGTATTGGCAAAGTATTGGCAAGTATTGGCAGAGTATTGCAGGGTATTTCAGAGTATTGCAGGGTATTGCAGAGTATTGGTAGAGTATTGCACAGTATTGCAGAGTATTGTCAGAGTATTGCACAGTATTGCAGAGTATTGTCAGAGTATTGCACATTATTGCAGAGTATTGGCAGAGTATTGCACATTTAATGCAGAGTACTGCAGAGTATTGCACATTATTGCAGAGTATTGCACAATATGGGCACAGAGCAACGCTGTGGAAACTACAGAACCAGCCCACAGCACTGCTAAAAACAATCTCTCCCCCTCTCCCCTCGCACTGTACAGATCGGTACAGAGAGGGGAGGGAGGAACCGGCGTCATGACATGACCTCGGTTTGTTTACAAGTGATCGCTCCGTCATTTGACCGAGCGATCACGTGGTAAACGTTATCGCGATCCGTGATGCGCCGGGTCTTCCGGACCCGGCGGTCACAGATGTTTGCGTGAGCGCGCCCCAAGGGCGCGCGAGAGCAACATTCTGGGAGGACGTCCCACGGACGCCCACCAGAATAAGCCGACCGCGCTGTAGCCGTCTTTCGGCTATGGCCCGATCGGCAAGTGGTTAAGATGAAGGGTAGAGTATGGTCCAAACTAACGTTGTTGGTTGTAGGGCGAGCAAATTTAATAAAAATGGTGTGGGCCCCACAGTTACTCTGTCTTACACAATTCACCTGTCTGTATACCACTAAAATGGTTTGAAAAATAGACTCCCTGTTTCGATTCTTGCTATGGAAGGGGCAAAACGCTAGAATTAAACTTAATACACTACAACTTCTCAAAGATAAGGGTGGCCTTGCTGTTCCAAAAATGTATTTTTTAGCAGCACAACTACAACAGGTTGCAGGATGGGAAGTAATAGACACACCTTATTCAATCAATAATTCTGAGTAGATTTTCACAATACCATCTGATAGCTCAAATAGAATCATGGCTGGTTGATAGGCAATGCCCAACTTTAGGACTTATACATAAGGTCTGGCAGGAAATGAAACGTATTATGCAATATAATAACATATCAGTATACTCCCCCTTGTGGGGTAATAAAAATGATAAGGAACTAGACAAATTAAAAGGATTTGGAGTATGGAGAGAAAAGGGGATAAAATATATCGCACAGCTTTATACCGACAACGTATTAAAAACATTTCAAGATTTACAGAAAACATATATACTGCCTTCTCATACCTTTTTTCAATACCTACAATTGCACCATGAGCTACAGAGTCAGTTTAAAGATAAAAAAAGCTAAGATACAAAATATGTCACTTATGGATACCCTAGCAAAGAAACAGGTTAAGAAGGGCTTGATCTCCACTCTTTATGGTCGCCTAACGGAGCAGACAAGAGAAACAAATAGCTGCTTAGCCAGAAAAGGATGGGAAAAAGATCTTGGAAAAATCACAGATGAAACATGGCAGGGTATATTGGAATCCATACAAATGGTATCAATATCTTCACAGCAATGCTTAACCCAATTATACATAATATATAGAGCTTATAGGACACCAGATAAACTATATCAATGGGGTAAACGGGAAACATCAGAATGTTCGAGATGTTCAAGGGTATCTGCTGACTTAATGCATATGTTTTGGAATTGCCCTAAACTGTTTAGATATTGGCAGACTGTGATAGAAACGATTAACCAGGTGTACCAAACTCAGATACAATTAGATCCAAAAATATGCTTGTTAGGATAGAAAAAGAAGTATATACTCCGTCAACTAGATTAATCATTAATAGGATAATATTTATTGCAAGAAAACGAATAGCAATTAAATGGATATCCTCCAGAAGCATATACTATTTATTGCAAGTAAACTAATAGCAATGAAATGGATATCCTCCAGAAGCCCAACATATGAGGAATGGTGGATACAGGTGAATGATGTATTGTTAAAAGAATGGCAGGTAGATAAGAATAGGGGTTTAACAAATACATTCGGTGAAATGTGGGGACCTTGGCTGTTGTTACCAGGATTTACACCATTTATTTTAGGACTAGATGGAAGCATAGGGCTAAATAGATCATTTACCAGTTCTAGAATAATTAAGGTATGATAATTCAAGAGAAGAAGAAGGAATGGTGAGGGGAGCTTATGGATGGAGGGGGATGAGGGGAGAAGGGAGTAGGGAGAGTGGGGGGAGGGGGGTTGTGGGGGGGTGTTTCCCCCTTTTTTTTAATTATATATTAATGTGCTTGGTGTGTAATATGTTTGTGTTGTATGAATTTTGGAATTTTTTTTTTTTTCATGCTTGTTATGTTTTATAATGTATCTGTGATGAAGAAAAACACTAATAAACAGATTATACAAAAAAAAAATATATATGTTCACAAAATTAGAAAGCAGTTCAATGTGACACGAGTGAGTTCACAGACCCATCAATCTAAGTCTATCCCTTTGTGTTCACACTCAGCTGCTTACACAGGACCTTCCAACCTGGTTTTCTCTGATGAGACAACAGACTCCCTGAGGATACAATGGACGGCGGCCACTGGACCTGTCACTGGTTACAAAATTGTCTATGGTCCTCTGACGGGTCAAGGGCAGCAGATCCCACTGGAGCTGAGAGAGGTATGTGTGCTTTCTGCCTGGGAAAACTATTATGGGCTCCGAGCAATAATCATTTCATGGGTCCTCTTCCATGTACGCTTGTGCTTTATAACACAATTAGTCGTGTGTTAAAGGAGAAGTAGGGCCAAAGCTAAGTGCACTCTTTGACCAGTTTTCAGTTGATAAAGCTCGCTGTTGGCCGACACCACAGAGCCGGTCCAGACTCTGGAGGGATTCTGACTTTAATGTCACGATCACTCTACTGTAGTGCTTTGGCATTCCATTACAATATTTGTGCTGCAGCACATAGTTTTTTAATTAGTCCCCCTGCAAAATCCCACAAATACCTGTGGATCCAGCCAGTGAAATCCACCTAATTGAGCTTCCTGTGATGCGGTGGCAACATTGCTGCCCTGCTCCTGAATTCAGAGCAGAGTTGTCAATCCCATGTAGGCTGTGCCTGCTTGCACTAAAGTGGGAGGAGAAGATTTTGAAAGGGGCGTGGCTATTAGCATTTTTACTTTTAAATTCATCAGCCTATAACATGTCATTCAGCACTTGGCCACACCCAGTCCCACCCACTGCTTTCTGGATTGGCAGCACTGCCTCTGTTGCTGAAACCCTCCCACTGTGAGCTGCAGTGTCTGTGAGGGGAGAGTGCATCAGACACAAATGAAGGAGGATTTGGCTCATTCAAGGGATATAAAGGAAGATTTTTTGTTTAATATATGAGGATGGTGCATCACTAAACTACCTTCAACCACCTTCACTACTGACTCCAATTCTGTAGAAATATTGGGAATTTGACTGTTTGTGGGGTAGTGAAGATTCCCTCTTTAGTTTCCAAATTGACCAGTGGTCTCTGATTTCCAAGGCCACTTCCAGGGCTTTTTTTTTTTTTGTTTTTGGGGGGGGGATTTCCACAACAGACCAACTGAGTCCCTACGTACCAATTTACTAACCCATACTATTTAATTCGTACATCGATGAAGACAAAATTGGTCAAAAAGAAAAAAATCAACCTTGCTCCCTGAAGCCGGTTTGGAGATCACATGACCACCCATTCTCTTTTTGTATCCAAAATGTGAAAAAATGAGAGCTGTCACCCATTTGATCTGTTTAGTCCTTTTGCAAATGAAAGCTGGTTGAAAGTGGTTGAAATTGTAAGAACATGTTTTGTGTATGGCTACAATCTGAAATGCAGACCCTACTATGATGACCCTATTATATCACACCAGTGCCCATAATAATAATAATAATAATAATAATAATAATTTTATATCATATAAGACAATAAAGTGATTGTGATTTCTGTCCACAGATCAGCCTAACAGCAGCACAGACAAATACCGTCCTGCAAGGCCTCAGAGCTGCAACAGAGTATTCAGTTACCGTCACTGCACTATACGCTGACAGTATTGGCCAATCTGTCTCAGGCAGAGGGAGAACATGTAAGACTGTTTAACTTTGGAAAAAAAGAGATTTGCATGTAGTATCCTCAAATGAGGGTAAAGAGAACGTGTCAAAACTGCCTGTTTGAGAAGAAGATATAATCCTGCAAATGCATTGGCCAGTCTTCGAATCTCAGGTTGCCTGTTGGAGTAGAGGTGTCAGAGTGGTGGTGAATTTAGTAAGGGTATTAATTCTGGGCAGTCAGCAACCTAGCCTATATTTGTGAAACTTGGCCAACACCCTATGTGGGCCACTGGCCCTAGGTGGGCCATCTGCCCATGTATGTCCAGCTCTAGAGACTACTAACTGGCAAAGTGATGCAACATTTTGGCACTACAAAGTCTACTCCAGAGATTTTAAATGACAGTTACCACCTATGTCTATTAAGCCTTTATATGCAGAGTTTCAAATTTTGCACCTACATTTCTTGTTTTGCAGCAAGCGCCGCTGGGATATCAAACTTCCGTGTGGCAGAAGCCGGCCCATCCTTCCTCAGGATAGCATGGTCCATTTCTGGAGCAGAGCCGCCAACTGGATACCGGCTGACCTATTCTACTAGAGGTGAGTATGTGGTCCCTTCCATTGAGTTACAGAAAGTGTTGTCACTGGCAGGATCTCCAGGTGAGAAACTTTGCAACAGATTCCCCAAAATGCTAAACATAGATTTTTTGGGTTTACACACACTTTATCCCTTGTTCTCCCTCCTACTGCTTAACATAACCCTTAAAGTGGTTGTAAATCATTACATACTGTATTGTATACTCAGTGAAGTGACTAGCTTTGGGTGATACACAGAGATTAATCTAATTCTCCTACATAAGTTGTACCTGTTTATCTGCAGCCCTCTCTTCTCTACATCTATTCAAACTTCAGAATTTACACGGCCTTTCTGAGCTTCCAGGGGCACATACTGCATCCAGAGTGAATAGGGACATACCCCCCATCTATACAATCCCATAGGAAAACGTGTGCAGATAAAGCTGTCAATCACAGGCTGTGTGCTAGAGGCCCCCTGCGCCCCCCCCATCCCTCTCAAATCCCTTGAAGTTGGCACAACCTGGCAGACAGAAATCACACTCAGTGCTTTGAGTTGAGGCAAACATACACTATACAAGAATATGCTTTGCTCATTTTAACATGTCGGGGTTTACATCCACTTTACAACTTGTTATTAACATATAACGCTCACCCTCTGACACTTAACCCCTAAAATGAGTTGTTAACATTTAACTCCCTCCCCCAACCTGAAGCATAACCCCTAAACTTTAACCGTGATGCCGCGTACACACGAGCAGACTTTACGGCAGACTTTGTCCGGCGGACTTTACGACGGACTTTCCGAACTTGCCTCTCACATGATCAACCAAAGTCCGACGGATTCGTAAGTGATGACGAACGACCCGACTAAAACAAGGAAGTTCATAGCCAGCAGCCAATAGCTGCCCTAGCGTCGTTTTTTGTCCGTCGGACTAGCATACAGACGAGCTGACTTTTCGACCGGACTTGAGTCTGTCGAAAAGATTTGAAACATGTTTCATTTCTAGGTCCGTTGAACTTTTGGGGAAAAAAAGTCCGCTGGAGCCCACACACGATAGAATTGTCCGATGGACTCCGGTCCGCCGAACCAAGTATGCCATAAAGTCCGGTCGTGTGTACGCAGCATAACATTAACTCAAACACTGACCTTAACACCAAACTATTCTAACTCCTAAAGCAGCCTTTCTTAACTATTTTAAAGTGGTCAGACACTATAGCTGGCTACTGTGTGCTTCACCTATAGCAGCCCCCTTTCCCATAAAGCAAGCAGGCCTACTGGTACTCGGTTGCCCCAGGACTTATACACAATGCTATAGTGCCTGGCCACCATGCCAGGGCAGATGCGAACTGAGCAAAGCAAATAGATACTTGCAGTTAGCAGACAGATATTGTGGTTCTATGACAGTCCAGGTAAAAGGCATGCTGAGTTCAGGGAATAGTCCAAAAATCCGGTCCAAGGTCATACACAGGGAAATCCAAAAATAGCAGAACAGGGCAGACAAACAGGGAGCTTGATCAGGAACAACACACGTATCACTTGTCTATCACAAGCACCCAAATGAGGTTTGAGCTGGCTTATAACAGGCTTGGTTTCCACCCAGAGACTGATCACATTAATTAGCCTGCAGGTGGACAGACAGACAAGGAGATTGCCATAACCAAAACCCGGATGCTGGAATAAGGAACAGGAGCACTAAGTGATCCTGATAGGAACCCTTGCAATAACCTTCTGGTCTCACTAAACCCCTGCTGATAGTTACTACAGCTCACAGTAGGTTTGTGTTTCAGGTCAGTGGAAAGAATGCTCCTAATGCCGCGTACACATGACCGGTTTTGCCGTCAGAATAAACTCCGAAGGCTTCTCCGACGGAACTCCGACGGAATTCTATTCAATGAAACATTGCCTACACAAGGTCAAACCAAAGTCCGACCAAAGTCCAACCGCCCAGAACGCGGTGACGTACAGCACGTACGACGGGACTAGAAAAAGGAAGTTCAATAGCCAGTAGCTAATAGCTTCCGTCTTGTACTTGCTTCAGAGCATGCAACGTTTTTGGTCCGTCGGAACAGCATACAGACGAACCATCGGAAATACTTAGAACATGTTCTATTTCTAGGTCCGTCAGAGTTTTCGAAAAAGAAAAGTCCGATGAGGCGCACACACGATCGGAATAGACGATGAAAAGCTTCCGTCTGAATTTTTCTGTCGGACATTCTGCTCGCTTTACACTTGTGGTCACTGGGAAGACACCCTCCCCCCCCATTTTCTTCCTTAAAACTATCTTAAAAGATAAATGCTATCAGTAGTTGTTTATCTGAGGGGCAGACATTTCTTATTGCTCATAGCTCTATTAGCAACCTCTAGAGCACAGTTTCTCAACCAGGGTTTCATAGAACCCTAGGGTTCCTCCAGAGGTTGCAGAGGTTCCTTTAGCAGTGAGCAATTTCTGTTTCTCAGATACTGTAAGTTTCCTTTTTAGCTATCTCTAAGCTGTTTATTCTTCCCATAAGTGTAAGGAGCATCCTTCCCACTGACCATCACACTAATGTATCATTAATTGTAGATATAGTCATTTTTAGCAGGGGGTTCCCTGAGACCAGAAAGTTATTTCAAGGGTTCCTCTGTGTTGAAAAGTTTGAGAAAGGCTGCTCAAAAGGAACCCTGGTGGACAAAAGCTGCCCCAAAGTAATTCATAAAGCCTGTAGCAGAATACTTGCCTTGTCCTTCCCCAGGAACAGTCATTATGAAAGAGCTTTAAAAGTTTTAACTGGTCTAAACCAGGGGTCTCCACGCTTTCTAACCATGGGCCAGTTTACTGTCCTTCAGACTTTAGGGGGGCCGGACTGTGGCCTGTGGGAGTAGAAAATGACCCAGCATCAGTGGGGGTAACAATGCCCCATCATTGATACCAGCAGGAAAAATAGTGCCCCATTGTTGGTATTAGTTGGAGGAATAATGCTCTATTGTTGCTGTCAGTAAGAGGAATTATCCTCCATCATTGGTGTCGGAGTGAGAAATAGTGCACCAATGGCAGGATAAAGGAAAGCAAAAGGCTGTATCCGACCCGCAGACCACAGTTTGGAGACCACTGGTCTGGACCAACTTCATCCAATCAGAACCTTAGGCCTACTGTATCACACACTTGTATGACATGTTAACAGCACTTTATAATATTCCAGATAAGACCAGATAAAAGGATCTTATATGAAATTAAATTTGTATATACCTCCCTACATATGTACTTTCAAACTGAACATCTACATTGCGTCTCTATTCCTGCCAATTCCTCCCATGGCTATTTGATAAGATATGTTGGAACGCATCTAACCATACAGTGCAATTTGCTCAGCAAGACAGTGACATATAGTGTTTAGAAGACCTAGCTGGTGTTAGGATAATGTTCTGAAGGTATCTAGGTGTTTGGATTCTAAAAATAAAAAAGATTAGCACACCTGGAAGGATGCCAGCATCAGTCTGGGACACACCTGTACATGTCTACGCCTGATCCTTACATGTCTGCAGCCATAATGTATCCTTCTCTGTACCACACCCTGCCGTGGCAATGTATCTCCAACAAATAAAGAATATTCAGCCCTGAGGCTAGCAAAGATACAAGCTTGTGACTCACCAGCAAACACTGCTAGCAGAGATCATTTTCATTGCTCGCTGTGATGCTCAGCTGTATGATGATTGATGGGTGATGCATGACTTCCCACTCTAACTGTGTGTCTTTGGTGTGCAGGGGATGGCAGGGCGGCAGAGAAGACTTTGAGTGGAAGTGCACTATCAGATACTCTTAGTGACCTGAGACCTGACACCGAATACATCCTGGTGCTTTATCCGCAATTCCAGAGGCAAACTGGTACATCTGCCACAATAAGTGGACGCACACGTAAGTATCTTACACTAGTTGGTTGAGAAAAGGACTCCAGTACATGAGATTCAACCTCTTATGAAACCAGCATTTCAGTGACAAGGTCTGGTGGTACCCAACTAGAAGAAAATGCCAAAATGTGCTTTTCCAAGGAGGCTAAGATGGATAAAAATTGCATGTCCATGTCAACACAGAAATGACAGCTCTATGAATGGGAAACCCAAAAAGTATGGGTGGAGGTGTTGTGACATGGCTATATTATTGCGATTAAGTCATAATAAGCATTGGAAAAAAGAACCAGAATTCCAATAACATACAAAAATAACCAAAATCCATTCTTCCATCTGGGAACTAAGGTATTGTATAGCACATCCAAAGTGAAATTTTATTCCATGACAAATTTGCAAGGGGTTAAGGGTGAAAATTGGTGGGAGACAATGTAAAGGAACACCTACCGGATGGAAGGGATCAGGTCTCAGGGATGGAGTGAAAACTCGTCTTCAGTCAAAGACAGAATGGCTTCAGGTGAGCTTGTCCCAACTGCCCTCTTTTTACTTATTACATTTGAATAATGCTATCAGTAATAACAACATTGTGTGGGTTGATAGGGACCCCATCTGAGGTATAGTGTCCCTTTTTGGTGGTCTGGTTGGAATGACCTACTGTAGATTAACTGGAATGTATCTGCAGTTACTTTGTGTAACTGTCCCAAGACACTGTGCCTGGGAGTCTAGCCAAAAGAAATTAGTTGGTTATCACAGAAATTGGGTTCAAAATTTGGTGCCATCAAAAACCTTTATTTATCTTTCTAATTTCTTGTGTAAACTTTTGATCTTTAATAAAAGGCTTCTATGGCCATAAAATTCCACATGTATGATAGGAGAACAAAAATGTTGGGTGGGATTGTTGGTATAATGATGGTTGAATTTTGGCTCAGTTTGAATTACCCAAGTCATGGTCCAGCAGAAGGTTAATCCCCTGGGCACCTGTGGTCAATTTTGACTCACTGGGGAAAAAAAGTCTCTACTGGTCCCACAAAAATAGTCTGACTATCTATCTGGATCAAAATATAATGCTATCCTTTAGATCAGGGGTCTATAAACCTTCTAAATAAGGGACCATTTTATTGTCCTTCAGATTTTAGGTTGGACTGTGGCCAGCAGGAGTGGAAATTCTCCCTTTATCAGTGGGAGTAAATACAGCCACATTTGGTATTAGGAGTGCCCCATCGTTGTTATCATTAGGAGGAACAGTGCCCCATTGTAAGTGTCAGTGGAAGAAATAATGTCCTATTGTTGGTGTCCCAAGGGCCAGGTAAAGGCCAGGTAAAGGCAACCAAAGGGCCGCATCCGGCCCCCGGGCCACAGTTTGAAGACCACTGCCCTAGATATTATAAATGCATCATTTCTTTGAGAGAAAATCACCCAGTTATTTATTTATTTATTTTTTTAAATATTGATTTTGCCGTTACTCCTCATGTAGTTGTGCAGCTTAACTGCTGTTAAGCCCATAGCACAGTTGTGATCCTTTCACTGTTGTAGATAAGGGCCCATTCACACTCTTGTGTTGCGGTAATATGCAGTGAAACGTGTATTGGATTTCAACTATATTCGAGCTGTATGGTAGGAGTTCAGTTTTGAAGATAGCTATTTGTTGATTTTTATTGAATTGACGTAAAAAAAAATAAAAAAAAACCTTTTTGCTTCTTTGTATCCACAGGGCGTGTAGATGGGGTGACAGATCTCAATATACAGGATGTGACATCCCAAAGCATGAGGCTCACATGGAGAAGGATCAGAGGTGCCACCGGCTACCGTATCTCGTGGGTATCTGAATCAGGTAATTTATTTCTATGATACACAAAAAGTACATATTTTTTACCTGCACCTCATTCCTCAGTGGTTGTTCCCCATGTACCTTGGATGGGCTTTACTCTCTTTTTGGCTTTAGTGCCACTGCACCGAAAACGGTTGTGATGACCATCCCTACCCACCACAGCCATGAAAAGCCCATTCTTCTAAAATATTGGTTCAGGTTACAAAATAATGTCTACACTTTAAAGCAATCCTTTGATAGGGGGGTCTCCTCTGATCATTCAGATGTTTTAATTAAAGTGGTTTGTTTGGTTCTCAGCCTCACCACAAGCTAATAACGGGCAAGAATGTGCATGGCGCCTTTGATAGCAGCAATGTAAAGACTTGCACCACATCGGTGCCAACTGTTGTTTGCTTGGGTTATTGGGCCAAGGCACAAGGGAGTTACCTAGTTGGACGGAATTTCTGGAAGACATTCAAACTGAGATTTTTTAAGGTAGCTAATAATGCAATAGGAGTTCAACATGAAAGAACACAAGTGCCCGTCCTCACACAACCTTGTGATGTATCACAATAGTCCATATGTTCATGCTCGGTATGATATGAAGATATTCTGGAAAGTACTTTTTTTTCGCAGGCAACATTGTTATAAAAATTATTTTACAACCCTTGTTGAAGTGTGCAATGCTAACATCATATTATAGAGAACATTCTGTTGTGGTTTATCTGGGTTGTCCTTTTTTTGAACTGTTTTTTTGGCAGAATGAAATGTAGCAAATTATGAATAGATTATCCCAATATTCACAGAGAGGCGTAGTATTTCACACTCTCTCACTTTCTCTCACTCTCATTCTAACCATCTATCTTCCCTCTCTAACCCCTCTTTCTCTTATCCCTTTCTTTTCCTCCTCTCTTTCTCCCTTCTCTCTCTCTCTCCCCTCCCCCTTCCAGTCTCTCTTATCCTTTCTCTCTCCCCCCTCTCCTGTCTCTCTCTCTATCCCCTCCCCCCTCACTCTTCCCCATCCCTCTCTCTCCCCCTCCCCCTTCTGTTCTTTTGCCCCTTTTCTCCCCCCATTTCTCTCTCTCTCTCTCCCCCTGTCCTGTCTCTCTCTCCCCTCCCCCATCTCTTTATCTCCCACCTTCTCTCTCCACTCTCCCCTTCCACTCTCTCTTGCCCTTTTTCTCTCCCCCATATCTCTCTCTCTTCACCCTCTACTGCCTCTCTCTCCCCACCCCCATCTCTCTTTCTCCTCCATTTCTCTCTCCCCATCTCTCTCTCCCTCTCCTCGTCTCTCTCCCCCCTCCATGTCTCTCCCCCCCGTCTCTCACTCTCCTCCCTCCTTGTCTCTCTCCTTGTCTCTCTCTCCCCCCTCCTTGTCTCTCTCTCCCCCTCCCCGTCTCTCTCTCCCCCTCCCCCTGTCTCTTTCTCTCCCCCTCCTCGTCTCTCTCCCCCCTGTCTATCTCTCTCCCCCCTCCCCATGTTTCTCCCCCCGTCTCTCTCTCTCTCCCCCCTCCCCATCTCTCTCTCTCCCCCTCCCCATGTCTCTCCCCCTGTCTCTCTCTCTCCCACCTCCTTGTCTCTCTCTCCCCACCTCTCTCTCCCCCCTCCTCGTCTATCTCTCTTCCCCTCCTCGTCTCTCTCCCTGTCTCTCTCTCTCCCCTGTCTCTCTCTCTCCCCATGTCTGTCCCCCTTGTCTCTCTTCCCCCTCCTCATCTCTCTCCCCCTGTCTATCTCTCCCCCCATGTTTCTCCCCCCGTCTCTCTCCCCCCTCTCCATCTCTCTCTCCCCCCTCCCCATGTTTCTCCCCCTGTCTCTCTCTCTCCCCCCCTCCTCGTCTCTCTCCCCTCTCCCCATGTTTCTCCCCCCGTCTCTCTCTCTCTCCCCCCTCCCCATCTCTCTCTCTCCCCCTCCCCATGTCTCTCCCCCTGTCTCTCTCTCTCTCCCACCTCCTTGTTTCTCTCTCCCCACCTCTCTCTCCCCCTCCTCGTCTCTCTCTCTTCCCCCTCCTCATCTCTCTCCCCCTGTCTATCTCTCCCCCCCATGTTTCTCCCCCCGTCTCTCTCCCCCCTCTCCATCTCTCTCTCCCCCCTCCCCATGTCTCTCCCCCTGTCTCTCTCTCTCCCCCCCTCCTCGTCTCTCTCCCCTCTCCCCATGTCTGTCCCCCTGTCTCTCTCTCTCTCCCCCCTCCTCATCTCTCTCCCCCCTGTCTCTCTCTCCCCCCTCCTCGTCTCTCTCTCCCCCTCCTTGTCTCTCTCTCCCCCTCCTTGTCTCTCTCTCTCTCTCTCTCCCCTCCTCGCCTCTCTCTACCCCCTCTCAATGTCTCTCCCCGTATCACCCTCCCCCTTCTTTCCACTCTCCCCCATTTCTCTCTCCCTCTCCCCCCCTCTCCCCTCCTCCCTATCTCAGTGTCTCTTTTTTCCCCTTTTTCCACCCCCCCTTCTTTTTGTCTCCGCTCTTCTCTCTCTCTTTATCTTTCTTCTCTCACGATTTAGTCCCTACTTTTCCCCTTTTTCTAACTCCCCCTCCTCTCTCCTTGTAGCTCCTACCTCCCACCTCCATTTCCCCTATCTCTCTTCTGTCTTTCCCCCATCCGCTATCTCCATCCTAAATTATGTAGCTTCCTGTCTTTCTCTCTCTACCTCACTCTCTCACTTTGTTTCTCCTTGCCCCCCCCCAATATCTCTCTCTCTCCTCACTTCCTCTTCAAGTCTCAGGGTCTCCCCAATGAAGAATTGGCAGTGTTTCCCGTATTCAATTCTAGACTAACAAAAGTAAAAAAAATTATAAAGTGAATATCAATTTGCGCAATCTCGTGAAATAAAGTAGTGTATAAACTTATATAGCGCCGACATCTTACACAGTGCTTTATATATACTGTATATTGTACATTGACATCAGTCCCTGCCCTCAAGGAGCTTACAATCTAAGGTCCCCAACTCACATTCATACATACACATATTAGGGCCAATTTAGACAGGATCCAATTAACTTACCACCATGTCTTTGGAGTGTGGGAGGAAACCTGATTACCCAGAGGAATGCCACGCAGGCACAGGGAGAACATGCAAACTCCAGGAAGGTAGTGTCGTGGTTGGGCTTTGAACCAGTTTGTATAGGTTTGTCTTCATGTTACATAGCATTGGTAAATGTAAATGAGATTGTACAAAGATTAGACAATCAGCTTGTATTGTGTATGATTTTCAGGGGAAGACACGAAAGACTTTGATGTCGGTCCATCTATAGAATCCTACTTCATCCAGAACCTCCAGTCCAGCACCGAGTACACTGTGTCCGTCACTCCACTTTTTGGGGCCACAGAGGGGCCAGCAACATCTAAGAGGGTGAAAACAGGTAGCATTCAAATGCACCAACAAATAATAACTAGGATATTTATTTCTTAAATGATCACTGTTATATATCCTTTGCAGTTCCCCATTATCCAAACTCTGAATTCATGGAACCTGAGGCACCCTGAGCCAGAGCAGGGGGTGAACCTTGGAACATTAAGAGAGATCTCCCTTGGAAAGCCAATGATATATATTGAATTAAAAAAATATGTTTTAAAAAAAGTAAGGTGGGAGTGTCATTTTATTAAATGTTCATTTACATCTTGACCCTCCTACATTTAGAAGCCAATTTAAGATTACACTGTAATTACTGTAGCAACACCTGCTGGTGAAATCTGGCATTACACTTCTGCAGGTTGCCATATTTGAATGCAGATTTGAAAGTTATTATACTGACATTGGGTTTATTTATATAACTAATATTTAAATATTCTCCCATATACAGCATATATACTTTTATTTGGAAACAATTTAATCACAATTTTTAAAATTTTTGCCCTCTGAACTTCTGCTAATGCAGTCACAAATCCAAGAGTTTCTTCCCAGATTCAACCTTATAGAACAGCTGAGGATTGTATATATAAAAGAAAAAACCGTGCTAAAAAGCAAACAATTGTAAACACTAAACTGCAGCTGCAACAAAAAAACACTAATACCAGTGTGATAAAACTAGGAAGGATAAACTAAGTGCACTTACAATCAAGTGGTCAAAAATATAAGTTAATATATTAGCTATAAATAATTGATGAATATACACATACATGTATGTGCCATGATTAATAGGTTTTAAATCCCTCAACAGTTTTTTTCTATTTTTTGAGGACCCTGTTGATGAGATCTCTGTGCTAAGTTCTTGGATCTGCACATCTGCTCTGTCCATTATGAAGAGCTTCCACCATCCCTGTGCTGAGATCTCTGGTCTGCATACCTGCTTTTCTCATTATGAGGGGCTCCCACTATACCTGTACTGAGTTCCCAGGTTTGCACACCTGCTGTGCCCATTATGAGGGGTTCCCACCATTCCTGTGTTGAGTTCCTTTGTCTGCACACCTGCTCTTCCCATTATGAGGGGCTCCCACTATACCTGTGCTGACTCCCTGTGTCTGAACACCTGCTGTGCCCATTATGAGGGGTTCCCACCATACCCGTACTGAGTTCCCGGGTTTGCACACCTGCTGTGCCCATTATGAGGGGTTCCTACCATTGCTGTGCTGAGTTCCTTTATCTGCACACCTGCTCTTCCCATTATGAGAGGCTCCCACTATCCCTGTGCTTACTCCTGGGTCTGAACACCCGCTGTGTCCATTATGAGGAGCTCCCATCCTCCTTGTGCTGAGCTCCCAGATCTGCACACCTGTTGTGCCCATTGTAAAGGGTTCCTACTATCCCTGTGCCGAGTTCCCAGGTGTGCATACCTGTTCTTCCCATTATGAAGAGTTCCTACTATCCCTGTGCTGAGTTCCTTTGTCTACACACCTGCTCTTCCCATTATGAGGTGCTCCCACTATCCCTGTGCTGACTCCCTGGGTCTGCACACCTGCTCTTCCCATTATGAGGGTCTTCCATCTTTCTTGTGCCGCGTTCCCAGATCTGCACACCTGTTGTGCCCATTATGAAGGGTTCCTACCATCCCTGTGTTGAATTCCCAGATCTGCATACTTGCTCTGCCCATTATGAGGTGTTCCCACCATTCCTGTGTTGAGTTCCTGGGTCTGCACACCTGCTCTGCCCATTTTGGTTGGTGCTCATCATCCCTGTGGTAAGTACCCTACCATCCCTGATCTGAGTTACCAGGTATGCACACCTGCTCCCACCATCCATGCTGGATTTTTTAAAATTTATTTTCTATTATGGAGATTATAACAGAAGTAGCAGGAGAACACAAAGGGTGGGAGGGAAGGGAACACCCAAGTCTCCCAGGTGGGCAGGAACAGCAGGGATTAACAAACCACAAACGTGAATGTGATTTATTTTTTGATTCAAGATTCCTTTCCAAAATATATGACCTCTCTATGACCGTTTCCATTGTTAGTCCCTCTTTAAAGCTTACTAATGTTAACGCTTGGTCAGCTACAGGCTGGAAATTTAATGAAGAGGAACAAATCTTTTCTTTACATCTATTATCATCTCGGCTGCATTTCTTGCAGAGGAGAGGCCAGATTTAGGATCAGTAAATATAATTAGGTAACTAGAACTTTTGCTAGGCTAGAGGGCCAGTGGTAAGGATGAAATGTGAAAAGTATAGTAGGAGTAAAGAATGCAACAAGAAATGTAAGGGTGCAATAAGGGCGGCTAAGATAGAACATGAAAGACACATAGCGGAAGAGAGCAAAGAAAATCCCAAGAAATTCTTTAAGTATGTAAACAGTAAAAAAGGGAGGACAGACCATATTGGCCCCATAAAGAATGAGGAAGGACATCTGGTTACAAAGCATGGGGAGATGGCAAAGGTATTGAATTTATTCTTCTCCTCAGTCTTCACGAGGGAATCGGGGGGGCTTCAGTAACCAAAACTGCAGTGTTTATCCTCATGACACATCCATGGTTAACTGAGGACAGAATTAAAACTAGACTTGAGAAACGTAACATTAATAAATCACCGGGACCAGACGGCTTGCACCCGAGGGTACTTAGGGAACTCAGTCAAGTAATTGCCAGACCATTGTTCCTAATTTTTACTGATAGTCTACTGACTGGAATGGTACCAGCTGATTGGAGAAAAGCCAATGTAGCACCAATATTTAAAAAAAATACATCCCTGGGAATTACAGACCAGTTAGCCTAACATCAAATATGTAAACTCTTGGAGGGGATGATAAGGGACTATATACAAGATTTTAATAATGAGAACGGTATCATTGGAAGTAATCAGCATGGATTCATGAAGAATTGTTCTTGCCAAACCAATCTACTAACCTTCTATGAGGAGGTGAGTTGCCAGCTAGATAAAGTAAGGCCCGTAGACATGGTGTATCTGCATTTTGCAAAAGCATTTGACACAGTTCCCCATAAACATTTACTGTACAAATTAAGGTCTGTTGGCATGGACCATAGGGTGAGTACATGGATTGAAAACTGGCTACAAGGGCGAGTTCAGAGGGTCGTGATAAATGGGGAGTACTCGAAATGGTCAGGGGTGGGTAGTGGGGTCCCCCAGGGTTCTGTGCTGGGTCCAATCATATTTAGTTTGTTCATAAACGACCTGGAGGATGGGGTAAACAGTTCAATCTCTGTATTTGCGGACAATACTAAGCTAAGCAGGGCAATAACTTCTCTGCAGGATGTGGAAACCTTGCAAAAAGCTCTGAACAAATTAAACTACATGGCAAATGAGGTTCAATGTAGAAAAATGTAAAATAATACATTTGGAGGGCAAAAATATGAATGCAATCTATACACTGGGGGGAGAACCTCTGGGGGAAGCAATGCCAAGCTGCTGCCAACAAAGCAAACAGAATATTGGCATTAAAAAGGGGATCAACTCCAGAGATAAAACGATAATTCTCCCGCTCTACAGGACTCTGGACCGGCCGCACCTAGAGTATGCTGTCCAGTTCTGGGCACCAGTCCTCAGGAAGGATGTACTGGAATTGGAGCGAGTACAAAGAAGGGCAAAAAAGCTAATAAAGGGTCTGGAGGATATTAGTTATGATGAAAGGTTGCGAGCCCTGAACTTATTCTCTCTGGAGAAGAGACGCTTGAGAGGGGATATGATTTCAATATACAAATACCGTACTGGTGACCCCACAATAGGGATAAAACTTTTTCGCAGAAGGGAGTTTAACAAGACTTGTGGCCACTCATTAAAATTAGAAGAAAAGAGGTTTAACCTTAAACTACGTAGAGGATTCATAACTGTAAGAGCGGCAAGGATGTGGAATTCCCTTCCACAGGCGGTGGTCTCAGCGGGGGCATTGATAGTTTCAAGAAACTATTAGATAAGCACCTAAACGACCGCAACATACAGGGATATACAATGTAATACTGACATATAATCACACACATCGGTTGGACTTGATGGACTTGTGTCTTTTTTCAACCTCACCTATGTAACTATGGTAACATTACACAACTGAGTTTTTAAAACACAACTGAAGAATCTTTAAAGGGAAACTTTGAGGATAGAAATATGGGAACTTTTACGGCTGACTTATTTTTTTAAGGTGTTGGCTCCAGAGCTGTCATCTAGACCTTGGCTTCACCATCTTGTTATAAAAAAAAGTATGCAGGCCGACATGTTATTGTTAAAGGCAACTTCAGTATACCGATAAGCCCCCCACCTGCAAAGAGGCCCTTATCCTCATTAACATGGGCAAGGCACCCCCTCATGTTGAGGTCATGTGATCTGGTCTGGTTTAGAAGGGGGGGGCACACACTCATCCATCCAACTAATTCAAAGAATATAACTGTTGGGGTATGTTCCTGACATTTGTTGGACCTGAAGAAGGGGATTGGATAAACTATGAAATGTGTTCAACATTATAATTACTATGACTTCTCTGCTTTTTGGCTTACAGCTATCCTTCTTATCAGTTGTCAGGAGGAAGAGCGCTAATGCCTTTGGACCGGGGGTGGGGTTAAATTGGGGCAGAGGGATGGGGTTAGGTTGGGGCGCTGGTTAGTATTTTCCTGATGTCATTAGGTGGGAACAGTGGGAGGGACCTTTCCTCCCAGTTTAAATCTGCCCTGGTTTAGCAGGCTTGTTCCCAATTGACGGAAGGGCTCTCCCTAAGTTCTAATGCCTTTCTGATTTGAATGGGGCTGCATTTGTCTGGCCTGGGGCTGGGAGGCACAAGAAGCTGGCCTGGGGCTGGGAGGCACAAGAAGCAGGAAGTGATGTGCTACCTGGGGTGGCATCCCAGGGTGTTCCGGGAGAACACCTTTGGGTTGCACCACACCATTGGTGTTTTCACCTGCACTAGGTCATGTCATCTCATGCTTTTTCTTTTCTTGCACTGTGCCTTTGGGCAGGCCTTTTGGCTAGGTAGGGAAATTTTTATATTAGCAGTAGGGATGAGCCGAACACCCCCCTGTTCGGTTCGCACCAGAACATGCGAACAGGAAAAAAGTTTGTTCGAACACGCGAACACCGTTAAAGTCTATGGGACACGAATATGAATAATCAAAAGTGCTAATTTTAAAGGCTAATATGCAAGTTATTGTCATAAAAAGTGTTTGGGGACCCGGGTCCTGCCCCAGGGGACATGGATCAATGCAAAAAAAAGTTTTAAAAACGGCCGTTTTTTCAGGAGCAGTGATTTTAACAATGCTTAAAGTCAAACAATAAAAGTGTAATATCCCTTTAAATTTCGTACCTGGGGGGTGTCTATAGTATGCCTGTAAAGGGGCGCATGTTTCCCGTGTTTAGAACAGTCTGACAGCAAAATGACATTTTGAAGGAAAAAACTAATTTAAAACTACCCGCGGCTATTGCATTGCCGACAATACACATAGAAGTTCATTGATAAAAATGGCATGGGAATTCCCCAAAGGGGAACCCCGAACCAAAATTAAAAAAAAAAAATGACGTGGGAGTCCCCCTAAATTCCATACCAGGCCCTTCAGGTCTGGTATGGATATTAAGGGGAACCCCGGCCAAAAAAAAAAAATGACGTGGGGTTCCCCCTAAATTCCATACCAGACCCTTCAGGTCTGGTATGGATTTTAAGGGGAACCCCGCGCCAAAAAAAAAAAAAAAAAAAAAAACGGCGTGGGGTCCCCCCAAAAATCCATACCAGACCCTTATCCGAGCACGCAACCTGGCAGGCCGCAGGAAAAGAGGGGGGGACGAGAGTGCGGCCCCCCCCCTCCTGAACCGTACCAGGCCACATGCCCTCAACATTGGGAGGGTGCTTTGGGGTAGCCCCCCAAAACACCTTGTCCCCATGTTGATGAGGACAAGGGCCTCATCCCCACAACCCTGGCAGGAGGTTGTGGGGGTCTGCGGGTGGGGGGCTTATCGGAATCTGGAAGCCCCCTTTAACAAGGGGACCCCCAGATCCCGGCCCCCCCCTGTGTGAAATGGTAAGGGGGTACTTACCCCTACCATTTCACTAAAAAACTGTCAAAAATGTTAAAAATGACAAGAGACAGTTTTTGACAATTCCTTTATTTAAATGTTTCTTCTTTCTTCTATCTTCCTTCATCTTCCTTCATCTTCTGGTTCTTCTGGCTCTTCTGGTTCTTCCTCCGGCGTTCTCGTCCAGCATCTCCTCCGCGGCGTCTTCTATCTTCTTCTCCTCGGCCGCTCCGCACCCATGGCATGGGGGGGAGGCTCCCGCTCTTCTCTTCTTCTTTTCTTCAAATTCGAATGCCGCGGAACACCCTTTAAAATTTCTCCCATAGACTTTTAAAGGGTGTTCCGCGGCATTCGAATTTGCCGCGAACACCCCAAATTGTTCGCTGTTCGGCGAACTTGCGAACAGCCAATGTTCGAGTCGAACATGAGTTCGACTCGAACTCGAAGCTCATCCCTAATTAGCAGAAAGGCCCGCTGTGTATTTGGACATGGCACTTTTTCTTTTTGTTGGTCATGTTTTTATGTAACGAGCATGTGCACTACAGGTGTGTATTTTTTTGTGTGTTTTGCATAGAGTTGGAGGATGCAAGTCAATGGGGGAGGGGGGGGTGCTGATGTCAGAGAGAGATTCTGTGGCCTTCAGGTCTTTTGCCTTTCCCCATCAAGAGGGGTCCTTCTTTGGGAGAGCCCCTCGCCAAGTACTTAGTGCAGTGGCTTCAGTTGGTCCTAACTAGTGGAATACACCTGGCTTCAACCTGGGCGGACCATGGCGTCAGTTGCTTTGCGCCCCAAGAAGGTAGTAGCCCTAGACACCAACGAATCTATCACCTACCACCTACAATTGGGACACAACCCATTGAAAGTGATTCCCTCTATACCTTCCACAACCTGCTGCTAAGCAGCCTCCAGGGGCACTGTACCTGGTCCTAAAGCCGAAGAGGGCTCTCCTTGTGGCTGAGTGCTTGGTGTCCCTGGAGATGGTAACAAGGATCACTGAGGCCCAGAGAAGCAGGGATTGCTAGCTGTGCCAAGGGTATCAGGTTCTGGAGTGGCATCCTCTCTGCAGGTGGACTCCAGGTGAGAGGAGAAACTGGTCTTGGTAAGGATGCAGGGTCATACAGCATAGCAAACTAATGCAGCAGGCTGGTCACAGCAGGTAGGTACAGCAGGCTGGTCACAGCAGGTAGGTACCTCAGATGGATCACAGCAGGCAGGGCAAGACAGGAGGTGTAGTCAGGAATTGCGGCTAAGGTCAGAGTACCAGTGGTCAGCAGACAGAAGATCAGAGACGTGGTCAGGTAGGCCGAGATCATACACAGGGTTGGAGACACGAGCAGATTCATGGACAAGCCAGGGTTAGAGTCAGGAGAGAGACAAGAAGAATCCAAGAGCAAGCCGGGTCAGTAACGGGTAGTTCAGTAGTATAAGCACACAGGGTCACAGGTATCAGGAAGCTGAAGACCAGTCAGCATTGTCTGCGTGCATCTGTCATTCCATTAAAGGCCAGAGGGCACCAGAATTGAATGCAGGTGGTGTGCGCCGGCACGCACAAGCGCATGCCATGGCTCATATGTGTGCACCCATTCTCTTCCATTGCGTATATATGTGCATTTCTGCACAAATAGGCATGGCCATGTTGAATACTGCCCATTATGCCAGGTCTCTGGGCAAATCTTTTCTGGCTTTTTCCCTGACAGGCACCAGTCCAGTGCTGTCCTCCACCCAGGCTCGATAGTGTCTATATGTGGACATTTTAACACTTATTGTTATTACTAAACATCTGTATTGTACCTCTTTGCCCAGAATCAGGAATTGTTCAGGAGTTGAGATCATTTGCCAACAGTCCCACCTCAATCCAGGTGACATGGAACCTCATCCCAGAGGCTACCGGCTATAGGCTGGAATGGAGGCAAGCTCGAGGTAACAGAAAATGAAGTATTGGGACTGGTAAAGTAAGGTATGAGCAGGACAACAGGTAAAGGTATTAATCACATATCTGTCTTCTAGGTGGTCCTAAGGCTCCACAGATTGTGAACCTCCCCACTACCACCAATCAATATGAAATTACCCAACTGCGGCCAGGAACGGAGTACCGTATAACCCTCTTCACCTTGTATGACGGCAGAGAGGTGGCAACTCCAGCAACCACCTATGAGACTGGTGAGTCGAGCCAAACCTGACGTTTTACAATCCATCTATCTATATTTCTCTGCAGAGTTGCATCTTGGAACTGGAAGGGGAGATTTAAAACACTTGTATAAGTTCACCTTTGCATCTCAGAGAATAAAAATAATTCTTTCACACACACACACTGATACAGATTAGTTACTGTATATACTGGTTGCACTTCCATTTTTCCTGTTTCATCATTTTAAATTTTAAAACTTTAGTAAAAGAAAAAAATTAAATTTTTATATTGTTGTTGTTCAGTCGTTTAGTCGTGTCCGACTCTTTGTGACCTCATGGACCATATCGCGCCAGGCTTTTCTCTTCTCCACTGCCTCCCGGAGCTAGCTTAACTTCATGTTCATTGTGTTTGATGATGCTGTCTATCCATCTTGTTTTCCGTCGTCCTCTTCTCCTTTTTCCTTCCATGTTTCCCAGCATCAGGATCTTTTCTAGTGAGTCCTCTCCTTGCATTAGGTGACCAAAGTATTTGAGTTTCAGCTTCAGGATCTTCCAGTGAATATTCAGGGTTGATTTTCTTAAAGATTGCCTGGTTTGTTCTTCTTGCCGTCCAAGGGACGTTCAAGAGTCTTCTCCAACACCATAGTTCAAAAGCATAAAATTCTTTGGCGTTCAGGCTTCCATATGGTCCAACATTCACAGCCCTATGTTACTACTGGGAATACCATAGCTTTGACTATATGGCATTTTGTCAGTAGGGTGATCTTTTGATATTTTTATGGAATTTTTATTTATTTATTTTTTACTAGTGATGCCGGCGATCAGCGACTGCGATATTGCGTTGGACAAATCGGACACTAAGGGGTTTATTTACTATAGCTAGAGAGGGTTCTAGGTTTTATTGCCAAAGCTTAATTGAACAAACTAAGGTTAGAATCTTATTGGTTTCTATGCAGAAATGTGACTAATTTTGCCCTCTCTAGCTATAGTAAATGTCCCCTGTCTGACACTTTTTGGAGACCAGTGACACTAATACAGTGATCAGTGCTAAAAAATATGCACTGTCACTGTACTAATGACACTGGCTGGCAAGGGGTTAACATCAGGGGAGATTAAAGGGTTAACTGTGTGCCTAGCCTGTGTTTGTGTGCTGTGTGGGAGGTGTTTTTGCTAGGGGAAGGCATGGATCTATGTTTCTGCTTTTCAGAGACACAGCATCAATGCCTTCCCTACTGACTGTCTAATGATCGGCGGGTGTCGGCGGACATCGAGTCCATGGTACCCGCAGATCAGCTCCCGCTGTGTATAATCACAACAGGAGCGGGTCACCAGCAGTGCATGCACGCCCCAGACCCGGAAGTGCAGGATCATGTACTAGGTACATGATCCTGTGCAGCAGAGCCGCCTTGTTGCTGTATATGTAAGTTATATGGTCAGCAAGCGGTTAATCTTATACGGTCGGCAATCGTTGTATGTGTAATTTTTTATGGTCGGCAAGCGATTAAAGTTTTACGGTCAGCAAGCGCTGTTATACGGTTGGCAAGCGGTTGTGTGCTGTGCCCCACAAGAAAGAGAGATTTCCCCTTACTTCCTGTCCAACAGCTGCTGCAGCGGGAAGTGAGATAAAATCTTTACACAGTGAGGGGAAGTCCGCTCGAAGACAGCTGTCACCGCAACAGGTGTCCCCATTGGAAGGTTATTATTATTTTATATTTCTCAAAATATATTTTCTCCCTGGGCCTCAAGTGTTTATCCACTATTTGAGCAGCCATCTTGGGCACACTAGAATATCATACCGTCTTTCCCCGAAAGTAAGACATCCCCTGAAAATAAGACCTACTTCCAGTTTTGCCTCTCACTGTAATATAAGGCTTCCCCTGGAAAATAAGACCTACTTCTAGTTTTGCCTCTCGCTGTAATATAAGGCATCCCCCGTAAAATAAGACCTACTTCCACTTTTGCCTCTCGCTGTAATATAAGGCCTCCCCGATAATAAGGCCACCCCGGAATATAAGGCCCCCGAAGCTACCGTAAAGCGTCTGACTCCTCTGGACCATAGCGGCGGGCGTCGCCACGCAGCTCACTGATTGGCCACAGCGCAGCCGGAGCTGTTCAGGCAGTGAGAGGTCTCTTTAAATCAGAGAGCCCGCGCCGCAGGCAGGACAAGCTGCCGCCTTCTGCCGCCTGCTGCTCGCTCTGCCCTGATGGAGTCTGGCTGACTCACAATTAGACAGTGAGTGGGGGCAGGAGTCGGGCACATTGTGTGGAATCTGGCCGGCACAGACACACAGGGATGACTGAGTTGGGAGGGGGGATGTCTGATAAAGGGGTGGGGGGATGGCTGGTAAAGGTGGGGAGAATGTCTGGTGAAGGTGGGAGGGGGGAGAGACTAAATAATCCACTGTCCACTGGCACAGGGGTGGGGGGACTCACTTAAAATGACACAGGGTAGATTTGAGGGGGGAAATCAAAATGGCACAGGAGGATCAGAAGGGGGGGAATCAAAAGTAGTAGTAGTAACAAGAAATTCTTGATACCGTAGGATTCACAGTTTTTCTGGTTATGTTGGTTTGTGATGACAACTACTACCGTACCGTATACAAGTAATACATTTCCTTTTTTTTTTGTTCAACAATAAATGTGTACCGTATTCTTCTTCATGGAAAAATAAGACATCCCCTGAAAAATAAGACCTAGCGCATCTTTGGGAGCAAAAATTAATATAAGACACTGTCTTATTTTCGGGGAAACAGGATATTAGGACCAGTTTTAGATAGGAGCCAATTAACCAACTAGCATGCCTTTGGAGTGTGGAAGGAAACCCACACAAGCACAGGGAGATCATCCAAACTCCATGCAGATAGTGTCCTGGCACAGAACCAAGGCCCGGAGTATAGCAAGGCAGAATAGCTCACTACTAAGCCAATGTGCTGCCCAACCTACCCCTACTTTTTGATCTGGTGACAACTGTTCACTTTTAGGTTTCCCATCACTTTCTGTATCGGTAACAGTGGCCATCAAGAAATATAGACCGGGTGCAGGGCCCCTGATAAGGCAGTACAACCAGTCCTGTTGTACCGGGCCCGGCCCTATCAGTTCAACATGGGGGCCTGGGAACCTTTACAGTTCATTTCTGCATAATAAAAAAACAGAGCTTTCTATATCCCTGTAGGAGCAGAAATCTCAGTATGAGCTTTGAAGGCTAGAGGAGAGATTTGGAGTCTAACAGAACAAAGATCTCCCCATAAAGAGGACCAGTCATGGTTCTTGCTATTACATGATCAAAGCCAGGGCAGGGGGGGAGGCCAGGCGCGGAGCCAGGGGTAGAGTCAAGGGTGGGTCAAAGAGGGCCCCAAAAGGTAGGCTGTACAGGGTCCATTATTTCTAACAACGGACCTGACCTAACTGGGTGACTCTCGCCAGCGGAGAAACAAACAGCAAAAAAATCCCTTACGAAGGAATTCCGGAAATTTAGAATTTGCGGAATTTCGGAAATGTAGAATTTGCGGAATTTCGGAAATGTAGAATTTGCGGAATTTCTGAAATTTCAAATTTCTGAATTTTCTAAAATCAAAAGTTCGGAAATTCGAAAATTTGGAAATTTAGATATTTCCAAATTAACGAATTTGGCGAAATTAGTTAAAAAAACGTATGCGGAACTTAACAAATTGCTTATGTCTATGTGGAATGGTGACTGGGTGACTCTTCCCAGCGGAGAAACAAACAGCAATAAATCCCTGACAGAGAAATTTCTGAAATTTCTAATTTTTCGAATTTCCAAGTTTTTGAAAATCAAAAATTTGGAAATTCGGAAATTCAAAAATTCAGAAATTCAGATATTTCCAAATTAACAAATTTATCAAAATTCATTAAAAAACAAATTTGGAACTAAACAAATTGGACATGTCTATTTGGAATGGTGACTGGGTGACTCTCCCCAACGGAGAAACAAACAGCAATAAATCCCTGACGGAGGAATTTCCGAAATTTAGAATTTCCGAAATCTCGAAAATTTCTGAATTCGTAAATTTGAAAATTCGTATATTTCCAAATTAACGAATTTATCGAAATTCGTTAAAAAATGAATTTGAAACTAAACGAATTGCACTTGTGTGGAAGGAAAACCACACGAAGCACATGGAGATCATGCAAACTCCATGCAGATATGTTCTGGCTCGGAAACAAGGACCCGAGTGCAGCAGGGCAAAATAGCTCACTACTAAGCCACTGTGCTGCCCAACCATAAAGAGGACCTGTCACGGCTCATGCTATTACATGTTCAAAGCCGGGCAGGGGAGAGGCCAGGCGTGGAGCCAGGAGTGGAGGTCAAAGGCGGGTCAAAGGGGGCCCCAAAAGGTTGTACAGGACCTATGATTTCTAACAACGGACCTGACTGGGTGACTCTCCCCAGAAACAAACAGCAATAAATCCCTGACGGAGGTCTAAACTTTTTAGACACTTTAATAATTTAAGAATGTAATTGTTCATTTATATAAATAAACAAATCAATAAATAATAATATTTAAAAAAATAATACAAATAATGTAAAAATTTAATTATCTACATTTAAATTTGCTGTATCAAAATTTTAAACCACTTTGGAATTTTCCTTAAAAACAGAACTAAACTGTCTCAATCAACACTATTTTTAATCCTTATGCTGCTTAGTAAATTAATAGGAAGGTATATTTTATTTACTTGTTTTAAACTTTTTATTTTACATTTTTTTTAGTTGCTTCCTGGTTTCTGGCCTAGGCCAAAATAATGTCATACATCCCAAGAGTCTTCATAGGCATTTTTTCTTTCATCTGGCGGAGGGGAGGAGGGACTTTCTCAGCTAAGCACAACCCCCTGTTTGCATGCCTGAGCTAGGGGCAGATGGCTTCAAAGAAGTATTTCTTTCATCTGGCGGAGGGGAGGAGGGGTGTTCTCAGCTAAGCACAACTCCCTGTTTGCATGCCTGAGCTAGGGGCAGATGGCTTCAAAGAAGTATTTCTCTCATCTGGCGGAGGGGAGGAGGGGTGTTCTCAGCTAAGCACAACCCCCTGTTTGCATGCCTGAGCTAAGGGCAGATGGCTTCAAAGAAGTAGTTCTTTCATCTGGCGGAGGGGAGGAGATTCGTTCTCAGCTAAGCACAACCCCCTGCTTGCATGTCCAAGCTAAGGGCAGATGGCTTCAAATAAGTAAATGCCACATAAATTATCTGCCCTTACTCAAGATGGCCGCAGCTAGAAATGCTGGGAGGGGTGTTTTTCAAAGTGATTTCTCAACAAACTAAAGCATGGAGATGTAGATGGACGGGGGGAGTTTGCTTTGAATATTAAAAATGAATGAAATAGCGTTTTGGGTTTGTGGTGCTCAGATGCAGTGAAGTTCCACTTTAAAAGACAAGTTGTAATCTGGCATCACTGTGGTTTTAGTAATTACCTCTTAATAGCTTGGGTTCCTGTAATTCAGAAATTTTACCTTTTTCTTTTCACCAAGGTGTCGTCGGTACAGTTACCAACTTTCGGCTTGTAGATGCCACCGGCAAAAAAGTGCGTTTGGCGTGGACGACATTGGCGGGTGCAACGGAATACAAGGTGGTGATTCGCAGCACTGATGGTGAGGATGGTCATGTACTTGTTTTTTTATCCAGAAAGAGCAAGAGGGTGCGAAGAACGCCAAACCACAAATCAGTGCAGGCAAACTTAAAGGATAAGTTCATTTCTTTAGAAAAAAAGTAATAAATGCACTTTTTTTTTTTGCAGGTAAAAATGTGTATTTATTATTTTTAATTTTTTGGAGCCTGTAAAGCATTACACTAACAATCAGAAGATCACTGGTGCCATGCAGGTCTCCAGCAGATCTGCCAGTGTATTTGCTTGCCCGTACATTCTGAGTGACGTGGCCGGGCGAGCGGAGTCCCGATCCGCCACGTATTATTTTTTATTGTGACAGCTAGTGGGGGGTAGAAGTTCCCTGCTAGCTGTCAGATCAGGGATCAGATCAGACCAGGCCGGTCCATTGGTATGTGTTACATCCTGAATATGGGTGTAACATGTAACATCTCAATATGAAGGAAGATGTCCCTGTGACTGCTCATCCATGTCATCCCAAGGTATTATAGTAAGTGGCAACCTCAGCCTGGACTCTGGCCAGACCACACCTCCAACCCATTTCGCTCAGCCCCTTGGAGCTTAGTCATGAGGATCCCATGACTACACTACAATGGGTGGCGTAAAAAGCATTGGGGCGTGGCCTGGCCGGAGACCAGGCTGAGGATGCAACTTACTTTCATACCTTGGGATGACATGGATGAGAGGTCACAGGGACATCATCCTTCATACTGAGATATCTTAGAAGCCGAGATAGGCTCCCTCCCGACCAGCACTCCCAGAGGTGGATATTAAGAATTGATTCCCGCTTCAGTGAGCCTGAGCAGCAATACGATACTAGACATGTGCACTGACAAAAAATGTGTTCGTTTTCGTTTCAATCATTTTTTTGCTTTTTTTGGAAATGCGGAAATTCGGAAATTTGAAAATTCGGAAATTGAAAAATCCAAACATTCGGATTTTCGGATTTCTGAATTTCGGATTTTCGGATTTCCGAATTTTTGAATTTCCGAATTTCGAATTTCCGAATTTTCAAATTTCCCAATTTCGAATTTCCAAATTTTCAAATTTCTGAATTTTCAAATTCCTGAATTTTCGAATTTCCCAATTTCCGAATTTTCAAATTTCCAAATTTTCACATTTCCAAATTTTCAAATTTCCGAATTAGAATTTTTGAATTTTCCAATTTCCGAAATCTTCCAATTTACAAAACTTTGAATTTCCGAATTTAGAATTTTCCAATTTGCGAAATTTCGAGCTTCCGAAATTTTGAATTTTCAAATTTCCGAATTTCCTAAATTCCGAAATTTCGAATTTAAAAATTTGGAAATTCATAAATTTAAGAATTTGTCAAAATTCGTTAAAAATCGAATTCGGAACTAAACGAATTGCACATGTCTACACGATACAGGTCTCTTTTGTAACATGTAACGTGTTACGAAAGGTGAACTTATCCTTTAAATCATTCAGCAAATAATTTGAGAGAAATCCAATTTGTTTCGGGGGTCTGAGCACTCCCCCTTCATTGGGGCTTGAATGTCATACATATAGTTTTGTAAGAATACATATAGCACAATTAGTAAACTGACTCTAAAGTTTAATTGAGTGCTACAGTATCCAAAATGTCTTTATACAGTTCACAATGGTACGATATACGCTCTGACTTTGGGAGTACACGTCGCATCACATGTATAAATCAATCGTTCCCTATGAGAGCCAGCTTAACTAGTCTGACACAAGTCCGTGCGACTTTAAAAACGTTCCTGCACTACTTTGTTTTGACTTTGGTCCTACTTCAGCCCATTGAATATCCTTGTCCTAACCATATGACTTGTGACATCCGACATAGTGATTACTAGACATGTGCACTGGCGAAAAATATGTGTTTGTTTTCATTTCATTCGTTTTTTTGTTTTTTTCGTAAATTTGTAAATTCTTACATTCGAAAATTCGTAATTCGTAAATTCAAAAATTCGAAGATCCGATAACTCGGAATTCGAAAATTCAGAGATTTTCAAAAATCCAAAATTTCTAAAATTCGAAAATCCGAAAATTCGAAATAACTAACTAACTAACTAATAATAATAATTAATAATTAACTATTAAATTATAGCTATTGGAATTTCCTTTCAAATTTGGCTGTTAGGGAACGTAACAAATACGAATTTATCTGAAGTTACGAATTATGCAAAATAACGAATGCCGCATCTAAACAAATGGAACGGAACAAATTAATAATAAATAATAATAATAAAAAAATAATTTGTTAGGTTCCATTCGTTTAGATACGGCATTTGTTATTTCGGATAATTCGTAACTTCGGATAAATTCGTATTTGTTACGTTCACTAACAGCCAAATTTGAAAGGAAATTCCAATACCTATAATTTAATAGTTTAGCAATAGTTATGAAATTATAAATTAGTGAATAATTCAGATTTTTGAGTTTTCAGGTTTTCACATTTTTGTTCCTATCTTCAGATTTAGAATTTTCAGATTTTCATTCCTGCTTTAGGATTTATTTGAAGTTTCGAATTATGTGAAATAACGAATGCGGCATCTAAACAAACGGAACGGAACAAATTAATAATAATATTAAAAAGTAATTTGTTACGTTCCATTAATTCAGATACGGCATTCGTTATTTCGGATAAATTCGTATTTGTTACGTTCGCTAACAGCCAAATTTGAAAGGAAATTCCAATACCTATAATTTAATAGTTTAGTAATAGTTATGAATTTATTAGTTAGTTAATAATTCAGATTATCGAATTTTCGGGTTTTGAAATTTTTGTTCTTATCTTCGGATTTTGAATTTTTCGGATTTTCATTCCTATTTTCGGATTTTCGAATTTCTGAATTTTTGGATTTTCGAATTTCCAAAAATTTAGAATTTTCGAATTTTGGAATATTAGAATTTCCAAATATTCGGAAACGGGTTTTCGTTGATTCGGATATTTCCGAATGAACAAATTTGCACATGTCTGGTGATTACAGCAGCAGTAAAAGAAATTTATGTCACCCTGGGACTGTTTTGATTGGTCAAAAGACATGTCAGACTATCGCAAAAGTCGGAGCAACATCTTATCCTGTTCATTCAAGTCGGATGGACTTAGGACCAAAGTAGGACCGATGTGGGACTGATGATGTTCCAGGGCAAAGTAGGATAAGAGTCGTACAAACAGTCGTGTCGTACCGGTGTGAACAAGGCCTCATGGTGATACAGTGCTAGTAACAAATCTCTTACAGGGTCTTTTGAAAGAACGAGACGAGTTCCGGGCAACCAAAACACAGTTGAATTGAACAGTCTTGAAGAAGGTGTGACATACGAGGTGTTTATATCAGCGCTGATTGGTCGAAGGGAAGGCTCGCCCGTCTCCATCACTGTCCAGACAGGTAATTTCAGAGACAAGAATGGCTACACATTATACAATTTACCAAAAACATATAATATGAGGTCAAACCTAAACACTTTCAATGTGTATGCAATCAGGCAGGCCCTTGTACTATATAGTTAAAAGTAAAACTAAAGGAAATTTAGCACAAAAAAAAAAATGTATAATGTGTCAATTAAGAATATCTGGCTCTTTTTTTAACCACTTCCGGTCCGCCCACCGTCGTTATACGTTGGCACTTTGAAGGGGAATATTGTTATGGCAGCAGTTAGCTGCCATAACCCCGGTATCCTCTTCTTCAGCGGGCGGTCCGCTTCAAGATAAAAGTGGTCTCTGCTCCTACGCACATGCGCAGAAGGAAAGAAAAGGGGTGAAGAATGGACGCTCGCTACTATCGAGAAAGACGGGGACATCGCGGGCTTCTCCTGCAGGTAAGTGTCACATAATGGTTTACTATACAATGCATAGTAGCCCATTATGCTTTAGGGTCGGTTCACACATGGGCAACACGACTTTAGCGCGACTTTGTACCGCGACTTCAACGCGGCTTCAGCGCGACTTTAGCGCGACTTCAGCGCGACTTCGGCAAATTACGAGGCGACTTGAAGTCGCCTCCATGACAGGCGACTTCGCCTGTGGCCAATCACGGGGCAATCAGCTCTCTGGGAGGGAGGGGGGAGGGAGGGGTTTTCCCTGCAAAGTCGCTTGACTTTACAGAGAGATCCGACTTGGAGGCGACTTCCATTGATTTCTATGGTACAGGTCGCCTACCAAGTCGGATCAAAGTAGTACAGGGAGTACGCTCTGAAGTCGGAGCGACTTCAGTAGCGTCTATTAAGACGCTAGCGTTCACTCCCATTCAAACTATTTCTGGGGCGACTTGGGGCGACTTGAGGGCGTACAAGTCGGATCCCAAGTCGCCCCAGTGTGAACCGAGCCTTACCTTTGCAGGGAAACAAAGAGGAAGTAACACCCATCAGGGTTTACTTCCTCTTTAAGAGGTCCTGTCATGCTTTTTTTTCTATTACAAGAGATGTTTACATTCCTTGTTATAGGAATAAAAGTGACACAATTTTTTTTCTTTAAAGAACAGTGTAAAAATAAAAAATAAAAGGTAAAATAAATAAGAAAAAAAATAAATTTTTTTTTAAACGTGCACCGTCCCGACGAGATCGCATGCAAAAGCGAACGCATGTCTGAGTAGCGTATGCTACTTGAGGTCTTGACCTCAACCCGATAGAGTCCTGATCTTAACCCAATAGAACACCTTTGGATTGAATTAGAGCGGAGACTGCGAGCCAGGCCTTCTCGTCCGACATCAGTACCTGACCTCACAAGTGCGCTTCTGGAAGAACAGTCAAACATTCCCATAGACACACTCCTAAACCTTGTGGATGGCCTTCCCAGAAGAGTTGAAGCTTTTATAGCTGCAAAGGGTGGACCAACCCAATATTGAACCCTACGGATGTCATTAAAGTTCATGTGCGTGTAAAGGCAGGCGTCCCAATACTTTTGACAATATAGTGTATGTTTCAGCTAGAGATACACTTTGATACAATTTCAGAAGAAGAAGTGCAATTATAATACACTCTAAATCCTTTAACAGCAAATCAAGCAAGTTAGTTTACAGTACATAACCTTACACTGTTTATTTTTTTTTACTTGGATCAACAACAACTGTACTAGTTTACGTTATTATTATTTTTTTTGTTACCTGCAAAGACAGGGCTTTCTTGAAAAATAAATAAAAGGCAAGTAAATCCCGGTATCCCTTTGGGTGTACATGCTACCTAGACTAGCTGGTAATTGCCCTGAGATATTCTGTACATCTGAATAGATACTGAGGGGAAGCAATACATTTAGGACTACTGGTATTGGATCAACCAGGTGAAAGAAACAACATAACATTTATTTTTTGTTTGTTTTTTTACCAAAAAAAGTGCACTGTTTTTTCTGTTTAGAGTTTGGGTTTAAAGAGAGCGTTTGAGAGCGTTTTGCAAGACAAGCAACATTTTTAATAAACTTTGAGTTGATATACAAGCGATGTCTTGATATACAAGTAGTGTCATGTCACAACTGGGTATAAAAGAGAAGAGAGGCGCCTCTAAGTGTAGCCATACAGTTACATTTAATGAAGGTACAACATTTAGAAACTTACGTGTTTGATGATTTAAAGAGGCATATCTAAAGCCTCTTACACATGATCGGATTGTTGGTCAACAAAACCGTGGACTTTTGTCCGAAGGGCGTTGGGCCAAACTTGTCTTGCATACAAACAGCAAGGAATTGTTGGCCAACAAATACGAAAGTAGTGACGTACTACGTTGTTTTTCAGCTCTTTAGCGCCACCCTTTGGGCTCCTTCTGCTAATTTCGTGTTAGTAGAAGTTTGGTGAGTGTTGATGCGCACTTTTCATTTCTCACTTTTCATTGCGCGCTTTTCAATTTGTTTCTGAACGGCCGTTCGTCAGCCAGACATGCCGCGGAATCGGAGGAGATAACGTGTTATTTATTATTGGCCTTGGAGTTATTGCTTTGACATTATTTTTTGGTTGAATAATAATGATTTGATTTGGTATATTTTCTGTATTTTTGGATGCATAGAATGCGCTCTTTGGTTAAGTTCTATTGGCAGATAACATGTCTAATTTTATTTGTTTTCTTTTTTTAATGCACAATAAAAAAATTGTGTAGAATAATACTTGGCTCTGTGTTTTACTTCAAATGACAGTTGGGGAGTCGGCAGTTACATTTAAAAAATACAATGTAAAATTGAGAAGGGACACCAACATAGTTGTATCTTTGATCTTAACGACGGGATAATGGTGTTGTGGTAACTTGCCCAAAAAAGAAAAAGAAAAAAAAAAAAGCATAATAATATTATTCTTGATATCACTAAAAAAAAAAAGCCTTTGAAAATTAGTTTGCAATAACTCCATCAGTATCACCAGCAAAGCATCTTCATTATTATCCCATTAAAGAAGAAGAGAATTGTGCGCTGCATTTCGAGATTTCATAATTTGCCACGTCACAAATGTTAATTCTCCATTACGAGCGTTAGTTTACAAGACCGGCCGCTTCTGCTTCCTAGCATGCGTGTTTGTACTTTGGACTTTTGTTCGACGGACTTGTGTACACACGCTCGGAAAATCCGACAACAGACATTTGTCCGCGGAAAATTTTAAAACCTGCCATCCAACAATTGTCTGATGGAGCGTACAAACGGTTGGATTTCCCACCAACAGCCTGTCATCACATAATTCCAGTCGGAAAATCCGATCGTGTGTACGAGGCTTTAGTAGGCAGGCATCCGGGGTAAAGCTGTCCACAAAGACCATCCTCCACACTGCCATCGACATTGTCCGTTCCACGCTGCGCTCCACGAGCGGTTCAAGCCTCGCTTTCAGATTGCTGTACTGCAGGGTATTCTTCCCGGTCACGATTGCAGACTGACAGCGGTGAGAGCCGGCGGTGCGGAGAACGGTCTATGTGGACATCTTTACCCCGGATGCCTGCATACTTAGATGTGCCTGTTTTAATCATCAACCTTGTGAGTTGCTAAATGTTGTACCTTCATTAAATGTAACCGTATTGCTACACTTAGAGGCGCCCTCTCTTCTCTTTTATACTCTGGAGCTCCTGCTGGATTTTGCTTCTAATCCCCTTGTGGAGGCTTCCATTTGTGGATGGACATTTTATGGTTACACAACCGATCACATTGTATAATCTTTTTCTATGGACTATAAACTGAAGGACTTATGAATAAATGGTTGTGGAACGAATCATTTGAGTTTCCATTATTTCCTATGGGGAAATTCGCTTTGATATACAAGTGCTGTGTATTACAAGCATGTTTCCAGAACGAATTATGCTCACAATCCAAGGTTTTACTGCGTATATATGTATATATATATATATATATATATATATATATATATATATATATATATATATATATATATACATATTATATATGCTAAATATTATTTAAATAAAAAAATACTAACATATTGTCATGATTACCATTTTCAGGTAGTATTTTTACACTGTTTAAGGCATAGTCATTAAATGGTTGATTTCGCCCCTAAATCCCCAATTGTCTTTGTTCTGTTTTACATGATAGAATCATTGTCGATTGGCCCTGTGACAAACCTTCGTGTCTTGGAAGCAAGAGGAGGGCGAATCCGACTGGCCTGGAGAGGAGTATCTAGAGCGACAGAATACAGAATCCTGATCCGAAATTCAGAAGGTAAGTTTAAACTTTTCTTTAACAACCGTTAAACTCAAATTACTGCCCAGAACATAGCGGCAGAATTCATTTCGTCTTGTAATTGGTAGTCTCAGGGGCATTCCAAGGGCATCGGGATGCCTTCTTGTAGCCTCTTAAGCTCCCGTCCTTTGAGTAATAAAAACCATTCTGTCTGTAGTTTGGCGTTTTTTATCTATCTTGTTGTTAAAGCTAAACTGTAAATATCCTTATGCCCCGTACACACGGTCGGATTTTCCGACGGAAAATGTGTGATAGGACCTTGTTATGGGAATTTCCGACAATGTGTGCGCTCCATCACACATTTTCCATGGGATTTTCCGACACACAAAGTTTGAGAGCAGGCTATAAAATTTTCCGACAACAAAATCCGTTGTCAGAATTTCCAATCGTGTGTACACAAATCCGACGCACAAAGTGCCACGCATGCTCAGAATAAATAAAGAGATGAAAGCTATTGGCTACTGCCCCGTTTATAGTCCTGACATACGTGTTTTACGTCACCGCGTACAGAATGATCGGATTTTCCGACAACTTTGTGTGACCGTGTGTATGCAAGACAAGTTTGAGCCAACATCCGTTGGAAAAAATCCATGGATTTTGTTGTCGGAATGTCCGATCAATGTCCGACCGTGTGTACGGGGCATAACAGGGGGCCCCCAGCACTACAAGGGTTAAAAACACATTAATAGACATGTTTGTTTGTTTCATTGGAATTTCCAAATCTTTGAATTTCCGAATCTTCGAATTTCTGAATTTTCAAATTTCTGAATTTTCAAATTTCGGAATTTAAAAATTTCAGAGTTTTCAAATTTCAGAATTTTCACATTTCCGAATTTCCAAATCTCCGATTTTTCTAATTTTCGGACTTCTGAAATTTCGAATTTTCGAATTTTCCAATTTCCGAATTTCCGAGATTTCGAATTTCCGAGATTTCAAATTTCTGAAATTTTAAATTTGTGGGAAAATTGAAATTCGGAAATTCGGAAATTTCCGAATTAACAAATTTGTCAAAATTCGTTAAAAAACTAATTTGGAACTAAACGAATTGCATGTCTACACATTAAGAGGGTAGAGGAATAAGGTATAATAGTAGGCTTCTTCCAACCAGGACCAAACCAGTGAAATCAGGCCCCCAAAGCTTTTACTCTAGGGTTCTTCAGTTCTCGGTCTGATGTCATTATTTACAATGTAGAACCAAAAGTCCTGCATTGTCTGTGAGGGCGGTGAGGGCCTGCCCACAACCTGGAGCACCAGAGAGAAGAGGTGAGTGCAGGAAACCTACTGCATGCTCCAGTAGACTTCCTGTGCAACCAGTCCCAAAACAGAGGCTTTTGGGAGCTGGTTGAACAGGTTAGAGGAAGCCTATTGGATCCAGATATAAGGAAATTATTACGCCTTATTCCTCTACCCCTAAGTGTAATACTTACTATATTTCTTGCTCCAGCAGGTTTTCTGCACTCACCTCTTCTCTCTGATTCTCTGAATTGTGGGCAGGCCTTCACCATCCTCCCATACAATGCAGTACTATTGGTCCTGCGTTGTATATGATTACAGATTGTGATTGCTGACTGGATAGGGCACAGGCTTCAGGGACCTGGTTGCACAAGCTGGAGGAAGCCTTCCGGAGAAACAAATAAGGTTTTCATCTGGTGCCCAGTGTAGGATTTAATATAACAAGTTAAAGTATAAACAAAAGGCAAAACTTTTTTTTTGGTTGTGGACAAGAGTGGAGATGCATTAGAACACTTGTCAGTTTTTATTGCTGCCTCAGCCCCCGTTAAGGCAATTTATCCTTTCTATTTGTCCTGTTTACCAGATAAAAGAAAATCCCAAATTTTTGGGTGGTCCCCAGAAAAATAATAGAGGGGAAATCTTCCACTTCCCCAAGGAATTCCTTTAATTTACAGGGATTCCCCCTCTTTTCCTGTTTTGGCTATGTGACAGGAAGAGAAGTTTCCGCAATAGGACACAGATGACAAAAAATAAACTGACAGAAGTTATAACCCTTCCTTGCTCTATCCAAATTGGAAAAAAAAAAGTTTTGCCTATAGTTCTACTTTAACCACTTACGGAGCGCCGCCGTCATTATACGGCGGCAATTTGAAGTGCAATATCGTTGTTATGGCAGCAGCTAGCTGCCATAACCCCGGTATCCACTTCTTCCGTGGACGGTCTGCTTTCAGATAAAAGTGGTCGCATCGGTGGATTCGCTGCGAGATCACTTTTATCGGTGGTGGGAGAGGCCCCCCCCCCCCCCGCCGATTTCCAGTGCCCGCGATCGCATCCTCTGCCCTGCTTGGCATGGAGCTGAGTGAGTGGAAGATGGCCCCCACCTGGCTCCATACAATTTCAGGGCGGAAGTGACGTCAAAACGCCCATAGCTCTTAAAGGGACATTTTTAATTTTTTTTCAAACTACTTTTTTTTTATTTTTATTTTTTAATTGCATTTTTGTGTAAATATGAGATCTGAGGTCTTTTTGACCCCAGATTTCATATTTAAGAGGTCCTGTCATGCATTTTTTTAATTACAAGGGATGTTTACATTTCTTGTAATAGGAATAAAAGTGACACAATTATTTTTTTTTTTAAAAGAACAGTGTAAAAATAAAAAGTAACATTTTTTTTTTAACTCGCCCCGTCCCCCCGAGCTCTCGTGCAGTAGCGAACCTATACGTGAGTAGCTCTCGCATATAAAAACGGTGTTCAAACCACACATGTGAGGTATTTCTGCCATCTGTAGAGCGAGAGCAATAATTCTAGCCCTAGACCTCCTCTGTAACTCGAAACATGCAACATGTAGAATTTTTTAAACGTCGCCTATGGCGATTTTTAAAGGATAAAAATTTCTCGCCATTCCACGAGCGGGCGCAATTTTTAAGCGTGACATGTTGGGTATCAATTTACTTGGCGTAACATTATCTTTCACAATATAAAAAAAAATGGGCTAACTTTACTGTTGTCTTATTTTTTAATTCAAAAAAGTGTATCTTTTCCAAACAAAGTGCCCTTGTAAGACCGCTGCGCAAATACGGTGTGATAGAAAGTATTGTAACGACCGTCATTTTATTCTCTAGGGTGTTAGAAAAAAAAAAGTATATAATGTTTGGGGGATTCTAAGTAATTTTCTAGTAAAAAAAAACGGATTTTAAAATCCCATTCATTTCTATGGCACCTGTTCACTCCTGAGCATTTTGTCACCTGGAGCATAAGGCCTGAAAATCGCCCTAAGCTCAAAAAAGAACATGAGCTTCTTTGGGGCAGATTACAGGTGTTTTTCTGCCTTTTACATTGGTGACCTGAACAAAAAGACGCACGACTTTCAAACGCTCTTTGTGAATGCAGCTTTGGGCCCCTTTCACACTTATACAACTTGTCCCACGATTTGGGACTGCAAAGTAGCATGACAAGTCGTCCCCCATGATTTCCAATGATAACCATTCATAGTAGCACAACTTCAAGTCATGGCGACTTCAAAGTAGTCCCTGTACTACTTTGGTCCCACTTTGATCCTACTTCAGCCCATTGAATATCTGAAGTCGGATCAAAGTCGGATTGCCTATTAATGGATCCGACTTTGGCATGCGACTTGTGCTCTGATGATCTTGAAGGGGAAGTCCATGCTAAATTTTTTTTTTAAAAATGGCATGGGTTCCCCCTCCAAGAGCATACCAGGCCCTTCGGTCTGGTATGGATTTTAAGGGGTACCCCCACGCCATTTTTTCCCCCCAAAATCTATACGAGACCCTTATCCGAGCACACAGCCCGGCAGGTCAGGAAAGGGGGTGGGGATAAACGAGCAACCCCCCCTCCGAACCGTACCAGGCCGCATGCCCTCAATATGGGAGGTGGGTGCTTTGGGGCAGGGGCCCCCCACTCCAAAGCACCTTGTCCCCATGTTGATGAGGACAAGGGCCTCTTCCCGACAAACCTGGCCGTTGGTTGTCGGGGTCTGCAGGGCAGGGGAGGTTATCGGAATCTGGAAGCCCCCTTTAACAAGGGGGCCCCCTGATCCGGGCCCCCCACCCTATGTGAATGAGTATGGGGTACATTGTACCCCTACCCATTTACCTAAAAAAAAAGTGTTAAAAACAAAACACAGTACACAGGTTTTTAAAGTCATTTATTAGGTAGCTCCGGGATCTCTTCCGACTTCTTCTCCCCTCTCCGGCTCTTCTGCCTCCTCCACTGATGTCTTCTGCCGGTTCTTCTCCCTTCTCTAGGTCTTCTCTGCTGATGTCTTCTAGCCCTTTTCGGTTCTTCTCCCTCTGTCCACTGTCTTCTACCTCTGCCAGCTCTAATGCTGGGTGTGTGGTATGCCACTACTTATATTGGCATGGAGCGGGGTCACCAGAGCCCTCCCCTTATGACATCACTGCCCGGGGCATGATGGGGAATGACATCACCACCTGGGGCATGATGGGCAGTGGGGTCATAAGGCACGGGCCTCCGGTGACCCCGCCCCATGCCAATATTAGTAGTGGCACACCACACACTCAGCATTAGAGCGGGAGAGAGCGTTGAGTCAACATCGGAATAAGCACAGAGGGAGAAGGCAGCGGAGAAGACCCAGCAAAAGAGCGAGCAATAGAGCGAGAAGATAGTGAAGAAGAACTGGAAAGGGCTAGAAGACATCAGTGGAGAAGAGCCAGAGAGGGGAGAAGAAGTCGGAAGGGACCCCGGACCCCGGTTACTTTAAAAACATGTGTACTGTTTTATTTTTGACACTTTTTTTAGGTGAATGGGTAGGGGTACAATGTACCCCATACTCATTCACATAGGGTGGGGGGGCCAGGATCTGGGGGGGCAGAGCCCCCCCTGCCCAAAAGCACCCATCCCCCCATGTTGAGGGCATGCGGCCTGGTACGGTTCAGGAAGGGGGGGGGGGGGGCGCTCGCTCATCCCCACCCACTTTCCTGACCTGCCGGGCTGTGTGCTCAGATAAGGGTCTGGTATGGTTTTTGGGGGGACTCCCATGCAGTTTTTTCAGCGCGGGGGTTCCCCTTAAAATCCATGGCAGACCGAAGGACCTGGTATGTTCTTGGAGGGGGAACCCATGCAGGTTTTTTATTTTACATTGTGCGTGGAGTTCCCCCTAACGATTCATACCAGACAGTGCCTGGTATTGGGGATCAAATTCAGATCCCTGTTCAATAAAGTCGGACTTCAAGTCGCAGGGAAAAATCGGATCCACAGTCGTACGACTGTCTTCTCAAAATCGCGCGACTTTGAAGTCGCACAAGTGTGAAAGGGGCCTTAGATTTACCAAAACCATATAATAGGAGGTCAAACCTAAACACTTTTAATTTGTATGCATTCAGGCAGGTCCTTGTACTACATAGCTGAAGGTAAATCTAAAGAAAATTGAATAAGAAAATTGTATGGTGTATGGCCAGCTTAAGCCATTCAGCCATCTGGAATGAGCCGTAAAGCAAAACTTTTGTGTAGCACTGCAAAACAGTAAACAGAGACTGAGGCTGGTCATACACCAGTAGAATGTTCGCACAGATATTTTGAAAAATTGTTATAGGATTCCATCTTGCCATCGAGTCAAATAATTATGTTTGAAAGCCAATACATTTCTTCCAGGTGCTACTAAAATAGAATTGCGTGTTTTTCTTTTTTCTTTTATTCTTTAGACAGTGCACTAATTGCTTTTCTTCTAGACATATTAAACAATCACAGTTAAACAAATTTTGTTTGTTCATGAAAACATTTCCATCTTGCTTCTATTCATCCCTAGAAAAGAAAATGATTGTTGATGTGTATATCCCAGTATTATCAGTCATTGTAGAAAGTCTACAGTCTCTGGCTGCAATGAGGTACGGGAACTTATGTATTTAGCTTTACCTTTGTTGTGTATGTTTACAACTAGATGGGACGGAGAGAAGCCAAGTGATTCCAGGAGATCAGACAACCTTTGATCTGGCTGATGTGCAGGAAGGCATCACGTATGTAGTGAGGGTGACTCCAGTGGTGGGGACGAGAGAAGGATCACCCGTGACCATCAACGTCAAAACAGGTTTGACTCCATGCTAACTTTGCGATTCTTTATTCCAACCTATGAAGCCCTCAGCCGACATGTACACTATCACTTATCTTTATTAGTCTTTAAATGTCCAACTTATGCCTTTAGGATTCCTCTCATGTTGCGCCTTTTCTCCGATACTCTTTTTCTTATCCCATTAGATATTCGGCAAACTCTTTTTCAAAACTCTCTCAAAACTCATACTTAAACTCATCTTATAAGTCTGTTTTTGTACCATATGCTTGATAAATTTGTCCTCTTGCCTGTGCAATGTTAGGGTCACAACCTGTTAGTTGAAACCCCAAATACGGGCCCTCAATATATTTTGGGATCCCCAGGCTGTTACAAATTTGGTTAAAGGGTCATTTCCCCCTAAAGCTAATATTTTACTTTTTGGCAAATGTTGGAGAGTTACATCACCTGGCAGTTCCTCCTGGGGATAATAGGTGATGAGTCCCAGAGTCTGCACATTTGCTGGAGCCATTATGATGGACTCCTTATATCACTGCTGGATTTACTATAATTTATTTTCGTTAATGGAGAATTAAAAAGGAGGTGATGGAACATACAAATGGGGATGGGAACACCAGAAACTTCCTAGGTGGACAGAACAAAGTCGGAATTTAAGGCTGGCGTATTTCACTATCCAAGAAGCAGAAGAAGCCAGGGATGGACTCAGCCTACCTGGCTCAACCTGTAGCTAAAAAATCATACTTGGGATGGTCAGTACTTTACTTGTCAAGAGCACTTTACTTGTTCATTGAGAAAAACATTTGATGATCTCAATGGTAAACCGATATTCAAGAGTCCATGGAAACCTTGGGATTTTTCTATTTGTTAGGTTCTGCTTGTAATGCTTGTAAAACACATCTGCTTCCTTTCCTTTTGTGCCCAATTTTTCTTTGTTTCCTTTTTTGTTTCCATAAATGTATGTATTGATAAATGCTAGTATGATGTTGCTGGACTACATAAATCAATCAATGGAAATCAGTAATAATACTTCAGAAATTCCTATAATGGAGATTCTTTTTTTCTAAATTTTATGTGATTACAGCAGAAGTAGGTATTGCTGGAGTGGGCAACCTTCGAGTGACGGAGACAACATCCAACAGAATCCGCATTGTCTGGACTGGGATAGCAAGAGCTACAGGATACAGAGTTAGATGGAGACTAAGTGATGGTAAATCAGAGTTTTTTTAAAAATTAAAACTAAAGTGATTACTTATAAAGTCATAAATATTTAAGCATTTTTATTCTTTACACATAAGACAAGTTTCAGGCAAATTCAGTAAACATTTGAACACAAAAAGGACCAGAACTAATGAATCCAACCTGCCTGCAGCAATTGAATGTCAGCACCATGGGATTGGTTTACTAAAGGCAACTAGATTGTGCACTTTGGAAGTGCAGAGCTTAGTAAATAATGTGAAGCTCCACTTTGCAAAGAATATCCAATCACATGCAAGGAAAATTAAAAAAAAAAAAAAGACAGCGTTTTTACTTGCATATGATTGGATGATGGAAGTCAGCAGAACTTCCCCTCATTTACAAAGCTCTGAAGCAACTGCACTTGCAGAGTGCACACTCTATGTGACTTTAGTAAATCAACCCCCATGGAATGACATAAAGCAGGGGTCTCCAAACTATGGCCTAAAAGCCACATCTGGCCCACTATAAAAATTTATCTGATCTTCAGCTAGTCAGTGGAGTGTCTTCAATGTGCAAAATTAAAAATTAAAGTGGTTCTCAAGGTAGAAGTTTTTTTTTTATCTTAATGCATTGTATGCATTAAGATAAAAAACCTGTGTGCATCAGCCTTCCCAGCACCCCCTTAATACTTACCTGAGCCCCATCTCCATCCAGTGATGTTGCACGTGAGCCTCGGCTGTCTGGGACTCTCCCTCCTGATTGGCTATGACACAGCAGCGGGTACCATCGGCTCCCACTGCTGTCAATCAAAGTCAGTGAGCCAATGATGAGAGAGAGGGGACGGGGCCAAGCAGTGGCTCCGTGTCTGAATGGACACACAAAGCATTGGCCTCAGCTCGGGTGCCCCCATAGCAAGCTGCACATGGCAGGAGGGAGGGGCCAGGAGTGCCGTCGAGGGACCCCAGAAGGAGATCTGGGCTGCTCTGTGCAATACCACTGCACAGAGCAGATAAGTATAACATGTTTGTTATTTAAAAAAAAAAAAACAAGACTTTTTTTTTTTTCCTTTCCCTTCTCCTTCTTCTCTCTTTTTTTTTCCCCTCTTCTTTTTTTCAATTATTTTATTTATTCAATCATAAGACAAATACGAGAATGTACACAGGAGAAAAGAATAACACACCATCAAATTTAAACATTTCATAATAAGAACCCAACATTATATCTTGCAATAAATTGGGTCACTATCTAGAATAACTCAACACCTTCACAATAAAAAATAAGACTTTAATATCACTTTAAGGTCAGCAAAGTCTGCCTCTGTTAGCCACAGGATCTACCCTTGTGGCTAACAGAGGCCGGAGTCCGGAAAGGATTAGAGAAGCTTGACATAAATAACAAGCAGAAAGGGTGAGCTGATGTGATTTGGGTAGAGGTAGTGCTCAGTCCTCAATAGTATGCACACAACAAAAAACAAAATAGCCCATGGGACTTTTGCAGAGTCACACCTCAAACCTCAAAAGTACAATTTTACTTTTGAGGTTTGAGGTGTGACTCTGCAAAAGTCCCATGGGCTATTTTGTTTTTTGTTGTGTGCTTGACATAAATAAATCACAAGGACAAGATGGCTTACACCCGAGAGTCCTTAAAGAACTCAGTCAGGTTATAGCCAGACCGATATTCCTAATGTACACGGACAGCATACTGACAGGATTGGTACCAGCTGATTGTCGAAAAGCCCACGTGGTACCAATATTCAAAAATGGGCAGAGATCTGTTCCTGGGAACTATAGGCCTGTCAGTCTAATGTCGGTAGTTTGCAAACTATTTGAGGGGATGATAAGGGACCATATCCAAGAATGTGCTGATGTAAACAGTATAATTAGCAGTAATCATCATGGGTTTACGAAAGGTCACTCTTGCCAAAGCAACCTATTACCATTCTACGAGGAAGGGAGCTGCCATCTGGACAAATGTAGGCCAATGGATGTGGTATATCTGGATTTTGATAGAGCATTTGATACAGTCCCCCACAAACGCTTTATCTACAAGCTGAGGTCTGTAGGCATGGAACATAGGGTATGTACCTGGATAGAAAACTGGCTCTTGGGGCCTGTCCAAAGGGTGGTGAAAAATAACGTATACTCAGAATGGTCTAGAGTGGTTAGTGGGGTATTTGATTAATCTATTTATAAATTATATAGAGGATGGGATAAATAGCTCAATCTCAGTGTTTGCTGACGACACAAAAATATGCAGGGCAATAACAACACAGCAGGATATAGAAACTTTACAAGAGGCCTGAATAAATTAATGGAGTGGGCTACTACATGGCAAATGAAGTTTAATACTGGTAAATGTAAGGGAATGCACTTGGGGGGTAGGGGGAGAATCCCTAGGGGCTTCCAGGATGAAGAAAGATCCAGGGGTCCTAGTAGAAGACAGACTGAGCAATAGCATGCAGTGTCAAGCTGCAGCTTCCAAAGCCAGCGAAATATTAGCATGCATTAACCACTTCAGTTCCGGAAGATTTGGCTGCTCAATGACCGACCAGGCCATTTTTTGCGATTCAGCACTGCGTCACTTTAACTGACAATTGCGCGGTCGTGCAACGTTTTACCCAAACAAAATCGTCCTTTTTTTCCCACAAGTAGAGCTTTCTTTTGATGGTATTTGATCACCTCTGCGGTTTTTATTTTGGGCTATAAACAAAAAAAGAGCGCCAATTTTGAAAAAACACAATATTTTGTACTTTTTGCTATAATAAATATCCCCAATTTTTTTTTTTCATTTTTTCCTCAGTTTAGGCCGATATGTATTCTTCTATTACTCTTCATATTTTTGATAATAAAAATCGCAATAAGCGCATATTGGTTTGCACAAAAGTTATAGCATCTACAAAATAGGGGATAGATTTATGGCATTTTTTATTGTTTTTTTTTTTTTTACTAGTAATGGCCGCGATTAGCAATTTTTATCGGGACTGCGACATTATGGCGGACACATCGGACACTTTTGACACATTTTTGGAACCATTGGCATGTATACGCCGATCAGTGCTATAAGAATGCACTGATTACTGTGTAAATGTCAGTGGCAGGGAAGGGGTTAACACTAGGGGGCAATCAAGGGGTTAACTGTGTTTCCTAGGGAGTGATTCTAACTGTGGGGGGATGGGAATGACTGAGTGAGGAGACCGATTGTTGTTCTTACCCCCTAGTTGTCAAAAGGCGAACCGACTTTCAGTTACGTCGGTTCGCCCAAGGGAGCCAACCTGCCGCAGTACACCTGCGGCGGCTGGTCGGGAAGGGGGTTAAAAAGGGAATTTACTCCAGATATAAAACGATCATTGTGCCACTTTATAAAACTCTGGTTCGGCCGCATCTGGATTATTCCATCCAGTTTTGGTCACCAATCTTCAGAAGGGATGTGCTGGAGCTGGAGAGAGTCCAGCGAAGGGCAACGAAATTAAGGGGACTGGGGGACCTCAATTATGAGGAGTGACTACAAGCGCTAAATTTATTCTCCCTGGAGAAGAGATGCTTGAGAGGAGATATGATTGTGATGTACAAATAGCTCAATGGTGATCACAGCATAAGTATGAAACTTTTCAATCCCAGGGAGTGTAGGAGCACACGGGGCCACACAATGAGACTGGAAGAGAAGAGGTTTAACCTCAAGCTGCGTAGGGGGTTTGTCACTGCCAGGGTGGTAAGGATGTGGAACTCTCTTCCACAATCAGTGGTGTCAGCAGAAAGTATGCATACCTCCCAACCTTTTAGATGGGAAAGAGGGACACCTATCAGCAAAAGTATGCAGGCATAGGACACACCCCTTGACACCCCCCCTTAAAGGAGAATTGTAAAAAAAAAAAAACAAGATTGGTTAAACCCACAAGTGCTTTTTATACCACTACTATTCCTTTATATTGGCTTTTGGAATTTACAAATGCAACAATTTAGAAATCAGATGAAAGGTTTAGCGCTGGAAAACACTTTTTGATAGATAAAAAGTGCATTTTATATACAACTATATAGATCAGACCAAAATGAGGGACAAATGAGGAGGAAAGAGGGACATTGCTCTAAATCAGGGACAGTCCCTAGAAAATCAGGGACAGTTGGGAGCTATGAGTATGGATAGGTTTAAAAGACTTTTGGATGTGCATCTTAACGTAAACAATTAAGGGGATATGGTAAATGATTTTTCTACACACGCCTACACAGGTTGAACTGGATGGACTGTTGTCTTTATTTAACCTTACTTACTATGTTACTATGTCTAGCCTTCAACCCTCTTCAACTCACACCTGGACCCTGCTAATGGGTACCCTAACATAAGGGGAGACTCTGATGAGGATCCTGATGTAAGGGGGCACTTTGGTGTAAGAGGGACTCTGGGGATGGGGGTTCTGATGTAACGGGACTCTGATGGAGACTCTGATGTAAAAGGGAATCAAATGGGGACAGTGACGTAGAGGGGACTACAAATATTCGTAAAATATTCGTAAAACATACAATGTGGATCTTATACTAAAGAGTTTCGAGAACCTTGATATAAAGTGTTGGAGTTGGCTTGCCCAAATCCATTCAGTCATTTTGTAATTGGTTGAAATTGCCTTACCATCGCCATGTGTGTGGTGGTGGCACAATGTGACAATTTCAGTCAATTCCAGCTACTTCTATCCATTAGGAATAGCAAACATGATTTCAAGAATTCACAAGCATTAAAGCAACCTACCAGCCCCGAATTTAAATGACCACCAGAATACAGCCGATTATAAGGTCAAAACTATGCAGTAAATAGACAGCTCAATACAGTTTATTGAGAGTGAATCAATATCAGAAAAAAAAGACAAATCCTGATTTTGCCATTGGGTTTGATTAGGACAATTTCAATCTCATCTCCTTGCTGTTGATCAAAACCACCATTTTATGTGTTTGATGCCTTTAAAATTAAAAAAAAAAAGAATGTATTCAAAAGGTTTTTTTCCTGTTAAGGTCGGGAGATCATAAGAACCCTTCCAGCTGGGGCAACATCATTCGACATTGATGAACTGCAAGCAAATACAGTGTATATCATAGGGGTGACCGCTCTAGCCGGTAACACAGAAAGCAGCCCGGCGACCGTCACGGCTCGCACAGGTAAGTCGACTTTTATGGCATGTATCAAAGTTTTGGGCTAAGAACTTTAAAGTACGGTATATCAAAAGCCCAAACTTTTTGTTTTGGATAGAATAAAGATTGGTTAAAACCCCAGTCAATTTTTTGTGCCATCTATATCTTACTGGGGAAATTTCTCCTAAATTACTGTCCCACAGACCCAATAGAAAGTAAGATGATATCTTTAAAAAGTGAGGAAAATTCCCTCTTTGACAGTTACCACCAGAACAACTCCCCATTGGAACATTTCACCTTTTATCCCTGTTCTGGTGACTCAACTTTTTAAAATTTTCCCTCACTTTTAGTCTCAGTGAAAATGGCCATCAGGACAAATACAGAGAATGAATCTCCCCAGCAGAGATACCGACAGCAAGATGTTCTAGCCCTTCCGCAATCTATCCAAACCTAAACCTATGAAGGGCTGGTGTCTTCTAAAGCCAATCATAGATCATCACAATTGATGTAACACAGCAACTGGGGATGAATTGGAAAACATGGCATCCACGATGACCCAACAATTTTATCCTTTTTCAGAATAGTCTTTTTTTTTTTACTTTACTTCTCTCCTGATAATCTGTACAGAAATATGTGAAATAGTGGCTTTACTTTGTAGTACCAACCCTTGTTGGTAATGGTTAGAGGTTCTGAGGAGGGAAGGTGGGGGCTGCTCCCTTGTTAGCCCATCTTGTTTCCATCTGACACTTTGTTATTCTCATCTGATCTCTGTAGGAAGTGACACGGTAGATAAAGTCACCAATCTGAGGGTTCAGAACCTTGGGGAAAACACCATACGCGTGGAATGGAGCCCGGTCCTCAGAGCCACGAATTACCGGATTACCTGGAGACGTAGAGATGGTAGGTCAACCTTTCTCTACTTTGTCAATGCTGGTCTTTATGTGCCCAGCTCACAAAATTTCAGAAGGTAAGGTGTTTAGGATAACATTGGGACTGTGAATTAGAATAACCATGGCCAGATGTTTGCCCCATAATGCCCTATGCCAACTATCCTATACTGCCAGTCATATGCAAGGGGAGAGGGCTTAATATCACACTTTATGGGATCAGAGGTAACATTCAAAAAAATATCAGTGAAGATGGCAGTTCACCTAAAACGAACTGTTAGAACCATGGCCTGATCTAGGGGGGTGCTGGGGAGGTCAGCGTCCCCCCACCCCAGATTTCAGTTGTGCCCCCCCCCCCCAAAGCAATCAGCTCCCCCCTCCCACCTAAGCCTGGGTCCCATAAGGTCTGCGGAGGCTGGCAGGGAGGTTGTACAAAATTTCACTTCAAATCTCAGACCTCAAAATTTCAAGTCCTAAACTACTAGCCAGGGCTTGAAGTTGCTTACAACCAGTTGCCCCACCAAACCCCTACCCTGTCCCTCCCCTAATTCCGCCCCTAAACACTCCCTCGTAAACTGTTAAATGTTTTATGCATAAGTAACTTACATATATAAATGTTAACTACAACAACTTTAACAAAATTAACATAAAGCATAAAGCCCTCAACATGGGGGGGATGGGTACTTTAGGGTAGGGCTCTGTCCCCCTAAAGCACCTTTCCCACCATGTTGATGGGGACAAGGGCCTCTTCCAGACAACCCTGGCCGGTGGTTGTCGGGGTCTGTGGGGGGCTTATTGGAATCTTGAAGCCCCCTTTAACAAGGGGGCCCCCAGCTCCTGCCCCCCCTTATGTGAATGGGTAGGGGTACATCGTACCCCCCCTATGTGAATGGGTAGGGGTACATCGTACCCCTACCCATTAACCCCAAAAAGCAGTGACATTTTAAATAAAACAAGAGCCAGTTTTTGACAAGTCCTTTATTTAAAAAATAGCTCTGAGCTGTGTTCTCCCGCTGCCGTCTTCTCCCGCTGCTGTCGTCTCCCAATGCCGTCTTCTCCCAGTGCCCTCTTCTCCCAGTGCCGTCTTCTCCCAGTGCCATCTTCTCCCAGTGCCATCTTCTCCCAGTGCCGTCTTCTCCCAGTGCAGTCTTCTCCCGGTGCTGTCTTCTTCCTCGCCGCCGGTTACCTACAACAAAAAAAAAGGGCGCTCTTCTTCTGTGGCTGTCTTCCTCCGTTGTGTTGTCGCCCACTGTCTGGAATCTCTTATATAGCCATGGGGCGTGGCCATCAGATGACATCATCCAGAGAGCCCACCCGGATGTCAGCGGATCGGATGTGCGTGGATGTTGTCCGCTAACATCCGTTTTTCATCCGTTCCATTTTTTAAACGGAAGAAAAATAGGGTCTCAAAAAACTGAACTTAATAGAGGTGGATGTCAGCATATGTCAGCGGATAATCATCTGCTAACGTCTGCTAGCCAATAGACATACATGTATGTCCGTTTTTCACCCGCCAACGGATGGAGTAAAAATGGACATACGGAACGTCCGTGTGAAAGGACCCATATAACAACAAAAAAAAAGAAAGGAATGTGGTGTATTTAGAGTATTTGACACCTGTAGTTGTTGGATATTAAGAATGGTTGGATGCAGGGATTCAAGGGGAAGTATGACCTCCTTACAGATAGCAAAAAAATGTTGGTGGTTACTTATCTTAAAGACAGGAATTGCTCGAAGGAACCCCTAGCAAAGACCCCTCTGCCCTTCTGGTGACAGTCATGTGATGGCGCTCTTTGCATGCACTATTGCCAGGGATAGTGGTTAGCTACTTAACTTTGGCAAAAAAATTGCATATCAGTTATAAGCCTGCTCAGTCTGATTTGGCTACACATTTTGGGGCATAAGGGTAATTGTTTGATATGGTTGATGGAGCAGAACATACAGTAGGTACTTATATGTTTCCATGCTTGGGAATGTAAAGGTTCACCTAGATTATAGTCAAAGCTTTTTCCTTTTTCTGTAATAATACCACTGTATAATATATGGTTTATTCTCACAGGGGTTGAAGTGTCTCGGCTGGTTACCAGGGATGTGACATCAGTCGACATTACAGATTTAGTGCCCGGGACTGTCTATACCATCTTTGTCGCAACACTTATCGGCTCAGTCGAGAGCGGAGCAGAATCTATCACTGCGGAAACTCGTATGTATTGCATAATATAATATATATATGTATATATATATATATATATATATATATATATATATATATATATATACATATATATTTATACATAAATACACTATGTTACCAAAAGTATTGGGACACCTGCCTTTACACGCACATGAACTTTAATGGCATCCCAGTCTTAGTCCGTAGGGTTCAATATTGAGTTGGCTCACCCATTGCAGCTATAAGAGCTTCAACTCTTCTGGGAAGGCTGTCCACAAGGTTTAGGAGTGTGTCTATGGGAATGTTTGACCATTCTTCCAGAAGCGCATTTGTGAGGTCAAGCACTGATGTGGATGTAAAGGCCTGGCTCGCAGTCTCCGCTCTAATTCATCCCAAAGGTGTTCTATCGGGTTGAGGTCAGGCCAATCAAGTTCCTCCACCCCAAATTCACTCATCCATGCCTTTATGGACCTTGCTTTGTGTACTGGTCCAAATCATTTGGTGGAGGGGGGGGGGGGTTATGGTGTGGGGTTGTCTTTCAGCTTGGGCCTTTAGTTCCAGTGAAGGGAACTCTTAAGGCATCAGCATACCAAGATATTTTGAATGATTTCATGCTCCCAACTTTGTGGGAACAGTTTGGGGATGGCCCCTTCCTGTTCCAACATGACTGCGCACAGGAATAGAGCGGAAATCTTCCAACAAGGACACTACAGTAGTTCTGGTGACAGCCAGAGATTCCATCACTTTGGAGGGATTTCCTCTTACTTCCTGTTTTGGCTATGGGGCAGGAAGTGAAGGCAAATCTCCCCAATGGGACACAGATGGAAAAAATAAAACTGACGGGTTATAACCCTTCCTTACTAAAATAATTCTAAAATAAAATAAAAAGTTTTGGCTTTAGTCCTACTTTGAGTCATTGTGCTGTTTAGTGTTGGGTGAACGGTTCGGCCCGAGCATGAGTTTGGGCCAAACATTGGCTGTTCGCCCTGTTTGGGGAACACTCAAATTTGCAGGGTGCTAGGCGGGTGTTCGCCCCACCGAACGCCCTGCAATGGACTGTGAGCTGCACAATGCATTCTGCGCCCTGACCGGGCAAAGCTTTCCCCAATGAGGGCGCAGTAAAAGCTGTTTTTTAAGGAGCGGGGCTAGGAAGCCGGCCACAGGGTCCTTAACAACTGATGATTCATCAGCTGTCAATGGGCTTCCACGCTGACAGCTGAATTAAAAAAGAAAAAAACATTTGCCGGTAAAAGAAGTTATAAAAAAAACTGAAACAATAAAAATGAAAAATGTCTTTAAATATAGTGCCGGGGGGGGGGGGGGGTCCCCTTAGTCTGCATGTAAAGTGGTGTATCTGTAGCATGCATAGAAGATGCTGCAGCAAAAATTACACTTCTAAAGAAAAAAATAAAACAAGTCAAATCAAATTTAAATTGACTCACAGTTGCAATTGCTGACACCCAGCTACTGAAGAAAAAACAAAGAAAAAAAAACGACGTGGGGTCCTCCCCAAAATCCATACCAGACCCTGCAGTCCCAATATAAGTTGCTGATCGCCGCCATTACTAGTTTAAAAAGGAATAAATTAAAAATGCCAGTATATATCCCATAGTTTAAGACGCTATAATTTTTGCGCAAACCAATTAATATACGCTTAATGGGATTTTTGTTACCAAAAACATGTAGCAGAATACATATTGGCCTAAATTTATGAAGAAATTTGATTTTTTAATTGTATTTATTGCATATGTTTTATAGCAGAAAGTAAAAAATATAGTTTTTTCTTTAAATTGTTGATCTTGAAAGCTCTATTTGTGGGGGAAAAAAAGGGGCATACATTTTATTTGGGTACAGTGCTGCACGACCGCGCAATTGTCAGTTAAAGTAACGCAGTGGCGTATCGCACAAAACGGCCTGGTCAGGAAGGGGGGTAAAACCTGCAGAGGTCAAGTGATTAATAGATGTGCAGAAATAAAAAAATATATATATATATATATATATAAAACTTATCATGGGTTCTAGTTCATTCCAAAACTAAAAAAATACATATTTGGATGTGCATATACTCTAAGAACATTGATATTTTAATATGCCAATTGTCCTACCTTAATGCTTTTGGCCCAGTGTCCTTCTCATGTTGGAGTCATACGTTGTTCATTCTCTGTCTTCTCTTAGGACAACAGGAGGTTGGTGCTGTCACAAGCCTGCGGGTCTTTGAGAGCCAGAACACTATACGGGTGACGTGGGTTGGTGTTCAGGGAGCCACAGCCTACAGGGTTTCATGGACCCCCGAAGACGGTACAAATAATTGACCATATTTCTTATCGCTATGAAGCTGAAGTTTAATCTGTTTTTTATTTGCCTCCCCTGGTTCCTCCCTTCCCCTCATCAACATGTCAGCGAAGTTTTTGAGTAAAACTTTTTGTTTTCATTGCATCCCTTATTTTAGACCCGGTGATGTCATCACTGGGTCTCTGTGTTTTTCTATGCAATGTAGGCTGGGTTTGCAGGGTTGCTGTACATAGCTTCTGAAAGCATCACGACACCCTGTCTCAGTACTCCTCTCTTGTTGTATAGGAGGTCACCCAGAAGTGTCCTATGCAACAAAAAACAGGACAAGTTGAGCATTCGTACATGGGTGGGATGAATGCTCCTTACATTGGTGGTCAGTGGAAGAAAGACCGCTTTAAACTGGCAGTCAGAGGATAGAATGCTTCTTACTTTGGTGGTCAGTGGTTGAAGGAACCTCCTAGTGGTCAGTGCTAGAAGGACCCCCTTTTTTTGGGTGGTCAGTGGGAGAAAAATCCCTTGAGAATGGGAGAGGAGCCCCTTTACACTGGTCGTCAGAGGGAAGAATGCTCCTTACATTGGTGGTCAGTGGGAAGAATACTCCTTACATTGGTGGTCAGAAAGAAGAATGCTCCTTACATTGGTGATCAGTGGGAAGAATTCTCCTTACATTGGTGGTCAGTGAGAAGAATTCTCTGTACATTGGGGTCAGTGGGAAGAATTCTCTGTACATTGGGGACAGTGGAAAGAATGCTCCTTACATTGGTGATCAGAGGGAAGAATGTCCCTTACATTAGTGCTCAGAGGGAAGAATGATCCTTACATTGGTGGTCAGAAAGAAGAATGCTCCTTACATTGGTGATCAGTGGGAAGAATTCTCCTTACATTGGTGGTCAGTGAGAAGAATGCTCCTTACATTGGTGGTCAGTGGGAAGAATGCCCCTTACATTGCTGGTCAGTGAGAAGAATGCTCCTTACATTGGTGGCCAGAGGGAAGAATGCTCCTTACATTGGTGGTCAGTGAGAAGAAGTCTCCGTACATTGGGGTCAGTGGGAAGAATTCTCTGTACATTGGGGTCAGTGGGAAGAATTCTCTGTACATTGGGGACAGTGGAAAGATTGGTCCTTACTTTGGTGGTCAGTGGTAAAAGAACTGTCTTGCACTGGTAGTCAATGGCAGAAGAACCACCTTACATTGATGATGGACAGAAGAAGAGCTCATTTACACTGGTGGAAGGAAGAATGCTCATTATACTGGTGGACAGTGGGAAATAAACCCTCTTACATTGTTGGCCAGTGGTAGGTGGACCCCCTTGCATTAATGATCAGTGAGAGAAGGACCCCTTTACACTGGCGGTTAGAGGGAAGAATGCTCCTTACATTGGTGGTCAGTGAGAAAAGGACCTTCTCACACTAGCAGACAGTAGGAGAAGAATCAACTTACATAGGTGATCTGTGGGAGAAGTACAGAAGGAGGAAAAGCCCCCGTTCATTGGTGGTCAGTGGGAAGAATGTCCCCTTTACAGACAGCTAAAAAAGATGAGTAGTTACTTGTCTGAGAGGCAGAAGATGTTAATTACACAAGGACCCCCTAGCAACCTCCGATGGAACTCTAGGATTTCATGGAGCCCTTGTTGAGAAAAGTTGGTGTAGAGGGTGACAAGTGATCTCATGCCATTTTTTTAAATGCAGGGACCAAACAATGTCTCCATACTAAAATACCTGCCTGTTGCATCACTAGGTGGTCCGGAGCAAACCAGGGAGGTGCCAGGAAACACCAGTTCCTTTGAGCTGATCAACCTGACCCCAGGTGTGCGATACACTGTGAAGGTCACGGCACTGGTGGGCAACCGACAGGGGCAACCGGTCAGCACGAGTGTCACAACACGTAAGTAGTGTCCCCTCTCAGTGGAAACAGAAAAACAGAAACTCCATGACTTGGTAAAAGAGTAAAGAATTTCCCACATTTAACATAAAACATTTTGTTTGTGTCTTTTGCCCCGCTCAGCGGACATTCCCGATTTAAACCCCGTCAGAGACCTCCGGGTGATAGACGTAACACGCCAACGGGTAAGGCTGACATGGTCGGTAGTCCCTGGAAGTTCTGGCTATCGGATTTACTGGAGGCGGGTGGATGGTAAGGACATTTTTTCTTTAGCGTTTTAGAAAAAAAAAAAAAAATCAAGTTTGAACAAAAATATTTTACTGGCAGAACCGATTTAATCTCCCAAAATTACTTATTAGACAGGTGCAATTCGTTTCGTTCCGAATATCCAAATTAACGAAAACCCATAACAAACTTTTTTGAATATTCGTGGATTTGAATATTGGAAAATTTGTGAATTTAAAATTATCGAAAATGTGTGAATTTCGAATATTCAAAAATGTGTGAATTTCGAATATTCGAAAATTTGTGAATTTCAAATATTCGAAAATGTGTAAATTCAAAAAAATTTGTAAATTAAAAAAAAAAAATCAAAAATTTGAAAAAAATCGAAAATGTGAAAAAAAATCGTAAATTCAGAAAAAATCATAAATTCGAAAAAAATTGGAAATTCTGAAATTCGAAAAAAAAAATCGTAAATTAAAAAAAAAAAAATCGGAAGTACGGAAATTTGAAAAAAATCGGAAATTCGAAAACCCAAAAATTTGAAAATCTGAAATAATAACTAATTAACTAAATATAACTTAAATATTATTAGCTATTACATTATAGGTACTGGAATTTCCTTTCAAATTTGCCTGTTAGTGAACGTAACGAATATGAATCTATCCGAAGTTATGAATTATCCGAAATCTAAACAAATGGAACGTAACGAATTAATAATAATAAATAACAGTAATAATAATAAAAACATTTTATTATTAATATTATTATTATTTATTATTAATTTGCCCTGTTCCGTTTGCTTAGATGCGGCATTCGTTATTTCAGATAGTTCGTAACTTCCGATAAATTCATATTGGTTGCCTTCACTAACAGCCAAATTTGAAAGGAAATTCCAATACCTATAATAGTTAGTAATAGTTAAGTAATTATTAGTTAGTTATTATTTCAGATTTTCAAATTTTCAGGTTTTTGAATTTCCGATTTTTTTGAATTTCCGATTTTTTTTCAAATTTCCGAATTTCCGATTTTGTTTTCGAATTTTAGATTTTTTTCCAATTTCCGAATTTCAGACTTTTTTTTCGAATTTTGGAGTTTTTTTTATTGAATTTCAGATTTTTTTCGAATTTTTTCGAATTTATGAATTGCAATCATAAAGAATGACCCCAAAAAACCCCCCAAAAAACGAATGAAACGAAAAGGAACACATTTTTCGGCAGTGCACATGTCTGTTAACCTGGCAGGGTTAATGTGCAGATGATCTGATCTCCTAAACCCTAAAACTGGTTGGTGTCTACCCTGCTTCAAGGTAAACTGTGCGTTGGCTCACTGAGCTGCCGGCCCCAACATGTGCTTGCATGCACTTTATTTAGAGAGTCCTTCTCTTGGAAGAACATAATCATAAATACATTACAATGGACTATGTGACACACATCAGCACATCCTCAATGAAACTTGGCATATTCAGAGTTATATAATCATCTCATATAATCATAAGCGCCATCTAGTGGCCAAAATTCCCTTTTTCCCTGACTGCGGTATTTAAATACAAATACCACATTATGGCCACAAGGTGGCGCTTACAATCAGAATACAGCTAGTTTTGTTGGAGCTGTGTGAAAGTGGGTCACATTTGTTCAGCAAGCTTTTATAAATATGGTAGGTCCCTATGTGTTAGAGCGTCATCCTTAGAGCAAAAACCACTTGCATAGATTATAAACTTTTCTCCATTTATAAGCTCTGTAAATATTTCTTACAGGAGGTCCGGAAACGAGCCGATTGGTGTCCGGAGATGCCGCATTTTATGACCTTGACAACTTAATATCTGGTGCTCGCTATCAGTTTCGCGTAGCCTCATTATCTGGAAGCCAGGAAGGTGAAGCTGCAACTGCACAGGCAAACACCCGTAAGTCTGATGTCTAATTTTATGGCTTAGGTCCCATGCACACTGGGCATTTAGCATGGGGCTCTGGCATTTAGCAGTGCAGATGTCTTGCAATGCCCATAAGAAATACTTAACTGTAGCAGAAAAATTAAGTCATTTTAATGGGCTTCCGATAATAACATCGTATTTCCAAGAGAAGGGAGGAGAAGGGAGGAGAAGGGAAGAGAAGGGAGGAGAAGGGAGGAGAAGGGAAGAGAAGGGAGGAGTGGTGTGCTACAGCAATGCCTGGATGAAAAAGCCTGCCTGTTTAAGCTTGATTTGCTTGGGATGGTGGGAACCCCTCATAATAGTGGGTAACCCCTCATATAGGCACTTATAATGGGCACAGCAGGTGTGCAGACCAGGGAACTCAGCAGAGAGATGATAGGAACCTCGCGTAATGGACACAGCAGGTATACAGACCTGGAAAGTCAGCCAGGGGCGGCCCGTCCATTAAGGGTGCACGGGCACCATCCCCTCTATCCTTGCCACCCCCTATATGATTAATAGATGGATTCATGCATAGCATGAATCTATCACCGGCCACCACAGCCACCCCCTTATTAATGCATCCGGCCCCTTTCAGGACATCGGGCGCATAAATTACAGAGGCAGGGTTTTTCTTTTTTTTTTAGGCACCTGATTAGAGCCATAGGCTCTAATAGGCTTAAAAATAGGGTGGGCTTGTGGCGCAGAGCAATGTGCTCAGAGCCCACCCAAGTGTGTTAGAAAAGCAAATGAATAGTCGCTTTCTAACACTGAATCGCCTCTCTGCCAAACAGGAAGCGCGGTTCTGCTACTTGTTTCCCAATTGGCTGAAAGGACAGGCGACCCTTTTGGATGCCTAGGAGGAGGAGGGGGGATGCACGGCGGAAGCCGATGTGATTCACACCACAGGAGGAGGAAGAAAGCTGACGGACACGTTGCCCGCCCACTTCCTAGATGGGATAAGTGCGGGGCTTTGATGTCCCGACTGTCCTCCGGAGGGGAGGTAGGGGGGATGGCGCTGTTTGCCGCCCCCTAAAAGAAAAAAAACACCAGCCGCCACTGAAGTCAGCATAGGGATGGTGGGAACCCCTCATAATGGACACAGCAGGTGTACAGACCTGGGAACTCAGCATAGGGATGGCGGGAACCCCTCATAATGGGTACAGCAGATGTAGAGACCCAGGAACTCAGTGGAGAATTGGTGGGAACCCCTCATGATGGGTACAGCAGGTTACAGACACAGGAACTCAGCACAGGGAGGGTGGGAACCCCTCATGATGGGTACAGCAGGTGTACAGACTGTGGGAACCCCTCATGATGGGTACAGCAGGTGTACAGACTTGGGAACTCAGCACAGGTATGTTAGTACCCAGGTCAACCAGGACAAGTGTGAAGCTTTCTGGATGGGCGTGGAAGGTGAGAGCTTTGTTCTCCCAGATGACTTCCCGGAGCCCCAACATAAAGTTAGAGTTCTAGGCATTGATTTCGGCCCAGGTGACTATGGTCATGCAAATTGGGTGAACAGGCTGGAGAATGCCGATGCCAAGGTGGCAAAGTGGAAAGGTTGGCGGCTTTCCTTGAGGGAAAAGGTTGATCTGATCAAGACATACCTGATTCCGATTTTTCTGTATGTTAGTTTTGTTTGCATTTTGCCAGTTTCTCTCTATACCAGGATCTATAGTTGTTTCTTCCAGCTGTTATGGGGGAACAGAATAAACCTTGTCAAAAGGAATGTGACTTACCTTCCTAGGCGGGAGGGTGGTCTAGGGATGATCAACCCTGTAGTCTTTTTCTCTCTGATGTTTGTGAAGTACAATCTTGGTAACATGTTGGCAGAGAGACCGCCTGGGTGGGTTGGTATTTTCTAGTCCTGGTTTCGGCCCCTTCTGTGAGACTGGGAAAATGGAGGGCCAGTGAAATACCTGAGGGTCAAGCATGATAAGCTCCGGGCTTATATTGCCATGTGTTTGAAAATGCTTCGGCCGTGGCAATTAACAGCAGGAGAAGTCAGATCTCTTCTAAGGAAACTTCTTTCCTTGAGAAGCGGATCATGAGCTCTGCTTTTTGCGAACCACTGGCCTTAAAGGTTTGCCCAAGCCTGGTTTTGGGGGGTGGGTTTGCGATTGATTAATTTGGAGAGAATCCCAATGAAGTTTAGGGATCAGGCTTGGCTTGCCTTTCATGGAAAACTATATGTGAAGGGCAACTTGAAGTTTCTTTCCATGAGTGATCAGGGCTGCCCGAGAGTGGAGTGTGGTGGAGTCCATGGATCACTTTCTAGTTCAGTGCCCTTTTAATATAGAGGTGTACAAGAGGGTGGGGAGGGCTCTGAGTAGACCCTTCCTCCCCCATATGAGTTATGCAGAGTGCATGTATGGGGCATTCCAGACTCGTCGGGAATATGATTTGGAAACACTTTTTTTAGTTAGTCTAGCAGTCCATTATTTCACGTGGATTGCACTGTGTCAGGTATCCTTACGGAGTAAAATCCTCCCTGTCGAAGTGGTGATGCAGGACATTCTGGGTGAGGTTGGGAAGATTCAGGGTCTTGAAAAAGACAGGTGGCAACAGGAGGCCTGGATAAGAGTGTGGAGGAATATCAGGACTCTGTAGCTGCTGCCTGTTGATCTCGGGGTGTGCGGCTTTTCTTTGTATTCTTGTTTCACTCCCCTAGATTTTCAGATCAAATATATTTTTGATAAAAGGCTACATGCATGGTGACGTTTCTTAGTCTTGCTCTCTTGTAGGGATTATGTTGTGCGCAATTTGGTTTGCACCATTTATTATGTTCTTGTTTTGTATAGTCATATTCAACTATTTTGTAAATATGTTTTATTTATTTATTATGGTTTTATTGTATATAAGTTGTTGTTTGTAGGATTTTTCAATAAACAAAATTAACTCCTCATGATGGGTACAGCAGATCCTGGGAACTCAGCACAGGGATGGTGGGAATCTCTCATAATGGGTACAGCAGGTGTACAGACTTGGGAACTCAGCACAAAGATGGTGGGAACCCCTCATAATGGGCACAGCAGGTTACAGAGCTGGGAACTCAGCAAATAGATGGTGTAGATAGGTGTACAAACCCAAGAACTCACTCATAGATTATTGGGAGTCTCATAGATCTCATTAATAGAGTCTCCAGGAGGTAGAAGTAGCTGAGACTGTGTACAGGATAACATGAAATCTTCTAACTGATGACCCGTTTCTTGTACAGTTTGTGGAAATGGAAGGTTGGACATTGTCTTCTTGGTGCACACCACACAGGACAACCAGTTTAATGAAGAGGCAATTAAACAATTCCTTTCTCGAGTGATCTCCTCAGTTGGACCTCTTGGATCAAATGCCACCCAGGTAACTTGGTAGCTGACATTTTACAAGATAATGTGGAAGAGAAGTGCAGCACTCAAAATTAATCTTAAAGTTAACTGAAATATATATATGAAATAGTGTACATATACATGAAAAAGTGCACACAGATGGTCCGAGAATGAACTCAAGACAATACAAACAGTCTATAAATATATATGTATAAATTTATATAAGTAAACTCTAAAATATACAAGTGTAATAAACGAAGAATAAAAATGATACACTGAAGGTCATATCACCAAAAATGTGCAAATAGGAGTTATGTGAAAAATGTCCAATAATAATATCCAAAGAGAAGGGGTACAAGTCATTAATGTTTGGAAAGGTGAACCAAACAATAAATTATAAATATCCAAAACGTGATTCAAAATAACTGACACTTGAACTGGGTAACAGTGTGACATGGAAAAACGTGCGCAAACTTAATGATAAGTGATCCACCACCAGAGAGTCAAAAGGCTTACCGGAACGATTGAACCCAAGTGGGTGTACACCCAATGGGTCAATCAGGCTTGTAGGGCTACACACCCAAGGGGAACTGTTACACGGAACACGACCTCCAACCAGAAGACCAACTCCAACAGTGGCATGGATCGTTTCTCCAATGGGATACATTTATGAAAAGGAAGTAGGTACATAGTGTAATTCCTTTTAAATCAGAAGTAATTTATTAATAAAAAAGGAGGAAATAGACTCACATTTTAGTTGATAAAAAAGCGCTTAGAATAAAACTTCCTTTCCCTGCTCATTAAAATGCTAAGGAAATAGTTTAATAAAATCTCTCCATCTTTCTTCCATACAGGCAGTCCCCGAGTTACGAACGGGTTAGGGACTGCCGGTTTGTTCTTAAGTCAGAAATGTACGTAAGTCGGAAGTGTATGCGCAGAACGGCAAAATCGTCGTTTTCCGATGCTTTCCGATGTTCTGTCAAGTAGCCGCGCATGCGCAGACGTCATTTTCTGATGTTTTCCGAGGTGCCCGCCGTCAAAGTGGCCGCGAATGCGCAGAACGGCACGCTGCCTCCCGTTCGTACATAGAGTCGTTCGCAAGTCGGAGGTTCGTAACTGGGGGACTGCCTGTACCTTATTTTAGACCCAGAGATGTCATTTTGGTCTCCACATTTCTCTATGCAATGCAGGCAGATCATGGTTGGTCAAGCACCCTGCTGGTCAGCAGGGTGCTGTACATGGGCTGGCTCTTGGGAGGAGTTATTCAAATATCAAAATGCCTTGATGGGCGGAGTGGGCGTTCCTAAGCAGGCTGCATTAGCATGCAAAGTGCAATAGGCAATGTCCACATGGGATGCTGAGCCTCTATGATTGAAGGAACCAAAACCCAAAGAATGAAAGCAGTAGGCCAAAGACAATCAGGCCTGGGAGGAAAGATCTAGAGATGATGCTGATGTCCTCCAGCCAGGGAATGAGGCGGGCTCTAGATGACTTGCTGCAGCTTCTAATGCACATTGTGAGAAGCTTGCAATGTAGTGAAATCAGTATAAGCAGTTTTAGTACAGGAGAGGAGCCTACACAACTGTGCAAGACTGAAGGGAATCTTTTTTTAGATCTTCTTTGGAATCTGCAGATTTCTTGTACAGTGGAACCTTGGTTTACGAGTAGCGCGGTTAACGAGCGTTTTTTTAAAAACGAGCAACTATTTTTTTTTAATTCTGACTCGGTTTGCGAGTGTTGTCTCACAAAACGAGCAGAATTCAAGCTAATGGGGTGTGCAGTACCTCATTTGGCCAGAGGTGCGGGGGCACCGGTGACACTCGGAACGGTTCGGAGCCGTTGGGAAATACTCGGAAGCACTCAGAAATACTCCGTTCCCGAGTGTTTCCGAGCCTTTCCAAGGCTTTCCGAGTTCAGCTGAGCTGTCCCCGAGTATTTCCAATGCTGTCCGGCGACCCCCCACCTCTGGTCACATTTGGTATTGCATGAAATAGAAGTCACTGCATAACGAATTATTTTCGTTTCCATTGACTTCTATGGGGAAACTCGCTTAGATATGCAAGTGCTTTGAATTACAAGTATTCTCCTGGAACGGATTATGTTCGTAATCCAAGGTTCCACTGTATTTTTTTTTTTTGGAAACAATCATATAGCACCACCTAGAGGTTTTCCTTATTAATACAACTCTTAGATTTCTTTCCTGCATCAAGCTATTGATAAGGTTGAAGCTTGTCCTGTCACTTGCTGGCTGTGTTTTTCTATATCGTCTTCGTTTATGGTCTATAAAATTGTTCCAATCTGTTGTGTGTCATTATTTTCTATAGGTGTCTGTGGGCTCTTACAGTTTCCGACAGAGGGCCTCTGTGCTACTGAACAGATCCAGCGAGCTCAGAACAGTCCTACAGCAAGTCCAAAACATCCCTTTTACCGATCCAAGTGGAACTGCTATCGGTAAGAAGTAGCCAAAAAAAAGTTACAGAAGCAACTTAAATGTAAACCCAACATTTCATATTCCTGATATGCATAGCTTTCAACTGTCCCGGATTTTAAGGGACTGTCCCTGATTTGGAGCAAAGTCCCTCTGTCCCGCATTCCGCCTCATTTGTCCCTCATTTTGGTCTGATCTATACAGCTGTATATAAAATGTACTTTTTATCTTTCAAAAAGTTTCCCAGTGCCAAACACTTCATCCAATTTCTAAATTGCTGCATTTGTAAATTCCACAAGCCAATATAAAGGAATAGTAGTGGTAAGAAAAAAAACACTTGTGGGTTTAACTAATCATTTTTGCATGTACAATTCTCATTTAAAGGGGGGGGGGGGTGTCCTATGTTTACATACTTTTGCTAGTAGATGTCCCTCTTGTATGAGAAAGTCTCCTGTTCTCTTTGTATGGCTTCCTTTTGTGTGAAACCCCCGGTGTTCCTGCCAGTCCCTCTTTGTTCTCAGTAAATCAACCCCTGTGTGTCTTCTCAGATAGTGGAGGAGGAAGCGGTGATGGATCAGTAATCTGTATAGAAAGTGACAGTGTGTGCAGTGGTGGCCCGTCCACTGGGGGCACTGCCCCTTCTATCCTTGCCACCCCCTATTTGAATAATGCATCGATTCATGCATAGCATGAATCTATCCATGGCCGCCACAGCCACCCCCTATTCAGTTGTCGGGCGCCTGAATTACAGTGGCAGGGGTGTTTTTTTGAAGCACCTTTTTTGAAGCACCTGATTAGAGCCAGAGGCTCTAATAGCATTCAAAATGGGGTGGACTCGGAGCTCAAAGCATTGCACCATGACCCCACCCAGGTGTTATAACAGTGAATAAACATGCTCTGCTGTAACACTGATCCTCAATCCGGCCAATCAGAAGTGGGTGTGAGACCCGTTTTGTGATTGGCCGAAAAGAGAAGACTCCCGATTGGCCGAAAAGAGAAGACTCCCGATTGGCCACCGAGAAGGAGGGAGGAAACAGAAGCCACCGCTGCCGTGGAGACCCATGAAGAGCAGGGGAATGGAAGGCCGCTGCCGAGCATGGGAAGCAAGCCGCGATGGGGTAAGTGAAACTGACCGCCCCACCGACCGACAGGGGGGGGGGGGCGGCAAACAGTACGCCACCGACACCCCCCACCCCAAAAAAAAAAATTCCACCGGCCGCCACTAAGTGTGTGTCTTATCAGAGAGTAGTGGAACAAGCCATGCTGGATCAGTAAACTGTATATAAGGTTATACAGATGTGCTTTGGAGCGCTTAGTGCAGGGGTCTCAAACTGGCGGCCCTCCAGCTGTTGTGGAACTACAAGTCCCATCATTTCTCTGCCTGTGGGAGTCATGCTTGTAAATGTCAGCCTTGCAATGCCTCATGGGACTTGTAGTCCCGCAACAGCTGGAGGGACGCCAGTTTGAAACCTCTGGCTTAGTGCAACTTCTGGGGGGGTGTCAATATAAAACAAACAGAGCTTAAAAAAGTTCAGGGAAAAAGTTATAAAAGCAATATATAGTCCAGTGGGCTACTCCAGCTAGACCTGTATACAGGTTCAGGCTAGGGCGTCACGTCAGTGTAGGCATATAAGAAAAAAAGGGAAGGCGCACCGACCTTGTGCATTACCAAAAACAATTTTAATAGAGCTAAAAACAGCAATGGTTAAAGGCGTTAGCCACCTTGCAATACCGTCTGGACCACTGGGAACTTCGATCCGATCACACTGTTACTTTTAATTTTATAGCTTAGGGATCAACCACCACTTACTTTTCCTAAGAAGTCACAATGTGTAGATTCTTGTTTTATGCACGGTACTAAGACTTATGCCCCGTACACACGATCTGACCTTCCGACAACCAAATTGTGGATTTTTGTTCGAAGGATGTTGGCTCCAACTTGTCTTGCATACACACGGTCACACAAATGTTGGCCAACAATTACGAACGTAGTGACGTACAAGACTACATTCTGAACTCTAGTTTTACAAGACCGAGAGCTTCTGGCTCGTACTTGATTCCGAGCATGGGCGTAGCATAAGGGGTTGCAGGGGTCACAATCGTAACCCCACCCCTAGCTCCAGGGGGGCCCTGCAGCCTCCCTATCATGTTATCATATCCTCCACAAAGTCCAGCTCCGATCTGCCGAAGGGTGTCACAGCCACGCTTCAGTACTGGGCTTCCACTTTGCCTTCCACGGTCCACACCCCTCCGTTCTCATTGGCTGGGGACAAGCTGTGAGCCATTTCCTGAATGGAGAGTGGGTGAGAATGGGTGAGAACAGCCCAGGGGCCAGGTCAACTTTTGCATCGGGGCCTACAAGCTTCAAGCTACGCCTCTGATTCCGAGCATGTGTGGACGTTTGTCCGATGGACTTGTGTATACACGATCGGAAAGTCCCACAACAAAAATTTGTTGGCGGAAAATTTGAGAACCTGCTAGCCAACATTTGTTGGCGGAAAGCCCGCCAACAAATGTTCGATGGAGCATACACATGGTCGGACCTACCGCCAACAAGCTCACATCCAACATTTGTTGTCGGAAAATCGTGTGTACGGGGCATTATTTTTTCCATGGGAGAGATCGGTTCTGTATTTAGTCTTATTATTCAGTATTACACATATTGCCATGTATTGATGTTAGCTGTTATTCCATGTGGAACATGTATCCGTTATTTCTGTACCTTACATTTAATCTCCAGGTGGAGCCATAGACTTTGCCAGGAACTATCTGTTCTCCCCGGTTTATGGGAGAAGACAGAACGTGCCCGGGGTTTTGGTACTCTTGGCGGATGGACCATCCTCAGATGACGTGTCGCAGGCATCGAACGCTATCAAGGCTGCCGGTAAGGAATTTAATATTACCTAAAAACGCCTGTTTTCACCTTTGTTTCATCTATTAAGAAGTCTTCTGCTGTTCTCCTAAAAAATGACACAAACACTTATCCAATACCAAGTCATGGGCACTTTCTGTTTCAGTTTTTTGTTATCTATGTATGGGTTCCCTGTGTAGGACATTAACAATCAATTCCCAACAAGTAGATGCAGATTTGGAAACTCATCCTACTGTACCCACTCTTAGAACAGAATTTATTTAATTTAAGTTTAGTAGGAAGACAAGTGCGGTGGTTATACACCTTCAAGTCAAATTTGGAAACTGCCTCCTGCAGTTGGTTGTCAAGAACGTTACTTCAAGGCAAAGCAAAAATGTTTGTTTGCATTAATGGTGGCCCCACCAGCTCTATATGCTTGCCTTCCCTTTGCTCCCCACTACTATGTTCAGCTGTGTGTAGTGCAGAGAAAGGCCCCATTCACATGGGGCGATTACATGCGCCTATGCAGAGCCATTTTAAACCAGCACGGGGATGCACAGGTGGTCTGTGCATCCCAGTGCCAGCTGTCCCATTCATGTCTATTGGAACACAGTGACTGCATAGACACAGCCGCTCTGTCCCAGCGACTTATAGCATGACTGCAATATTGCGGTGGACAATCTGACACTAATCAACACTTTTGACATTTTGTGGAAACCAGTGACACTAATACAGTGACCAGTGCTAAAAATATGCGCTGTCACTGTACTAATGACACTGGCTGGGAAGAGGGTTAAACATCCAGGGCGATCAAAGGGTTGGCCTGAAGAAGGAGCACGCATGCTCCGAACGTGAAGCCGCCTCCCCCTCCGGAAGTGACGTCATCCCTGAGCCAGGCCTGTACTGGCCATAGGGACTACCGGGAGATTCCCGGTGGGCTGATGGCTCAGTGGGCCAGTCAGGTGCAGTCCTGGAGCCGCTCCTCTCTGACAGTGAGTGATCGCAATTTCACTCCTGTCAGGAGGAGAAGCTTCCTTCCATTAGGCGTTATGCTCCCTCCAGCCTGCAGGGGGAGATAGACCAACGGCAGACTTTCCTTCCTCTCTCCCCTATCACTTGTTATCACATGACTGGAGAGAGGAACGAGAAGCTGCCTTCAAAACGGTGAGTACATGTGGGAGGGGGAGGAGAGGGAGGACACACTGATGTGAAGGGCTGCTGATGGGGGCTCTCTGATGGGGACTGTGATGTGAAGTGGGCTGCTGGTGGGGACTGCTATGTGAAGTGGGCTGCTGGTGGGGACTCTGATGTGAAGGGAGCTGCTGGTGGGGACTCTGATGTAAAGTGGGCTGCTGGTGGGGACTGCTATGTGAAGTGGGCTGCTGGTGGGGACTCTCTGTGAAGGGAGCTGCTGATTGGGACACTCTGATGTAAGGGGGACGCTGTTGGGGACACTCTGATGTTGGGGACACTCTGATGTAAGGGGGACGCTGTTGGGGACACTGATGTAAGGGGGACGCTGTTGGGGACACTCTGATGTAAGGAGGACGCTGTTGGGGACACTCTGATGTAAGGGAGACGCTGTTGGGGACACTCAAAATTAAAGTGGGCCAGTCATGAGGAAGTCCAGGGCCAAATTTTTGTCCCAGTCCAGCCCTGCCCTGAGCTGTCAGCGTCCTCCACTGCCTGGACTGAGCTGCTTATGCTGGTTACCATCTACACAAGCCGCCTGCAGGACACACAGATGTGGGTGCATCGGGACTGACCACGGGTTTACAGAGCGGGACCACTATGATCTACAAAGCGCTGTTCCTTTACTCCCTTGTGAGTAGCTGGCTTTTTATTATTCAATTGCTTCCATGCATGCTGCACTATGTCTTCTCTACCTGGGGCGATCAAAGGGTTAAATGTGTGCCTAATCAGTGTTTTTGTCTTTACTATGTGTGCTGTTTTTACTAAGGGATGTGGTGGATTTTATTCCCTGCAGGGAAACAAAATCCAGCACATCCCTGCTGACAGAACAGAGCTCTGCTTGTTTACATAGGCAGAGCTCTGTTCTGTGTCTCTCCTCGCCGATCAGTGGGTTCTGGCGGACATCCATTGGCCGACACCCGCTGATCAGCTTGTGCTGTGTCTAATCACAGCACAGCCACGTCGCGTGCCCCCTACCTGGAACTCCCAGATCACATACTAGGTACGTGACGCACAGGAGAGCTGCTCTGCCACCGTACTGCTACGTGAGGAGGTCAGCAATCGGATATATGAAAATCGCACGATCTGGTATCGTTCGAGAAAATTCTTCCCATTTGTGCCTTTGGATAACTTTGAACAAACTGTTGTGATCGGCTCTCGAAAGCTGTGTACTAATGATCAGATTATCGGACGAACGCTTCGAAAGCGGTATTTTGCATTCGATTTTCTGATCGTGTGTACTAGGCTTAACTGGGCCAATTACATAATGTCTCATTATCCCTCTAATTCTGGGCTAAAGCAGATAAAGACTACAAATATTAGAGGAGCTGGGTGGAAAGGTGGTGGGATGAGTAAGATCCTTAGAAGGCCATCAGTTGGCCCTAATGTGGTCAGCTTAGGTCAACCAGAGGAGCATCATGGGATATGTAGCTGTCACGTAGTTGCAGTGCCACTCCTGACCATTTGACTGACCATGACTTTGGATTTCTCAGGGATCCGAGTGCTGGCGGTAGGGATGAATGAGGCTGACCAGGAACAGCTGCGTAGGATTGTCACCGGCCAGAGCGCTCAGAATGTGTTTTTCACCGAAGAGGCGGCCAACATGAACAGCCTGGCAGATCCCTTAGCTGAGGCCATTTGCTCGGTCTCTCAATCACAGGTAAGAAACTACATTCCAATCTAGTGATCGGCCCTTGTTTAAAGAAAGTAGGGTACTGGAGAGGAAGCCTTCCCCTTGTCCTGTATTGTTACTGCTGAACATTGTAATAGTTCTTACTTTACATTACATTGTAGCTGATTTTATTAAAAATATTTCCTTGATTCTACCAGGGCAGTTGGGCATAAACAGGGCATTTGTTCTGGGCCCCCCTCCAAACCGGAGGATATATATATATATATACAGTATGTGCGTTCTCAACCCAATGTAGCATGGACATGGCCTTACTTTTTTAGGCTGAGATAATTTTCTTCAATGCCATAGTTCAATTATTGTGCTACTATTTAGTAATCCCTGATAATAAAGTTCAGCTGTCCATATACTTTAGAGCGGGGGTCTCCAAACTTCCTAAACAAAGGGCCAGTTTACTGTCCTTCAGATTTTAGGGGAGCCAGACTATGGTAAGTGGGAGTAGAAACTGTCCCAGCATCAGTGGGAGTATAAAAATTCCATAGTGCCTGGGGTCAGTAGGTTCTGGAATAGTGCCCCATCATTGGTATTAGTGAGAGAAATAATGCCTCCTCTTTGGTGTCAGTGGTATGAATAGTTCCCCATCATTGTTGTCAGTGAGAGGAATAGTGCCCTATCATTGGTGTCTTTGGGAGGAATAGTGCCCTATTGTTGGTGTCAGTGGAAGGACATATGCCCAACTGTTGGTGTCAGTGGGAAAAATAGTCCTCCATCACTGGTGCCAGTGGAAGGAATAGTGCCCCATCATGGATGTCATTGAGAGGAATAGTGCCCCATCATTCGTATCAGTGGGAGGAATAGTGCCCCGTCATTGGTGTCAGTGGAAGGTATAGTGCTCCATCATTGGTGTCAGTGGAAGGAATAGTGCCCCATCATTGGTGTCAGTGGAAGGAATTGTGCCCCATCATTGGTGTCAGTGGAAGGAATAGTGCCCCATCATTGATGTCAGCGGGAGGAATGGTGACTTATCATTGGTGTTAGTTGGAGAAATAACGCCCCATCATTGGTCTCAGTGGAAGGACTAGTACCCCATCATTGGTGTCAGTGGGAGGAATATTGTCACATTGTTGGTGTCAGTGGAAAGAATAGTGACTCATCATTGGTGTCAGTGGAAGGAATAGTGTCCCATCATTGGTATCAGTGGGAGGAATAGTGCCCCATCATTGGCATCAGTGGGAGGAATAGTGTCCCATCATTGGCGTCAGTGGGAGGAATAGTGTCCCATCATTGGCGTCAGTGGGAGGAATAGTGTCCCATCGTTGGTATCAGTGGTAGGAATAGTGTCCCATTGTTGGTGTCAGTGGGAGGAATAGTGTCCCATCATTGGCATCAGTGGGAGGAATAGTGTCCCATTGTTGGTATCAGTGGGAGGAATAGTGTCCCATCATTGGCATCAGTGGGAGGAATAGTGTCCCATTGTTGGTGTCAGTGGGAGGAATAGTGTCCCATCATTGGCATCAGTGGGAGGAATAGTGTCCCATTGTTGGTATCAGTGGGAGGAATAGTGTCCCATCATTGGTATCAGTGGGAGGAATAGTGTCCCATCATTGGCATCAGTGGGAGGAATAGTGTCCCATTGTTGGTATCAGTGGGAGGAATAGTGTCCCATTGTTGGTGTCAGTGGGAGGAATAGTGTCCCATTGTTGTGCTTTATTAATCAGTAAACTTAAACTCCTACATTTTCTTTCACTTCTAACTTTCCAACTGAACTGGGACAATCTGTAAAACAAGTGTTGTATATGCGGTTATGGAGGGAACTTTAAAAAATGAGTCCATCTCATGTCCTAGAACAGTTCTTTATATAGTAATATACATTTAATCGTCTATTTCTTCTCATTCAAGATGTTCCTTTTCTCTTTGCTTAGGAGCAGTGCACAGTATGCCCGCAGGTAAGATGATGAATCACTTAATGTGAATTGAAGACTTAACTGCATCACTTAAATCAGACCCCCCCCCCCCTTCGGCAAAGCTGGTTTTACTGAACACGATTTACATTTTTTTGGCGGTGTACACCTTGCTACTTCTGAGCAGCGCTTCATATTGCAACCAAAGCCTTATCAACCCTGCCCACCCCTGGAGTAATTATAGAAAAAGAACATCGTTTGTTATAATCACAATGCTAATAACTTATATATTTTCTCTGTTTTAGGGTGAAAGAGGGCCAAAGGGTGAGCCGGTAAGTACAAAGACATTAGTAATTACGTCTACGTTAAAGAGGACCTGTACTTTAATTTTTAAAGCTTTGTAGGCGGAGCATAGACAGGTAGACTGTGTATTGGTATCTTCCCCCCATTAAGGGGTCATCAGACTATTCATTTAAACAGAAAACTTCCTAGAAGATTATACAGTATGTGCGTTTAACATATTTCATGCATGTTATTTTTCTGTAAAAGCCTCTCTTGTGTAATCATACAAAAGCCCCCAGACTGCTTCTGGGTACCGCCATTGTGTTATCTACTTAAATACATATGGGCATCCATAGGATGCATCGCATATGTATTTAAGTAGATGAAGAAGGTAGCACTGCCAGGCTCTGAGGAAGAAGGTATCCCTTCGAAACGCGTCAGCCAGCAGTGTTTCTCATGTCCTTCTCACCTGGATCACCTGGAGACTGTCGATATCAGACCGATTGCCATCAGTTTAAGGCTGTCACATTGCGGTTTTCTTTCACATGCTTGTGAGTAGTTTTTAATTTATTTTTATAATAAACTCATCAAAGGATAATGCACAAGGCAGGTGCGCCCTCTTTTCTTTATTTCTTTTTCGTCCAAAAGGATCGCCTGCCCTTTCAGCCAATCGGGTGACAGGTGTCAAAACCCGCTTCCTGATTGGCCGGGAGGAGGATCAGTGTTACAACAGCAAATATTGATTCGCAGTTGTAACACACCTGGATGGGCTCGGAGCGCACTCTCTGCGACCCGAGCCCACCCTGTATAGAAGCCTATTAGAGCCTCTGGCTCTAATCGGTGCTTCAAAGAAACAGATTGGATTGGAATCCATGCGCTGGTGTACTGAAAGGGTGCATGGATAGGGGAGGAGCCGATGGACAGGGGGGGCGACGCCCATGCGCCCTTAATGGACGGGCCCGCCCCTTCTGACTTCCATCATTCAATCATGTGCTGTTTTTTTTTGTTTTTTTTGTTTTCTTTTTACGTGATTGGGGTATATTCTATGCAAAGTGAAGCTTCGCCTCAATTACTAAGCTCTGGAGAAACTGCACTGGCTAGACAGTCTATTTGCCTTTAGTAAATCAACCCCACTGTCTGCATTCAGGGCTGTGCATCTGCACCCGTGCGGATGTCAGATTGGGAGCAGCGGCTGTGTCCGTGCATTAAAGGCATCTCAATTTACACGGATGCACGGAACACCTGTGCATTCCTATGCGGGAAAACATGGCCCTGTCACGGGTGTTCGCTGCAGTACGCCCTTGTGACGGGGTCTAATCATGCAGAGTTATAAAAATGTAAGAATGTGATAGCAAGTGAAGCCAAATTCTTCCATATCCTGCCCCCTACTGAGCCGCAGTGGTAGCATCCAAGTTCTATAGAAGTGGGCTTAATGGGTATAGGAGGTGGGGGCTTCACATTGCCCTTTTAGAATACATTGAAGCCTTTATAACTTAAAGTGATTGTAAAGTCTGTTTTAAAAAAAGAAAATTAACAAACATGTCATACTTACCTCCTTTGTGCAGTTGGTTTTGCACAGAGCGGCCCCGATCCTCCTCTTTTTGGGTCCTTTTTTGCTGCTCCTGACCCCTCCCTCCTATCGAGTGCCCCCACAGCCTACAGCTTTCTATGGGGGCACCCAAGCCGAGTCACAGCTCCATGTGTCCATTCAGACACAGAGCCCTGACCCGGCCCCGCCCACTCTCTCCCCTGATCGACTGACTGACTTTGATAGACAGCCGCGGGAGCCAATGGCGGTGCTGCTGTGTCTCAGCAAATCGGGAGGAGTTTCCCGGATGGCTTAGAAACTCGTGGACAACGCTGGAGAGAGACGGGGCTCGGGTAAGTAATTAGGGGGTGCTGGAGGGGGGGGGCTCCTACACACAGAAGGTTTTTTTTATCTTAATGCATAGATTACATTAGGATAAAAAGCCTTCTGCCTTTACAACCCCTTTAAAGTGGTTGTAAACCCTTTTTGTTGACTTTTACCTATAGGTAAGCCTAGAATAAGGCTTACCTATAGGTAGTGGAAATATCTCCTAAACGTGCGCTGTTTAGGAGATATTTCACTTGTAGTGCACCGATGTCATCGGCGCATGTGCTGTGAAGAAACAGACTACCGTGCCGTTTCTTCCCCCAGCGTGTGCCGTGACTGACAGCTTCCGCGCGCGTGCACGGGAGTGACGTCACGCAACTCCGGCCAGTCACAGGGTCGAAGTCCGTGGCCCCGGAGGGAAGAGGGGGGTGAAGATGGACGCGGCCTGCACAGGGGACAGCGCGGGCTTCGTTTGCAGGTAAGTGTCACATAATGCTTTTCATTTGCAAAAGAGGAAGTAAAACCCATCTGGGATAACTTCCTCTTTAAGGTTTGTACTTTGTTATTTGCTGTAGTACTACAAGTGCCCTTTAATATGTTTGTAAGCTTCCGTATCACCTTTTTATTCCTCTTATTTTGACCAGTGGTAATCCGTACTTTCTAACTCATATTTGCAGGGAGTTGCTGGGCGTCCAGGATTGGCGGGACCTGCAGGAGATCCAGTAAGTGTCCCTTTCTATTATGTTACACTGTATAGGTACAATATACAGTATATGGTTTTTGTGGAATATGTCAGCAGGGCTATCGATAAGGGGGGGTAGTACCAGCCCTCCTGTACAGGGCCCAGGCCCCATCAGTTCAACAGGGTGGCCTAGGCAGCCTTAGGTATCAGGCAGTTCCAATAGCTTCTAATCACAGCTCAGCGCCCTCTTCCCCCTTCAGCACAGCTTTCTCTTCCTCCTGTCCCTCCTGTCGGCAGTCAGCTGCTGCAAGAGGAGCCACAGGGGGATTGGTTTCAGGGCTTGCCCCCTCCCCCCTCCGTCACTTCGATCACCCCCTGCCTGTCCACAATCTCCTTCCCCCACAGCTCTGATCCCCCTGTGACCCCATACCCCACCCCAGCACTGCTGGCTTCTCCTCTCCCTCCTGCAGTGATAGTTGATGCAGGAACACAGGGGGTTCAGTTTCAGGATGGAGAGTGAGAGACTGGCAAACATGTCATGTTTACCAACCCTTTCCTTGAATGAACACAGTAAATGATCAGTGGCAATCACTCCTGTGTTCATTCGTAACTAAAGCATTGGGGATCTGTGTCCTTAATCCCTTTCTCTGCCTCAAAAGTGAGAGATCTATTTAGAGTGCCCTTAGTCATGCCCTTTCTGATTCTCGCATATTTGGATCTCCCTCAGGACCCCCCTTTTCTTTGGGGGGTACTTTGGTACACAGGAGCAGCCTCACCAAAGCAATTCAGCTTAACCAATGAAGTGGCCATTCACAATAACCGATATCAAAAATTGGAGATCTAATACCTTTTGTGCATGTTCCCGACAATAAAAACCTGACATGGGTTTTAACACTTACACACTATACCCAAAACTAAAAAAAGGTTGAGCTTCACAAACGTTTAAACCTTTTCATTGCCAAAGCGGTTTTTGCATTTTTTTGCACACATGTTTAAAAAACCCCAAACATGATATATTTTCTGAAAGCAGATACCCTAGAGCCGTGATGGTGGACCTTGGCACCCCAGGTGTTTTGGAACTACATTTCCCATGATGCTCAACTACACTGCAGAGTGCCAGAGCATCATGGGAAATGTAGTTCCAAAACATCTTGGGTGCCATGGTTCGCCATCACTGCCCTAGAAGAAAAAAATAGTGATAATTCCAATTTTTTATGTCGTACGACATTACCGCAAAGGTCTAGGAAATGCAAGCTATCAGGAAAAAAAACTCACTAAAATGAATTTTAGGGCAAACAAGTGCAATATACTCAGATTTTTGGTAAAATATAAAAGACGAGGTTACACCGAGTAAATAGATACCCAACATGTCAAAGATTAAATTTGTGTGCACCCATGAAATTGCGGCAAACTTCAGTACCCTATATTTTCTATAGTCCAATCTTCAAAAGCTCCCTATAGGTCATTTTTGTGGTGTTATGGAGGAGGTCTTATGCTAGAATTATTGATCTCACTCCGATGTACATCTTTATGCGTAGGCGCCCCGACGCATGTGTTTACATTTGTACGTGTGTTTTTTTTTTTTATTCTTAACTTTAATTTTTTCATCACATAGGGGACAAAAAAGTCCCCTATGTGCTAATTTTTAGGTGACAGGTTCTCTTTAATGAGACATGCAGGGTCTAAAAGACCCTACATGTCACCTCTGGGTTCGACTGAATGTATTGCAATGCACACCAAATGTGAATTATAAAACCTTGGTTTACCTTTCTATAAGGATGTTTACTCGAGTATAAATGAGTATATTACAACACTGGCAATGAAGAAGAATTTTACTCGTCTATACTCAACACCTTTACTCGCCTATACTCAACATTACTCGGGTCTTTTCACACTGTCAACAAGCTCCTGAGTAAGCATTTATAAATTATTACACCGTGTGCAACTGGCCTTATGGCCACTAGATGGCACTGACTATCACAGGATGTAAGTGAGCTCTCCAGCTCCATCTAGTGGCCATAATGCAGTATTTTAGCCCGAGAACATTTAATTTTGTCCCTTTCACACAGAACGAATGTAAATGTTTTTTCGATGGATGAACTGCTATGCACATTTTCGTTTTTTACAACAGTTAATATCTTTGGTTGGAACTGTAGCATTTACCCACCAATGAGCTAATAAGGGGTTTATGCTTTGAGCTAATCAGCAACAGCTAATAAAATGTTTAAATGTAGAATTTTTCCAAAAAGTGGATATGTCAGCCTCCCCTATCCTAAATCAGTATAACAAAATACAAAATGGACAAAATGTATAGAATGGATATGCTGTAAGGTTTAACTATATAAACCCATAAATTACGATACATGTGTCAATAAAGAACACATCAGAAAACAGGTTTCTATAAGACAATTATGATTTTTTGTTTTGCAGGGCCGCAGTGGGCCCCCTGGCCCTCCGGGTCCTGCTGGGCCCCGTGGACCTTCGGGTGAGGGGACAGCATCAAGAGGACAGAAAGGAGAAACTGTAAGTAAATCATATCTATGCTCCTATTAAAGGGTAGACATGTGCACTGACAAAAAATGTGTTCGTTTTCATTTTTGTTTCATTTGTTTTTTTGCCTTTTTCAGAAATTCGAAAATTCGGAAATCCGAAAATTCCGATTTTCAAATTTCTGAATTTTCGAATTTCTGAATGTCCGAATTTCGAATTTCCGAATTTTCGAATTTCCGAATTTTCAATTTTCCGAATTTCCGAATTTTTGAATTCTGAATTTCCAAAATTTTCGGACTTCCGAATTTCCGAACTTCCGGATTTCCCAAATTTTGAATTTCCAAATTCGAATCTTCTAATTTCCGAAATTTTTGAATCTCCGAAATTTCGCATTTCCGAAATTTTGCATTTCCGAAATTTCGAATTTCCGAAATTTCGAATTTTCCCATTTCCCAATTTCCGAAATTTCGAATTTCGGAAATTCGGAAATTGAAAAATACAATAGTGGTAACAATATTTAACCCATATGCATGTATGTGTTCAACATACACCAAAAATGTTTATTCAAAAGTCTGCTGCGCAGGTGAGGGGGTTCCACCACCCCTAACATGTCATAAATCTAGTATGCAATTTATATATCCTGAATACGTTATCTTGATCAAGTATTCACCGATGTGATCACTCCTCAGTGGATCCCACCAGCAATCACTCCAAAAGAACATTTCAGAATCTGTAGCTCTACATACTCCTTGCCACTGCCCCACCTCCTCCCTGCTCTTTGGAATCTTAGCGAGCTTCACCACACTGGTGTCTTCTCCTACAAGCCTCCCTCTCCAAGCCCTAAGTCCTCAGCTATCATGTGGAAACTCTGTGTAAATATAGAATTTGGGTATTTCTTCTGAATCTAAATTCAGTGGCGGCTGGTGCTTAATTTTTTTTCGAGGGGGGGCCCCCATCGCACAATAGATCGCTGCTTCGCTCGCTGTCGTCCACCCGCCAGCCCCGCATTTACCCCATTCAGGTTGCGGCTTCGGAGGATTCCCCGCTGCATCTTCTCCCGAATCCCAGCGGCCGCTGCTCCTCCCAGCCAATCAGGTCTTAGGGCTCCCGGCCAATCGGGTGTCAAGACCCACTTCCTGATTGGCCGGGAGGAGAAGCAGGAAGACATTAGCGAATAGTAATTTGCTAATGTCACGCAAGCGGGTGGGCTCGGGGCACAGTGCTCTGTACCCCAAGCCCACCCTTTTTGCAGTCAAAAAGAACCTTAGGTTCTAATCATGTGCTTAAAAAAAAAAAAAAAAACATTAGAATCCATGCGTCCGGTGCCCTGCATGTAGATTAGGGGCCGGGCGCATGGATTAGGGGGGCTGCGCCCCTTATGAGCGGCCGCCACTGTCTGAATTGGAATTAGGTTTTCAAATTTTTTGGAGGTACTTTTCACGCACTGATACATTGAAATAAATAATATTTTCTACAGGCTGACTGGCTGAAGCTCAGATTACACACACAGCTATATTAATTAGTGGAGTGACTCTTACCCCTCCTTGCCTGCCCTCTATGGCATGATATGGAGTTTCAGTTAAAAAATACATTGAAAAGCCAGTACTGTGCTCTCTGTTAAGAAAACCCAGTATCCTCTGCTAAACCAGAGTTATGGGAGCACCCTATATTAAATGTTTTTTGTACAATTAAAGTGTATTTAATTATTAAAAAAGTATATAAAAAACAAAAAACAGTTTGAAACTTGTAAATTGAATTGAATTGTGATAAAGACCATAACTATATTTTGTCTAGTCCTTTGACTTACGATATTATCCCCTGTAGGGTGAGCCGGGGGATGATGGACTCCCAGGAACCCCGGGACGTCCTGGAAATCCTGGCACTCCGGGAACACCGGTAAGTTTGGCCTATTGTAATGCATGGATTGCTATGAGCACAATACACACTGATGTACACAGATCATTGACATTGAAAGCTCATGTCCCTGCATTTTTATTTCAGGGGGCTAAAGGAGATAGAGGAGAAGTTGTGAGTATGCCAGTGAAGGTTCTTATTGGCTGTTGTGATTCACAGTATCTTCATTAACCCAGGATTTTGTCTCAATGTAGGGGGAATCAGGACGTCCAGGGCCCGCTGGCCCCAAAGGAGAGAGAGGCTTTCCGGTAAGTGGAGCACGCTACGGTAACAGGCTACTAGCACATTGTAGCTGTCAATATACCACGCATAAGCATGCATACAGGGTGTGCCGGGGGTGCCTAGGCACACCCTAATCACTGCATGCGTCGCCGATTCCCCCTACAGTCCGGCCTCCCCTGTGCCCCCCCCCCCTGCAGCACTGCCGCCTTTCATCGTCTCCTCTCCTGCCGGATGCTCTGTTTACTATAATTCAGTTTGTGAAGAACAAGAAGCCACTCAGCACAGAACAATTCCCATTAGACATGTGCAGAACGAAAAAGTTTATTTCGTTTCAATTTGTTATTTACATAAATTTGAATAGTTTTTTAATTCAAATTATTTTCCAATTTCCAAAAAGAATAAAATGGAAAAAAAAAATAAAGGAATAAAATAGAAAAAAAATTTTTTTTTTTTATTCTATTCCTTTATTTTCTATTTTATTTTATTCTCTTTGGAAATTGGAAGACTATTCGAATTTCAAAAGTTTTCAAATTCGAATTGGAAAACTAGTTGAATTCGAAAAGTGTTCAAAAACGATTAGAATTTGGGTTTCGTCCGAATTTTTTTTTTTTTCGTTATTTCCTATTCGTTTAAATTGGGCACTATTCTAAAAAACGAAAATTTGTCAGAATTTTAATTCGGAACGAAACAAACCGCACATGTCGACTCCCTATTCATTCACTGTCAAGTGCAGCCGAGGCTGCAGAGAAAAGGACTGGGGATTCTTTGTACTCAGTCCCCTTTTCTGTCTCAAAAGTGAGACATCAGGGGTTTGTTTAGACCCCTGATATTTCACCAAAGCCCCCGAACGGGGCTCCTAAAAAAAAAATTATAGAAAAAATAATATTGTAAAAAATAAAAAATAAAGTAAATACAAAAAAAAAAAAATTGTGGAAAAAATAATATTGTAAAAAATAATAAAAAAAAAAACAAAATTTTACAAAAATGTAGAAAAAATAATATTGTAAAAAATAATAAAAAAATAAAATAAATTAAACAAATTGTAGAAAAAATAATATTGTAAAAAAAAAATCAAAAAATAAAATAAATAAAAAAAATTTGTAGAAAAAATAATATTGTAAAAAATAATTAAAAAATTCAATAAATAAAAACAATTCTAGAAAAAATAATATTGTAAAAAATAATCAAAAAATAAAATAAATTAAAAAAATTGTAGAAAAAATAATATTGTAAAAAATAATCAAAAAATAAAATAAATTTAAAAAATTGTAAAAAATAATAAAATAATAATTAAAAAAAAAAAATGACTGACACCGTCCTCTGCCCTACTGACAATATATACACACGCATGTGTGTTTGAGCTCTGGGGTGCACACCTTAAGGCAACAAGCTGTGCATACCTATGATACCACGCCAAACAATAAATATGCTTCAACATCCAGCAATTCGGGGTAAGTGTCCAAGTTTGTGTTTTACAATTTAATAATTTCACAATGGGTGTGGCCAGATTGAATCACTTTCTGCAGTGTCCTAGTAAAGAAGGGGGTTGAAGGTTATGATACCAAGCAGCCCCTATGTAGATGAGTCTGCAAAAAAAGTTGGACACTTGAAAACGAAGGCATCAATTGATTTCCCACGGCTAATAATATGTTTAAAAGGGTGAACGTAGTTTTTGCATTCACTCAGCCAATAATCCTTCCTCACGTGTGCAATGAAATTAGTGTAAGCAATTGCAATACAGGAGAGGAGCCGGTACAACGGTGCGAGACTGCCGTGGTCGAGGGGATCATTGGCCCTAAAATGTGTTGCTTGCCTTTTGTATCCCCATTGTTATTATTAAGGGGCTTTGGATTCCTGAGATGGCTGTTTTGTGTTTTTTTTTACTTTTTTTTTTTTTTAGGGCTTGTTAGCGCTAGCAGTTGGGGGCTGGTAAACCAGTGCGGGGATCAAGGGGTTAAAGTATGGCAGTGAGGAGTCGATACAACTGTCTTTCAAAATACAGCTTGATGGAGAGTGGGGGAACGGGCTGATAGATATGTCATTTACCGGCCCCTTCCTTTTCTGAATTGGACACAGTAGCAATCGGTACTGATCGCTCCTGTATTCATTCATAACTGATCATATTAAACTGCATTTACTATGCTTCCGTTTATGAATGAATAGGAGCCTCTGTTTTCTGTTCATTCATCTTCAGTGCTACTGAGGCTGCAGAGAAAGGAAATAAAGAATCTGTGTCCTCAATTCCTTTCTCTGACTCAAAGGTGAGATGTCAGGGGTCTGTTGAGACACCTAATATTTCATCCACCCCCCCCCCCCCCCCTCCGACAGCGCTGTAAAAAAAAAAAATTAAATAATTTAAAATATAAATAAAAATAATTTTTCAAATTGTAAATATTTTTTTTTTAAATGAGAAAAAGTAATTTTAAAATGTTTTAATTTTTTGTTTAATTCGGGGGGGGGGGGGGGGGGCTGTCAGTTAGGCTGTACAGGGCCCTGTGATTTTTAATGGCAACTCCCTCCTGACATCAGTAAAAGCCTGGAGGTGTTAAATGCTTATACAGTAAATGCATAATGTAAAAGATTCAGAAGAATTAGGGACAGGGTGTGGGTTAGAGTTAGTTTTTTTTTTTCTTATAGAGACCAGTTATTTAGTTATTTTCTAGCTTGTGTAGTATACCAACAATAGCAGAATGTCAGCTATAATTAGTTTGGTTATTAAATTAAATTTAAATATAGGCAACACACACCTCCAACATATACATTCTACCCCATTGTTATCTCTGTGAATCCTTCTTATATACATTCATATTAAGTGTAACCACGTGCCATTATGCCTTCTTTTTGTACAGGGTGAACCTGGTGAAGTAATAAATGGTGGGGCAGTAGTTCCTGGAAGGAAAGGAGAGCCTGGAACTCCAGTAAGTGTCATTGATTAATGGGGTGGGGAATATAAGGGTCACTTAACCACTTCAATACCGGGCGCTTTCACCCACTGCAAGGCATCCCAAAAGCTTGCATCTTTAACCACTTGAGGACCAGCGTGTTACACCCTCTCTCTGGGCAGGCCGATTTTCAGTTTTCAGTGCTGTAATAGTTTGTCTGACAATTACTCCATCATGCAACACTGTATGCAAATTCATTTCATATCTTTTTTATTTTTTTGAGCCAGCTAGAGCTTTCTTTTGATGGCATGTAATAATTGCTGAGCTTTTGTTTTATATAAAAGAAAATAAGACCAAAAAATTGTTCTATACAGTAATATAGAGTACGATTCCACCCTGAAGAAGGTCACATAGTTGATTGAAACGCGTTGGGTTATTGTTCATATCCACTGGATTCAAACACTCTTGAAATGGTTCATTTACAACTGTGCCTATTATAATATAGACAGCTGATGCAATGTTTAGATAATAGAGTGGTTATAAAGTTGTCAACTCCTTATGGTTTTCTTTTTTAATAAAAGGTTTTATTGGATTGTATGCAAACTATAATATTTTTTGTAATAAACACTATGGATTTTAATATTTAGGTTGTATTTGTTGTTGTTACTTTTGATGCCTTAAATCCAATTTTTGTGTGTGTATTAGTTTTTGGTGAACAAATAGGGATGTGGCACCTATAGGTTGTATTGTCAAACAGGTCCACTTCTTTTCCATAACCACTTGCCAACTGCGCTATAGCCAAATGACGGCTACAGCATGCTTGTCCAGTTCTGGGAGGGAGTCATATGACATCCTCCCGTGATCGTGCCCACGGCACGCCAGTTGTGGTGCGTGGGCACCACACTCTGTGATCGCTGTGTCCTTAGGACACAGCTGATCAAAGATCGGGGTAGAGGGCCAATCACAGCGCCCCTTTACCACATGGTCAGCTGTGTCCAATGAAAGCTTCCTCTTCTCACGCTGACAGCATGAGGAGAGGAGAGCCGATAACTGGCTTGTGTGAAAGGGACATCTACACTGATTATCAGTGCAGTCCCAACAGTGCCCACCAGTGCTACCTATCAGTGCCCACCAGAGCTGACAATCAGTGCGCACCAGTGCTGCTAATCAGTGCCTCTTCACTGGTGTCACCTATCAAGGCTGCCTATCAGTGCTGGATATCAGTGCCCATCAGTGCCACCTCATCAGTGCCACCTATCAGTGCCCACCAGTGCAGCCTCATCAGTGCCTCCTCATCAGTGCCCACCAGTGCAGCATCATCAGTGCCCATCAATGCAGCCTATCAGTATCCATCAGTGCCTCCTTATCGGTGCCCACCAGTGCCGCCTTATCAGTGTCCATCAGTGCAGCATCATCAGTGTCCATCAGTGCCCCCTCATCAGTGCCCACCATTGCCGCCTCATCAGTGCCCATCAGTGCACCCTATTAGTGGCCATCAGTGCAGCCTCATCAGTGCCCATCAATGAAGGAGAAAAATTACCTGTTTGCAAAATTTTACAACACGCTATGCAAAATTTTTCTTTTATTTTTTTCAAAATTTTCAGTCTTTTTTCGTCTGTTTAGCAAAAAAACAAAAACCCCAGAGGTGATTAAATACCACCAAAACGAAGTTCTATTTGTGTGAAAAAAAATGATCAAAACTTCACATGGGTACAGTGTTGTATGACCGCGCAATTGTCATTCAAAGTGCGACAGCGCTGGAAGCTGAAAATTGGCCTGGGCAGGAGGGGGGTAAAAGTGGCCAGTAGGCAAGTGGTTAAAAAACAAAAAGGCTTCTCATATTTTCAGTTCTAAAACACAGCAAACAAAAATGCCAGGACAGTATGAAAACCCTTCAAATGACCCCTTTTTTTGGATCTGATTTTTTTTTTTGCCACTTTTTTTTTTTTGGAATCGAGCAAGCAAGCCGGTATTGAGGGGTCACTTTTCAGAGGGGTGGCAGGGGTTGTTAACTGTGTAAAATCAGCCTGGAAAATTGGTGAATCTTTCCATTAAGTTTGATTTTTGGTGAATCACTCAAACATCACAATATCACACAACACTTGATATAATATAAGGATAATGCAGTACAGATACATAATAATTATAATCCTATATATATGTTAGGGTATTCACCAGAGACAGTCTGCAAGCATTAGTGCCCCGGGCAAATGCCATCTCAGGCTTTGGTCAGGATTTGTCACAATGGCGGCATTCATTATAAATCTTTCTCTCCTCAAGGGAATTCCCGGACAAGCAGGAACTCCGGGGCAGAGGGGAATCCCAGGAAATTCAGGACCTCCAGGGCCAGAGGGACCGAGCGGACCTCCAGGTGTTCCAGGCCAGTCTGTGAAGGTAAGTTCCCCGCATGTCACTTAAAGCTCTTGCATGGAATCTCATTTTAAATAGATTCAAATTTTAAAAGCGTTAGGTCAGCATCTTCGATTCTTCAATAGGAAATTCCCATCTCATAAACATTAAGCAAATTGTTTATAGGACAAAGGTTACATTTTATGGTATTGATTGCTTTTTAAACTCAACTCCCATAGAAAAAACACCTGGTACCGAAGGTACGGTGAGGAACCCCTTTAGGGTCCTTAATAGACAGATAAAGCCAGTAGTATAAAAGTATAAATTTTATTACACAATATCAATAGTATACATATACAAAAAATACATACAGTGCATAAAAAACATATTTGATACCCTGATTGATATAATTTATACTCAACTCTAAACAGATATAAAAGGCACAAAGTGAAAGTAGTTGTGCAACCATTTTTACACCATTAAATGCACTATTCCAAACTATTGGGACGCCTACCTTTACACGCACATGAACTTTAATGGCATCCCAGTCTTATGCCTCGTACACACGGTTGGATTTTCCTGACGGAAAATGTGTGATAGGACCTTGTTGTCGGAAATTCCGACCGTGTGTCGGCTCCATCACACATTTTCCATCGGAATTTCCGACACACAAAGTTTGAGAGCAGGCTATAAAATTTTCCGACAACAAAATCCGTTGTCGGAAATTCCGATCGTGTGTACACAAATCCGACCGACAAAGTGCCACGCATGCTCAGAATAAATAAAGAGATGAAAGCTATTGGCCACTGCCCCGTTTATAGTCCAGACGTACGTGTTTTACGTCACCGCGTTTAGAACGATCGGATTTTCCGACAACTTTGTGTGACCGTGTGTATGCAAGACAAGTTTGAGTCAACATCCGTCGGAAAAAATCCTAGGATTTTGTTGTCGGAATGTCCGAACAAAGTCCGACCGTGTGTACGCCCTATAAGTCCGTAGGGTTCAATATTGAGTTGGTCCACCCTTTTGCAGCTATAACAGCTTCAACTCTTCTGGGAAGGCTGTCCACAAGGTTTAGGAGTGTGTCTATGGGAATGTTTGATCATTCTTCCAGAAGCCCATTTGTGAGGTCAGGCACTGATGTTGGACAAGAAGACCTGGCTCGTAGTCTCCGCTCTAATTCATCCCAAAAGTGTTCTATCGGGTGGAGGTCAGGACTCTGTGCAGGCCAGTCAAGTTCCTCTACCTCAAACTCGCTCATCCATGTCGTTATAGACCTTGCTTTGTGCACTGGTGCGCAGTCATGTTGGAACAGGAAGGGGCCATCCCCAAACTGTTACCACAAAGTTGGGAAGCATGAAATTGTCCAAACTGTCTTGGTACGCTGATGCCTTAAGGAGTTCCCCTCACTGGAACTAAGAGGCCAAGCCCAACCCCTAAAAAACAACCGCACACAATAATCCCCCCCTCCACCAAATGATTTGGACCAGAGCACAAAGCAAGGTCCATAAAGGCATGGATGAGCGAGTTTGGGGTGGAGGAGCTTGACCGGCCTGCACAGATTCCTGACCTCAACCTGATAGAACACCTTTGGGATAAATTGGAGTGGAGACTGCGGGCCAGGCCTTCTCGTCCAACATCAGTGCCTGACCTCACATATGCGCTTCTGGAAGAATGGTCAAATTTCCCATAAACACTCCTAAACCTTGTGTACGGCCTTCCCAGAAGAGTTGAAGCTGTTATAGCTGCAAAGGGTGGGCCAACCCAATATTGAACCCTACGGACTAAGACTGGGATGCCATGAAAATTCATGTGCGTGTAAAGGCAGGCGTCCCAATACTTTTGGTAATATAGGGGATTTATAAATAAGAATTGAATATGACCTGGTATCAGCCTTCTGCGGTCCCTTTACACCAGAACTCATATTAAGAGCGTGAGAAGCAGAAGGAGACAGTGAATGGTTCTGCAGTGCTCATGTGTTAAGGTGGATGTAAAGACTGAAGGTTTTTTTCCTTCATGCATTCTATGCAGGAAGGTAAAAAACCTTCTGGGTGCAGCATCCACCCCAGCCCCCCTAATACTTACCTGAGCCCCAATCTCGATCCAGCGATGTGCACGAGAGCAGTGGCTCTATCGGGCCTCTTCCTTCTCCTTGGCTGGGGCACAGCAGAGAGAGCCATTGACTCCCACTGTTGTCAGTCACAGCCAGTGAGGAGGGAGTGGGGGGCAGGGCCGTGCTTTGTGCGTCTTATGGATACACAGAGGTGGTTTGGGAACAAACGTTTTATATACTTACCAGCTCTGTGTAATGGTTTTGCACAGAGCATCCCTGATCCATCTCTTTTTGGCTCCTCCCCCTTGCTGAGTGCACCCATTGCAAGCAGCCAAAGACATACAGATGGGGGACCTCTTCCCCACCTGTCTGGCGGATCAGATGACAGGCGGTCCGTTTCCATCCGATTGCCCCATAGAGAACAGCGGGGCTGTGTCCCCTGCTGAGCAAGCAGATCCCCCTTCAAAAAGGGGTCTCAGTGATCATTCAGAAGTACATCTTATTGTAAGTAAAGGCTATACTAATGATTTTTTAATAAACACATAACACTGCAGATCCACTCCATCAAAGACTAAACAAAATCTCTTTAATGTCTTCCTTTTATCTGTAAAACATGTACTGGTATATATAAATTCCATGTTTTAAATGTTTATTCTTGCATTCTAGGGAGAGAAAGGAGAACGAGGTGAGAGAGTAAGTGCACTTCAATTTATTCATAGCCATATGCGAAGTTAAAGTTGGCCGTGTTGGCAAAAAGGACTCTTTCTTGTCATTATATCAGCCACTGGAAGGGGGCAACTGAGGCCGACATGAATTCAGACTTTGGGGGGGATAATTAACCTAATACTGCACAGTTTATGGTTATCTAGAGAAGTCATACATGCTAAGGTTGCCAGATTTTTCAATATGGAAGTCAGGGAGATCCTACTGACCACATGAGTATCCAGTATAGGAAAAAGGCCTACATCACTGGGTGATAAAGGGGGGGTGGGGGTAGAGAATTAGCCATAAAGTTGGTTAACAGTATAGATGGGAAATGGTGTGAGGGGTAATTACTTTGTTGGTGGGTAAGGACGTAGACTTCTTGGCGAGGTCGAAGCTTGGGTAGGGACCCATCTTAGGTATACATTAATGGCTAGTGCAGTGATGGCGAACCTTGGCACCCCAGATGTTTTGGAACTACATTTTCCATGATGCTCATGCACTCTGCAGTGTATTTGAGCATCATGGGAAATGTAGTTCCAAAACATCTGGAGTGCCAAGGTTTGCCACCACTGGCTTAGTGTCTCAGATACAGAAGGACAGTCTCAAGATTTTGGGCGATGTCACGGGGTAATCAAATCCTGAAGACCAGCGTAACCACAGAACTATTTTTACTCCCACTGACCCCAAACGATGAGACTTAATTTATCCCAACTAATGTCAATAATGGGACTTGTTTTATTCCCATTTACCCCAATGATGCAGCCTATTTTACTCCCACGGACACCAACGATGGGACTTTTTTACTCCCACTAACACCAATGATAGGACTTTTTTACTCCCACTGAAATGAAAAATGGGACTTATTTTACTCCCACTGACACCAACAATGATAATTTTATTCCTCCTGACACCAATGATGGGGTTACTTTTGTTCTCGCTGACACCAACGTTGGGGTCTAATTTATTCCCACTGATGCCAACGATGGGAATTGTTTTACTCCCATTGAAGCCAGCGAAGCAACCTAATTTACTCCCACTCACACCAGTAATAGAACTTATTTTACTTCCATTGACCGCAGCCGTGGATTTTTTTTTTTACTCCTATTGATCCCAATGGTAGGACTTTTTTTTTTATCCCACTGACACCAGTGATGGGAGCACAAATGCACACTGAGAATCAGAACACTGCTCTCAAAATGCAATGGCCCTGGTCTCCCGAGGTTCAATACATTTGTTCAAGAAGCAGGGAGAAGAGTGAGCAGGGTGGGTAAAGTCAACTTCTTTATTATCCAAGGTAAATTACATCTGAGGCCTGGATCTTAAGCTGCCATTACTGCATTCCTTAGAATAGAGAGATAGATGTTCCATAGCTGTTGCCCTCATCCCTGCTTGACTACTTAGTTGGTCACTGACCCGGAACCTTAGAGAACAAGTCAGCAGTTGCAGCTCTTTATATTTTATCCAAACAGGTTTGTCAGAAAGCTTTTACATTTCCCGATTTTTAAAGTAAACATCGATTGCGGCTCCCATATTTCTTTCATGGCAAGTTTTCTTTAAAATTTGTGGAGATTTTTTTTTTCCTCTCTTTTTCTCTTCTTTTGTTTGGTAGATTTTGTATCCTGACCCCCAATGTTGGGGCCAGGAGAAAGGTTTCTTCTATCCTGAAGTAGATAAGTCAAGGTATATGTATTATAGGTTAACAATTAATGTAATTTTCACATCTCAGATATACTTTGGAGGTTACAATTTTTTTTTTTGATAATGAATTTTCATTAGGGTGGTGTATTAATTCATTATCCGTACCAACCTCCTATTATTAGTTTTTAGTTTACAAATTTAATAAGTGCTATTGTTAGCAATGTTGGTCTTGACTTTTTTTTTTATTCTAAAATAGGCTTATTTTCTTTTTTTTATTATGTATATGCTGGTTATAATTGAAAAAAATCTTTTGAACAAAGAATTATACTAAAAAAAAAAAAAAATTGTGGAGAGCTAAATCTGTAGGAACATTGCACGTTAGATGATCTTAAACTTTTATAGTTTGTATTTTTTTTCCATCAATTTAAAATAAATGGAAGAAAAGCAGATAACAGACGGCAAGCCTGTCCTGTTTTTTTTTTTTTTAAGAGAGAGCTTTTCTTAGAATCTCATTTAGATCATGTGTCAGACAGATGTAATGGTTTCAGTAATTTTTATAATATGAATGTACGTTGTGCTCAAAGCAACAATTCCTGTATCTTCTCTCCAGGGACTTCCAGGACTGGTCAATGGAGTTGCGGTCAAAGGAGAACCCGGTAGTCCAGTGAGTGATAATTGATTTTATTATATTAGGGACCTTCAGTTTAAAGAATTGAATCTGAAACAAATGTCCTTCCTCTAAAAATAACAACTCACTTCATTGAAGGAACACTTAGGTCATTTTAAACTTTTTTAGACTCAATTTTTTTTTTTTTTAACATTTTCCAAATTCACACTAACTAAAAAAAAAAAAAAAAAGACAAAAAAAGGAAAGAACTCTAAAATATCATCCATCCAAAATAAACAAACAAAAAAACAAACAAACAAACAAAATAACTAAATAGAATACCTTTTAGAGGCCACCCATTAGTATATAGAGTCACCCAATCACATGAAAGCCCACCTAGACGTTATTCTACCATAGGTACCAGACTCTGCACTCTAACACAGAGTGGATGAACAAATAATGACAGAATGTCTCCTGTGCATAAGTGTGATAGCCTGGTATAGGTGTAAAGGATGACACCACATCACTGGGGAATGCTTCGAGCCTTGCTGCCCTCTAGGACTGGGGATGTCCTGAAGCCACTACAAAAAAGGCACACCAGCCTAGTGCATTTAAGATCAACAAGAATAGAACTAACAAACATGAATTAAAATGGATCATCAAGCTACTCGTCTATAGTCCATGCCCTCCGGTGCTTCTCCAGTCTCTCCTGTGCGATTGTGGAGCCGGAGAATGACACTGCTGTCTGCAGCGGTTTACCATAGAGCTGACCGCGGATCAGATGGTCCCTGGCCTTCTCTATGACCCTCAGAGTCCGGAAGCAATGTTGTGACGTCACTTCAGGTGCCGGCAGATGTCAACACTAACGTTTTTTTTTTTTTGCTGGCAAGCCTGAGATCATTTTCCAGCATAGAGGAGAGATGTGGGGACTTATAGACCCCACATCTCTCCATAAAGAGGACCTGTCATGTTTACATTCCTTGTAATAGGAATACAAGTGATCAAAAAAAAAAAAAAAAAAAGAAAATGATCAAAAAAAAAACAAATTAAAGGAAAAGTGTAAAAATAAAAATAAAATGAACATATTAAATTCTTTTTTGCCCCTGTCCCCTTGTGTTCGCACGCAGAAGTGAATGCATACGTCAGTCGTGCCCGTACATGTAAATGGCATTCAAACCACACGTGTGAGGTATCACCGCAAACGTTAGAGCAAGAGCAATAATTCTAGCCCAAGACCTCCTCTCTAACTTTTTTTAAAGGGTCGCCTGCGGAGATTTTTATGTATCATAGTTTGATGCCATTTCACAAGCGTGCGCAATTTTAAAGCGTGACATGTTAGGTATCTATTTACTCAGCGTAACCTCATTGTTCACATTATACAAAAAAATGTGGATAAATATTATTTTTTTTTTTTTTTTCAGTAAAGTGTTTTTTCCCCCCAAAAAAAAGCGTTTGAAAAATTGCTCCGCAAATACCGTGTGACATAAAAAAATTGAAACAACCACCATTTTATTTCTTTGGGTCTCTGCTAAAATATATATATATATATATATATATATATATATATATATATATATATATATATATATATATATAATCTTTGGGTGTTCTAAATAATTTTCTAGCAAAAAAACACTGATTTTTTACATATAGGAGAGGAATGTCAGAATTGGCCCGGTTGGCAAGTGGCTAAAATGTAAAAGCTGTTCTAATAGTTTTACATAATGCAGCAACGTCCATATGTCCAAGTAGGACACCCAATGTTAGAGGTGATTCATTCTTTCAACGCAAAAATACTTTTGCAAACTGGTACTGACTAGAATTCCAATGTTTCTCTTCTCCTTCAGTTTTTCTCCATCACCCGGCTAATGTGGAGCTGATGGAGAGGGGGTAAGGGAGGGTCGCTATGCAGGCGACTGACATCCACCTTATCAGCTGGTGATGCCATTGGTCATTAGGATCCTGGCAGCTAGAAGGTTGTAATTGTGCACTTACTGTAACTAAAAAGGCAGCCTTCATCCACACGCTGGCTTGTATACAATTTATGGGCAATTTTTAGGCATTTTGCCAAGACACCCCTGAAGAAACCTCAAGGCGCCCTGGTTGAAAAAGGCTGGTCTATAAAGATGCAAAACCCACTTGAAATGCCGGTCAGAAGGAGGTCAATTGCAAGTCAAATCTACTTGTCAAGAAATTCTGAATGATCCAACAAGCGCGCCAAACTGATCTCAAACTGGTGCCACAAGCACCCCAAAGCAAGTCGATAAAGGCCCAAAATTTGGTCTGAGCTATGGGCACCAAAACATTTTTTGTTAGCATGTATTACTAAAATAACCCACTAGGTTAGGCCCTTGATAAGTAGAAAGTTGGGGAGATTTCCCAAACTGTTGGCAGCAAAGTGTATAATTTCTGGGCTTTTCTCTTTATCTTCTTAGGGCCTACCTGGTGTTAATGGATCACCAGGTCTTCGGGGGTTAACTGGACCACAAGGGCCAAAAGGCGACAAGGTAAGTGAACAGCGGCAGAGCATTCTGGGAACTATGACAGCAGAACCAAAAACGGGACAACTTTCATGTGCATTTTCATATGGTGAAGTTCTGTTTTATTTAGTGGTCTGTTTTAGGCCACTGATAGACATGAAGCTAAACAGAAGATACATTGAAACACACTATATTATGTTAAAAAAGGCAGAAATTGACACCATTTTTTTGTTCATAGGGCGAGACTGGTGAAGGTTTCCCGGGAACGGCAGGACGTGCTGGAGATCCAGGTGATCGAGTGAGTTCCAGTCAATAATCCCACTAAGAAGTTCCATGCTATGTGCACACCATAATCTTTTGTGTGTGTTCCGGAATATGCTTTGAGTCCATACACCAGCTAAACCTTTCTTTAGTTTAGGATAGAGTGTGGAAGACTTAAAATTTCTGCCAGATGGTAATTTTTATCTGTGGACCCACTGATGAGATTTCCCCTCACTTCCTGTCCCTGTGACGTTCCGTACAAGAAATAGGGAGATGCATTTGTCACTGGGACAGGAATATATAAACTCTGATTTATTTATTGCAGGTACTTATATAGCACCATCAATTTACACAGCGCTTTACATATTTATTATACATTCACATCCATCCTTGCTCTCAAGGAGCTTACAATCTAAGGTTCCTAACTCACAATCATACATACACATACTAGGGCCAATTTAGACAGGAGCCAACTAACCTACCAGCATGTCTATGGGGTGTGGGAAAAAAACGGAGTACCCGGAGGAAACCCACACAGTAGAAATGTGCAATTCGCTTTGTTCCGAATTACCATGAGACAACAAATTGATGGTGGAAGATGTAAAAAGGCAATAAACAAACGAACACACTGTACATTTTAATAACTACCTTGCCAACCAATTACTACAGTGTTGTGGTGCACATACCTTTAACCATTCTGAAATCTGTCCCCAGCATGAAAGGACCAATTATTTGTGTTTGCCCCTGTCATGTACCTGGTTAGTGAGCCTGATGTGCAGAGGAAAGTAGACATGTGCAATTCATATAGTTTCAAATTAGTTTTTTTAATGAATTTTTCAATTTCTGAAATTTTGAATTTACGAATTTCTGAAATTTCGAATTTACGAATTTTTAAATTTCCAAATTTCCAAATTTTTCAAATTCCAAAATTTTGAATTTCCAAATTTTCGAATTTCTGAATTTCCAAATTTCCAAATTTTCAAATTTCCAAATTTTCGAAAATTCGACATTCTAAATTTTGGAAATTGGAAAATTCAAATTTTCAGAAATTCAAAATTTCGGAAATTGGAAAATTCTGAATTTCAGAAATTCAAATTTTTGGAAATTCGGAAATTCTAAAATGTAAAAATTCAAATTCGGAAGTTCGGGAATTCCAAATTAGGAAATTCGAAAATTCATAAATTTGAAAATTCAAAAATTTGGAAATTTGAAAATCCAAAAATATGAATGAAAATCTGTAAAGTCAAAAGAATGAAATCTGAACATTTGAAAACCTGAAAATCTGAAATAATAACTAATAATAGATATTAAATTATAGGTATTGGAATCTCCTTTCAAATTTGGCTGTTAGTGAACATAACGAGTACGAATTTATCCAAAGTTACGGATTAACTGAAATAACGAATGCCGTATCTAAACGAATGGAATGTAACAATCTAATAATAATAAATAACAATAATAATAATAAAACCTTTTTTTTATTATTATTTATTATTAATTGTTCCATTCCATTTGTTTAGATGCGGCATTCGTTATTTTGGATAAATCGTAACTTCAGATAAATTTGTATTCGTTACTTTCACAAACAGCCAAATTTGAAAGGAGATTCCAATACCTATAATTTAATAGTTAGTTATTAGTTAGCTATTATTTCAAATTTTACTGTTTTTCTTCCTTTTTTTTCAGATTTTCAAATTTTCGGATTTTCAAATTTTCAAATTTTTGAATTTCGAAAATCCGTAAATTCGGAATTTGAAAATTCAGAATTCGAAAATTCGAAATTCGGAAATTCGAAAGTCGAAATTCGAAATGCGAAAGTCGAAATTCGAAATGCAAAAGTCGAAATTCGAAAGTCGAAATTCGGAAATTTGAAAATCTGAATTTTCGTTTTTCTGAATTTCAGAATTTTCTAAATTCTGGAAAAAGCAAAAAAAAACGAATGAAACGAAAATGAACAATTTTTTTGTCATTGCACATGTCTAGAGGAAAGCTTCTCGTACAGCTCCGGCTCAGGGGCCCCCGGTATTGAGACAGCAGCCACAGGAGCATGGCTAGGTATGAGTGCCTGTAATCAGTCCAGTAGTCTGTGTGGCAGCAGTCAGCAGGTGGATGTGGCAGCAGATCAGGCTGGAAGTAGAAGAGCTGGCACAGGGAATGGCTGGCGGCACACTGTAGTAAGCAGCTGGAAGCAGGAACCAGATGAGAGCTTACTGGACTGGAAGCTGTAGCAGGCTGGATGAGCAAGATGCAGGGTCAGATAAGCCGGGTCGGTAACGGTTGGGCAGATCGGGCATAGATGGCAGACAGCAGAATGGTCGGGTAACAAGTCAAGTCCGCAACGGGAGCTCAATCAAGCAGAAACAGGAGGCAGAATCCAATGACAAGCCAACCTCAGGGCTGGTGGCAGACAAATGCAGGTCAGAAGTAAGCCAGATCAAGATCAGATGTCACAACCGAATCAGGAACAACATATAGAAGCTGCAGACTAAACAGCAATGAGCTCATACTGAAGCCTGTTTAAATAGCCCACTTGGGGCCAGGATTAGTGACAGATGCACAAGTTGATGCGCAAGTGCAGATGTGCGTGCACCTGTGCCCACAGCTATGCACATCTTTCCGGCCAGTTGCCAGTCTGTGCATGTAGAATTCACCTCCGTAACATCTCTAAAATTCGCCCCCTTTTTAACAAATTAAACCACCAAGCTCCTCATTTACTCCCTTGTTATCTCTCGCCTCAACTATTGTAACTCCCTTCTCATTGGCCTGCCTCTCCATAGGCTATCCCCTCTTCAGTCTATCATGAATGCTGCCAGACTTATCCACCTTACCAACTGCTCAGTGTCTGCCAACCCTCTCCTCCAATCCCTACACTGGCTCCCAATCACCCAGCAAATTAAATTCAAAATACTAAATACAGCATACAAAGCCATTCACAACTCTGCCCCGAGCTACATCACCAATCTTGTCTCCAAATATATCCCAAAAATCGTCCTCTCCGCTCTTCTCAAGAACTCCTACTCTCAAGCTCTCTCGTCTCCTCCTCCCATGCTCGTCTCCAGGATTTCTCCAGAGCCTCTCCCATCCTCTGGAACTCGCTACCTCCACCGGTCCGGCTATCCCCTACTCTTGCTACCTTCAGGCGATCCCTGAAAACTCATCTCTTCAGGGAAGCCTATCACGACTCCAACTAATCTTCTACCATTTCCATCAGATCATTCCCCACAGTTACAGCCTTTTGTACCACCTGCCCCACCCTATTAGATTGCAAGCTCTTCTGAGCAGGGCCCTCTTAATCCTTTTTGTATTTTATTGTATTATAACTGTGTTTTCTCCTTTTTATATTGTAAAGCGATGCGTAACCTGTTGGCGCTATATAAATCCTGTATAATAATAATAATATGTGTGCGCAGAGAGACTCCAATTGCACTGTGGACACGTCTTCTCTGACAGCCCCCCAAGTCAAAATGTTCCCAGTCCTCCCCTGCTTAGTAGCCATAAACCACCCAATCCTCACCTGCACATCATACAGACCCTAAATTGGGGCAGTTTTGCGCTGTTAATGACTATCCTAAGTGGGTACTGTAAATTGCTTTACTAGTTTTTTTAACTGCTTTATTAATTGCCTGAAAAAAAAAACTTATAACAAACATTTCTAACTTTGGGTGTGTCTTTTATATTCTTCAGGGGCCCAGGGGTCCTCCTGGAGAACAAGGAACAAAAGTAAGTACAGCAATCATCTCTCGAGTTTCACACTGTTATCTGTTTTTTTTTTTTTTTAAGATGTTTGAAATAACCAATGTAGGTAAATATTTTGACAATTAATTTGCCAGCCATTTAAGAAATAAGTCACCTTTGCAATAAAAATGTAAAATTTGTTCAGTTTCTCCTCGTACCTGGCCGATACGCATCCAAAAATAATGATTTTTTTTGTACAGCACACTCCTTTAGTAAAGAGACTGGAAGCATGTGGAGGATGACGTTGACTATATACTATATTTGACTGTGCTCATAACCTTTTTAATGGGACTGGCGTAATATACTGTATATTTACAGTATATAAATATATATAGTGTATCCCAGTGTAACTAATCGGGACCCCTTCTTTTCTCCAACTTGACGCTCTACCAATTCCCTCTGCCACACCCCTATCTAAAGGGAGGCTTCAGAAGCCAATATAAGGCGTAACACTTTTAATCTTATGCACAGTTCTGTGTGACTTTATTCTGATATTTATTTTTGTTTGTTGGCTGACAGGGTGACCGAGGACTGCCTGGCCAGGATGGAGAACCCGGAAATAAGGTGCTTGGAAAAATGCTTTAGTAAATATGCCTAAGAATTAATGGCTAAGACTTAGTGCAGGACAAGTGAACGTGCAACCTTAAAATGTGCTGGAAGGGTTGTTGGTCCCAGAAGTTAAACCCTAATGCAACTACACGCAATATATACACTCTCCGGCTACTTTATTAGGTACACCTGGCTAGTACCGGGTTGGACCTCCTTTTGCCTTCAGAAGTACCTTAATTCTTCGTGGCATACTGTAGATTCAACAAGGTGTTGGAAAGATTCCTCAGAGATTTTGGTCCATGTTGACATCACGTAGTTGCTGCAGATTTGACGGCTGCACATCCATGATGCGAATCTCCCATTCCACCACATCACAAAGGTGCTCTATTGGATGAGATGTGGTGAGTGTGGAGCCCATTGGAGTACAGTGACCTCATTGTCCAGTGGTGAGATGATTGGAGCTTTGTGACATGGTGCATTATCCTGCTGGAAGGAGCCATCAGAAGATGGGGACACTGTAGTCATAAAGGGATGGACATGGTCAGCAACAATACTCAGGGAGGCCGTGGAGTTTAAAAGATGCTCAATTGGTACTAAGGGGTCCAAAGTGTGCCAAGAAAATATCCCCCACACCATTACACCACCAGCCTGAACTTTTGATACAAGGCAAATTCTAACCCTACCATCTGAATGTCGCAGCTGAAATCGAGACACATCAGACCAGGCAAAATTTTTCCAATCTCCTATTGTCCAATTATTGGTGAGCCTGTGCGAATTGTAGCCTCAGTTTCCAGTTTTTAGCTGTAGCCTTCTTCTTCAAGGTTCGATGTGTTGTGCGTTCAGAGATAGTATTCTGCATACCTTGGGTGTAACGAGAGGTTATTTGAGTTACTGTTGCCTTTCTATCATCTCGGACCAGTCTGCCCATTTTCCTCTGACTTCTGATATCAACAAGACAATTTTGCTCCACTGGATATTTTCTCTTTTTCGGACAATTCTCTGTAAACCCGAGAGATGGCTGTGTGTGAAAATCCCAGTAGATCAGCAGTTTTTGAAATAATTAGACAACAACCATGCCATGTTCAAAGTCACTTAAATCCTCTTTCTTCCCCATTCTGATGCTCGGTTTGAACTTCAGCAAGTCCTCTTCACCACGTCTAGATGCCTAAATGCATTGAGTTGCTGCCATGTAATTGGCTGATTAGCAATTTGTGTAACCAAGCAATTAAACAGGTGTACCTAATAAAGTGGCCGGTGAGTGTATGCTACACCCAAAAGACTTTGATCTTCAAACAATTTAAAGCAGATTTGACCTTTCATGAATCAGTAAGGTTCATTTTGCCCAATTATTGTGAGTAAAAAACAAAACAAAAAAACAATAAACTAATTTTTTTTATCTTTGATTAAAAATGCATTGGGGTTGATTTACTAAAGCCGAACAGACTGTTCACTTTGCAAAGGATCATTCCCCAGAGCTTAGCAAATGAGATAAAGCTCTGCTGACTTCCATCATCCAATCATGTTTAGGAAAAATTCTGTTTTTTTTTTTTTCGTTTCCTTTGAAAACTGACATTTCACCACGTTCACTAAGCTCGGGGAAACATTCCCATGCAAAGTCCAACTTCCCTTGCAAAGTAAACAGGCCGTTTTCCTCAAGTAAATCAACCCCATAGTGTTCATGTTTAATCAATCAACAGGCCAGTTGGCGCTTGTTAAAAAAAAAATTGTCCCACCAGTGCATGTATGCCTCACTCTCTAGTCAATCCTTTTGAGATGTTCCGTAGTATAATCACATACTTTGAAACCATCAAAAAAATTGAAAGGTGTGGGCATAAAGGTAGAATAGCCCATAATTTGCTGGTTTGGAGACAGGTGAGTATAAGACTTGAAGGGCACAAGGGGGCAAGGGGGTTCGTCAATTGTGTCTTTTTCTTTTCTATTAGTTGACTGCTCTATGTGCTGTGCTATGACAGTCATTTGTCAATCAATACAAAAAAAAAAATCCAGTCCATGGGTAAAAGAGGGATGATGTCAGTGGCGCCACTAGGGGGTGGCTTTTGGGGCTATAGCCCTGAATCTGGGGCCCATAGCCCCGAGTCTCTGCAGGGGTCCCCAAGGGGAGGGGAGGTTCTCTAGGGACCCTGATGTAAGTGGGGGGCTCTCTGGGGACCCTGATGCAAGGGAGAGGCTCTCTGGGGATGCTGATTTTAGGGGGGGAGACTCTCTGGGGACCCTAATTTAAGGGGGAGGCTCTCTGGGGACCCTAATGTAAGGGGGGCTCTCTGAGAACCCTGATGTAATTGGGGGACTCTCTGGGGACCCTGATTTAAGGGGGTGGCTCTCTGGGGACCCTAATGTAAGGGGGGCTCTCTGGGAACCCTGATGTAATTGGGGGAGGCTCTCTGGGGACTCTGATTTAAGGAGGAGGCTCTCTGAGGACCCTGTTGTAAGGGGGGGCTCTCTGGGAACCCTGATGTAAGGGGGGGGCTCTCTGGGGACCCTGATGTAAGGGGGGCTTTCTGGGGACCCTGATCAAAGTGGGGGGCTGTCTGGGGATATATACACACACACATATTTTACTGTATATACATGTGTATGCCCGCCCAAGCGTATGACTTTCTTTACTACGCTGCTATGGGCTCTAGCCCCAGATCTTTTGTAGACCTAGCAACGCCACTGGATGATGTCATCGGATCCAGGCAAGCTTACTAAACAGGCACATTCTACAATCCTGCACATCCAACACAAGTACTGTTAGGTCGGCTATATTTCCATATTGCTCCTCTTCCAGTGACAGCTTTTCACCAGAACAAATAGCCAGAGACACATAAAACATTTCCTTACGTCATTCAAAACTAAAAAAAAAAAAAAAAAAAGAAACAAAAAACAAAAAAAAGTGGGTATAATTACCCACACCCCCATATTGTATGAGATGACAGGGTGATATGCCTAAGCAGAACATTTATTGACTTTTTACTTTTGCAGGGTGAACGTGGTCCTCAAGGTTTCCCAGGTCTTAAGGTCAGTAATCCCTATTCATGATATCCTCCTATTACACGGGATGTTTTTTATTTTATATACGCAGGACAAACATGGATAGGTTATGGCTGAAAGTGTATGAAAGAAGAAACAAAATGTGAATGTTCACTCTGGATAACTTCAGTCTAAAACAAGGGAATAACCAACTCTAAGCTGGTTTTGACAGTCAGTCCCCCAGGTGAACCCCTCTGTATAAAGGTTACCTGAACTATGGAAGCTGTGTCCAAAAAGGCAGACAAAGTAAAAGGGCCAGTTCACAGTATTGCCTGTGGTCTCCCTGCAGCGGATCTTTTGTCCTTCATTGACTTGACCGTGTCTTGTTCTGCACTGTCTTTGCATGAAGGTGGCCATCTTGGTAGAGGCGGGGCTTTGCTTACTTACAAAAGTATTGGGACAGCTACCTTTACATGCACATGATTTATAATTCACAATTCCGTCTAAGCGAGTCCTATACAACCAAGTAAATACACTATATTACCAAAAGTATTGGGAAGCCTGCCTTTACACGCACATGAACTTTAATGGCATCCCAGTCTTATTCCGTAGAGTTGAATATTGAGTTGGCCCACCCTTTGCAGCTATAACAGCTTCAACTCTTCTGGGAAGGCCGTCCACAAGGTTTAGGAGTGTGTCTATGGGAATGTTTGACCATTCTTCCAGAAGTGCATTTGTGAGGTCAGTCTCCGCTCGAATTCATCCCAAAGGTGTTGAGGTCAGGACTCTGTGCAGGCCAGTCAAGATACCCAAACTGGCTCATCCATGTCTTTATGGACCTTGCTTTGTGCACTGGTCAAAATCATTTGGTGGAGGGAGGATTATGTCCAAGGATTGGACTTGGCCCCTTCATTCCAGTGAAGGGAACTCTTAAGGTGTCAGCATACCAAGACATTTTGGACAATTTCATGCTCCCAACTTTGTGGGAACAGTTTGGGGATGGCCCCTTCCTGTTCCAACATGACTGTGCACCAGAGCACAAAGCAAGGTCCATAAAGACATGGATGAGCGAGTTTGGGGTGGAGTATCTTGACTGGCCTGCACAAAGTCCTGACCTCAACACCTTTGGGATGAATTAGAGTGGAGACTGCGAGCCAAGCCTTCTCATCCAACATCAATGCCTGACCTCACAAATGGGGCTTCCGGGAGAATGGTCAGACATTCCCATTACACACTCCTAAACCTTGTGGGCGGCCTTCCCACAATAGTTGAAGCTGTTATAGCTGCAAAGGGTGGGCCAACTAAACTCAATACTGAACCCTACAGACTAAGACTGGGATACCATTAAAGTTCATGTGCATGTAAAGGTAGGTGTCCCAATTCTTTTGACAATAAATTTGACTAGAAATTCGTAAAGTACTGAATGAATGAAGATGAAGCAGTTAGACTCTTGCATTGCAGGTCATCAGGTACAGCTTCCCCCCCAGCAAGGAGAACAGTGATCAGCACAGTGGTGACATCACCAATTCTCACTCCAAATTTGGTGAGACTAGCAGCCAGAGGCAGCGGGGCTTTAGATGATTTTACCCTGCAGATATAAGGCTACAAAGTTGAAGGTACAGGAGTGCCTATGCAAAGGAAGTGCGCTGCTTTTTTGCAGCAGGCATTCAAGACAAAAAGTAGATATTGCAGGGTACTGCTTAGGCACTTTAACCATTTACCATTTCTTGAAGGTCACCATAGCATAGCATATGTTCACTTTTTGAGTTCAGATTTACTTGAACACCACCAATATTAATACATTAAAGTAAATTTTTGATCTTTTTTGACTGATGGAATGCCAATATGAAATGCCCTAATTACTTGAAGTTTTTTTTCATCTTAGTTTTTTTTTTCCTAAGCCCCCCCACCAAAAAATTTTTTTACAAATACTCTAGCTCAGGGGTCTCCAAACTACGGCCCTCCAAGTGTTCAGGAACTACAATTCCCATCATGCCTAGTCATATCTGTGAATGTCAAAGTTTTACAATGCCTCATGGGACGTGTAGTTCCGCAACAGCTGGAGGGCCGTAGTTTGGAGATCCCTGCTCAAGCTGCTGGCTTTATATATTAGAACACTTACCTGTCCAGGGATCCCGCGATGTCAGCACCCCAGCTGATTTTCCAATCGGCTCTCGGATGCTGTCGCCGCCATTCATTGTAAGGAAAACCAGCAATGAAGCCTTGTGGCTTCACAGCTGGTTCCCTACTGCACATGCGCGAAACGCTCTGCACTTTCTAAATGGTCCGGCGGCAGGGGAAGTAGGAGGTGGACTGGACTTCCGAGGGGACCTCGCTGCAGCGAGGTCTCCAAGGAGCGGGCACGGGTACCTGTCAAAAACAGGTACCCACTCCCCCCGAAAGGTGCCAAATGTGGCAGCGGAGGGGGGGAGGAAGCAAACAAGCGGAGCTTCCCCTTTTGGGTGGAGCTCCGCTTTAACTTGTTTTCTTGGTCTTGTATCAATTTTTTGGTGTTTATTGAGTATTGTTTATGTATTGCTGTCATAGGATAATGCATCTGGTATGAACAAGCGTGAGAGAAGTTCGGAAAAAAACATTTTGTCGGTTTTTGTCAAGTTACAGATTTAATTTAGTATTTGTAGTTATCAATGATACAAAAAGTTCTTTCATAGAAAATGTGGAATAGACTCCCTCCAGAGGTGGTTCTGGCCAGCTCAGTAGATTACTTTAGGAAAGGCCTGGATACTTTCCTAAATGTACATAATATAACTGGGTACTGACATTTATAGGTAAAGTTGATCCAGGGAACAACTGATTGCCTCTCGGGGGATCAGGAAGGAATTTTTTCCCCTGCTGTATTAAATTGGATCCTGCTTTTATTAGATTGTAAGCTCTTCTGAGCAGGGCCCTCTTAATCCTCTTGCATTTGATTGTATTATAACTGTATTGTCTCCCTTTTATATTGTAAAGCACTGCGTAAACTGTTCGCGCTATATAAATGCTGTATAATAATAACAATAATAATGTTTGCTGGGGTTTTTCTCCTTCCTCTGGATCAACTGTGGGTATAAGATTGTGTATATTGGATTGTATAATATTTATTTTTTATTTTATTTATTTTTATGGTTGAACTAGATGTACTTGTGTCTTTTTTCAACCTGACTAACTATGTAACTATATAGCTTTCCCAATTTTTGCTTGGATAAAAAAAATATATATTTGTTTATAGGAAATATTTATAGAGGAGAGAATTAAGGCATGTTTTATATTGGGTTCTCAGCAATTTGCTTTTAACTTTAGATGTAAATAAAGTATTATTCCTAAATAAGTGTCCTAAAATGTCATACATTCCAGGGAACTCCAGGGCAGAATGGTCAATCAGGAGTAACAGGACCCGCGGTAAGTCTATTCCTGTCGCTATTTTTTTTAAACAAATACACGTTTTTTGAGAAATGTTTTTACTACCAATTTTAATTCTTTTTAATATACATTATGTAGCACTGACATATTCCCATTACAGAGATCATTTTGCAGGTCACATCAGTCCTTGTCCCAAAATGGGCCTAAATTGTAGTCTCATGATGTCCCTATAATATCCCATGCAGGGATAGAGCTGGCAAACCGAGAGAAAGACCAAATGCTTGTGGGGAAAAAATCTGTTTCTTGAGAGAGAGTGAGAAGACTTCCTCCATTGTTACATAAGTTCAGACAATGAAGCACAACACAGCACCTATAGAACTACAGTGGAACCTTGGGTTACGAGCATAATCCATTCCAGGAGAATGCTTGTAATCCAAATCGCTTCCATATCAAAGCAAGTTTCCCCAAAGAAGTCAATGGAAATGAAGATAATTCGTTCCACATTGACTTCTATTACATGCAATACCGCATGTGGCCAGAGGTGGGGGGGCGCCGGAGAGCCTCGGAAAGCCTCGGAAAGGCTCGGAAACGCTCAGTATTTCCGAGTATTTCCGAGTCACTCCAAATGTTTCCGAGTCTCCTTGGCGCCCCCACACCTCTGGCCAAATGCGGTACTGCACCGCCCATAAGCTTAAATTCTGCTTGTTTTGCAAGATAACACTCGCAAACCGAGTCAGAATTAAAAAAAAAAGTTGCTCATCTTTCAAAACGCTCGTTAACCGTGTTACTCGTAAACCAAGGTTCCACTGTATGTAATTAATGTCTTAGGCCCATTTTGAAAATTAAGGTTTGTACTGGACATTATAGATAATGGTTAGGCTTAATACATTTGGTTTATAATCCAAATTCCAGGATAAAGTATGTGTCTGGCAAAATAAAATAAAGAAAAAACATAGGAAACATCAGAAGAAACATAAGAAGAAACATAAGCAACACTTGTACATTCCTCCATGTTTTGTCTCTTTAAAAAATGCTGGAAGCATAGAAAAATACCTGTTGATCTGCCATAAATCCAGTGTGCTTACAACTTTCTGTTTGAGCTGACAAAACTACCTCTGTGCTGAATTTGCATGCAGCATTGTTAGCTCTGCCTACATTTTCCTCTGCTGGACTACAAAGCACTCTCTCATCTTTATATTATAAGAGGAGGGGGGTGGCCTGTAGCCCAGCAGGGGAGAACTCAGGCAACACTGCTTGGGATTTCAGGGCAGCACAGGCAGCGTTGTCAGCTTATTACATGATGTTAGGAGTACACTGGACTTCTAGTAGATCAGCATATAATTTTCTTTACTTGCAGCATTTTTAAAGAGTTGACACATAGAGAGATGTGCCAGTATTGCAGAGATGTACTGAATATGTTTTTATTTTGCCCAGACATACAATTTAAGGGATATATTTATAAAACCTTTATTGCACGAATGTCAGAAACATTTGTGAAAGCTAAACTAAATTTCACTGTGTTTTTCAATGGATTAACTCTTGCATCATCTGCTCCATCCTAGTGGCCAAAACGCTGTGTTGTTTTCTGAAATGCCTCATGGAGAAAATCTGCATTTTGGTCACTGGGTAGAGCTGACAATGCAGGAGTTAATCTATTCAAAGACACACAATAACATTTAGTTCAGTTTGTATGAATATTTCTGATATTTATGCAACAAATATTTTATAAATAGACCCCTGAATATCAGGTTTAGGGTTATCTTAAGGGTTAAAGCTGATCCTCCTATTATAATCTGATTGTATAGTTTCCTTTACATTACCAAGATATTGCTGTGGCCAGCCTTCTTACCCTTATTGTCTTAATGGAATGGCCTGGGCTCAGATCTTGCAAGTAACATTTTATGCTGTTTTTCTTCACAGGGACCTTCAGGGCCACAGGGTATCCCAGGAGAAAAGGTAAGTAGCACCTTCTGAAGGCTTGTAAGGCACATTTGACACTATTATCTCCTAACTGTATTCAGTTTTCCCTTTTGTTTGGTCAGTACAGAGAAATCTTGGAAGCACTTATTTTTCCTCTTATTGATACAGTGTTGACTTAGGACTGCACAGAGTATGAAAACCTCTCATAGTTCCGCTGCCAGAAGAGTTTACACTCTGCTACAGGGTTTTTCAACCAAGGTATCCCTTTCTGCCCAATGGTAACTTCAATATTCCCTGCAGGATACAACATTTGCCATGTAGTGCAATGAGTTACAGTAGCTGAGTACCATTGAGGGGATTGAAATCAGCTCAATAGTACTCTTTTAGTTATGACATGTTACATCTTTTAGTTCTGGCATGTACAGGGTATGAAAACCTCTCATAGTGCCTCCCCAGAAGAGTTTACACTCTGCTATAGGGTTTTTCAAACAAGGTTCCAAAAAACTCTTGGGTTCTGCAAGGGGGTCCTACCACTGGCCACAATTGGAGCATATCCCTCTCTGCCCAATAGTGATTTCAACATTACCTGCAGGATACCACTTTTGCCATGTAGTGCAATTAGTTACAGTAGCTGAGTACCATTGAGGGGATTCATATCAGCTTGATGGTACTCTTTTAGTTCTGGTATGTACAGGGTTTGAAGACCTCCCCTAGTTCCTCCCTCCAGAAAAGTTTACACTCTGCTACATGCTTTTTAACCAAAGTTCCACAAAAATCTTGGGTTCTGCAAGGGGTCCCGCCACTGGCCACAATTGGAGCATATCCCTCTCTGCTCGATGGTGTGTTCAACATTACCTGCAGGATACCACTTTTGCCATGTAATGCAATTAGTTACAGTAGCTAAGTACCATTGAGGGGATTGATATCAGCTTGATGGTACTCTTTTAGTTCTAACATGTTACATCTTTTAGTTCTGGCATGTACAGAGTTTGAAAACCTCTCCTGCTTCCTCCCCCAGAAGAGTTTACTCTCTGCTATAGGGTTTTTCAACCAAAGTTCCACAAAACTGTTTGGTTCTGCAAGGTTCTGCCCAGTGGTGACTTCAATATTCCCTGCAGGATACCACTTCTGCCATGTAGTGCAATTAGTTACAGCAGCTCAGTACCAATGAGGGGATTGATATCATCTCAATGGTATTCGTTTAGTTCTGGCATGTTACATCACAATTGTAAGCAAGCATTCATTGTATGCACTCTAATCCCAGTTCACCTAACCAACCTGTATGTTTCTGGATTGTGAGAAGATAAACAGAACAGACAATTTGATTGTTTCCATAAAAACATCCCATCCTGGCAGTTACTTAAATCAGGATCCCATGCTTAATGTGAGCCATGAGGTTGTTCAATGACATTCTCTGACACTCTCTATGTGCTATTTCAGGGTGATCAAGGAGCTCCCGGTGAGCCTGGCAAAGTGGTAAGTAAATTGGTTCAATTCACCATGCAATTGTAATGCTTATTTTAGTATGTTACCAATGTTTCTTGTGCATTTTCCAGATTTCCGTAGCCCCCGGGATGAAAGGAGATAAGGTGAGATTATATACCTCTTGGGTTTCATTTACACAAAATCTAAATTTTACTTTTTTTACTGTATGAAAGAAAAAGAAGATCATAGACAAAGAAAGAGACTTTTAAAAAAAGTAATGAAAAAACATTAGGATAACCTAGATGATCTCAAGCATAATGCAATATGAACTGTTTAACTTGGCAAATTATCTGCAATTGTCTTTTATATTAAAATGTAATACAGGTATCTATGCATGGGAAAAGTCAATTGCCCATACTGGGGGTTACCAACATCTCTCTAAATCAAGCCAAACCAATTAAAAAAAAAACATTAATGGGACTTTATACCATACTTACATCATTTAGTGATATATCTAAAAAATCCATCTTTTAATATAGTTCTTTAAAATCCTATATAAGCATCAGTGGCGGCCTGTCCATTAGGGGCGCACGGGCGCCACCCCCCCGTCCATGCGTCCAGCCCCCTGATCTACATGCAGGACACCGGACGCATTGATTCCAATGGGGGGGTGGTTTAAGCACATGATTAGAGCCAGAAGCTCTAATAGGCCTCAAAAAAGGGTGGGCTCGGGGCATCGGGTGGATTGTTTACCACCCCCCCCCCAAAAAAAAAACACCAGCCCCCACTGATAAGCATGTTTATAAAATAGCGGATAGATGTTATGATGTTATGAAAATATATTCTATAAGCACCGCCCTCATCAAACCATCAATAACATCTTGTTACAATATTGCATATAAAACAGATTTCTTGTAATTAATGACAATTAATGACGAAACTCTGTCAGGCCCTCCAAAGCAGCTGAATGTTGTTTGAGTATGGTACCTATAAAACATCATTAAGGTTCTTTTTAATTGGTTTTTCAATTGTGTTTAACCAGTCTGTGTTTGTAAACATTTTAAAACAATAAATATATTAAAAAATACCATGGATTCCCCTTCACAAGGTCTTGAGTTGATTCTGAAATTCAAATGACATTAAATCTAGACAAAGTTTTATGAATTCAGATGTCCCAATCCAAATTGGAATTTCCATGTTACTTTTGTCAGATTTTATTCCCAAAGGGACCAAGGTCTGCTCCGATGGTTATTTCTGCATCTTTGCCCTTAGCTTGACTTCCAGTGTCACCATGTCCCATCCTTCTTTCTAATCCCTTGAAGAAGTACTGTAGATGATGCTCAATCAGTTTTTGGCCCCAGCATTCCATCAGACGAGAAGAGAAGAGAAGAGCTTCCCAAACCATTCTGCACAGCTGTGCATCTTTTTTCTACTCTGTAATACACACTGGTTTGGATTCCTATTTACTTGAACCACAACAAATTAGAAAATGTGTATATGGACTTTTTAGACAGTAAGGTTAAAAGTTAGACAAATATTTATTCGCAAAACCCATAAAAGTTTGCTACATTTGTCAACTTGCTATAAAACACATCATTAAATCAATGCACTCTGAAGGTATACACATCCTGGAATAGCCATGCGTAGGAGCTGTAGAATGGACTAGGCAATGCCTGTAAACTGCTCCAGATGTGGGGGTTCCACCTTCATAGAGATTATTGCTCAACATGTTCCGCGACCTGAAAGTTGCTTCCTCAGGAGCTTGTAGTGCTTTAGGTACAAACATATAATTGTAGACACACTCAAAGTCAGGTGGAGACTGTGCAGGCTTGCAGCTACCAAATTACGGGGGGCGGGGGCGCAATAAAGTAAGTTCCTCTAGGTGAAACCATGCACCATGCCATCAGTTACATTGACCTTGGCAGTGTTTAGCTCATCGTTCCTTAGAGAATTATGCCCCAGACAATTTAACCCTCTGCAGATGGATCAGAAACGCGGAAGAGACTGTATGTAAGTCTGGCTAATTCCACAAAAGCCCAGTATTAGGGAAACATAGGTAAGCAACTGCCCTTCAAATGAATACCCTGGTTGCATATGAAATATTATATTCCTCCTCTTCTATAAATCAGCACATGCTGCAGCCACTACATTTTGTGTTGTAGGTCCTAGTTACTTTACCAGAGCTTGCAGTTCAGAAATTCAAAATTTTGGAAGTTCACATTTTCAAAAAGTTTGGCTGAACCACAAACTTTCATTAGTTTCTTTCATCTCTAGTTTTGAACACAGATGGTTGCATAAGGGCTTCTCTAGTATATCTTAGTAAATGAAAAGTTCAAAGAATAGGGGAGCTAGGTGGAGTTACTATAACGTAGGTGGCACAAAAACTGGATGAAGTAGGGTTACAGAGCAGAGTGGAACTGCACGTGGGCCATAATATTGATAACTTTCTTTTTAACTGGTTTTCATGTTTACTAAAAGGGAGATCGTGGTCTTCAAGGACTAGAGGGACCAAGCGGCACCAAAGGAGAGCCAGGAGACAAAGGAGAGAGGGTAAGTACTGACCATTAATAACATATATCTCCAAACTTTCTACACAAAGGGCCAGTTTACTGTTCTTTAAACTTTAGGGGCCCAGCGGGTGTAGAAGATGTACTGGTGTTAGTGGGAGTAAACAGTGTCCCCTGTTTGCTATTAGGGGGAGCAATAGTACTCCATCTTAGGTATTAAGGGGAGGAATAGTATCCTATCATTAGTGTCGTTGGGAGCTATAGTGTCCCATCATTGGTGCCAGTGGAAGGAATAGTGTCCCATCATTGGTGTCAGTGGGAGGAATAGTGCCCCATTATTGGTATCAGTGGGGGAAATCGTGGCACATCATTGGTGTCAGTGGGAGGAATAGTGTCACATCATTGGTATTAGTGGGAGGAATTGTGTCCCATCATTGGTGTCAGTGGGAGGAATAGTGCCCCATTTTCGGTATCAATAGGAGAAATATTGCCACATCATTGATGTCAGTAGGAGGAATAGTGCCCCATTATCGGTATCAGTGGGAGAATTAGCGCCACATCATTGGTGTCAGTGGAAGGCATAGTGTCACATCATTGGTATTAGTGGAAGGAATAGTGTGCCATCATTGGTGTCAGTGGGAGGAATAGTCCCCCATTATCGGTATCAGTGGGAGAAATAGTGTCCCATCATTGGTGTCAGTGGGAGGAATAGTGTTCCATCATTGGTGTTAGTGGAAAAAATAGTGCCCCGTTGTCAGTGTCAGGAACTATGCCCCAGTGCTGCTAACAGTGGGGAAATAATGCCCAAAGGGTCGTATATAAGCAAGCAAAGGGTCGCATCCAGCCCCTGGGCCACAGTTTGGAGACGACTGTTCTAAAGTATCAGGAAGTATCATAATGTGACAAAAATAGAGCTGTTGTTTTAGTCTAGGTTTATTCACTTATATAGTGGTGTCCTATTCAGCAAGTCATAGAGTCATATCTAGGCCCTGCTCCAGAGGAACTTACAAGCTAACATCTCTGTAAGTCCTACAAGAATACATGCACTATGGCCAGTTTGGTCATAAGCCAATTTTTTTAAATTTTATTAATTTTTGGTTCACATTAGAAGTCCAGAAGTTCACCTAACTGTGAATATTGAAGGGATGTGATATCTAAAATGAGTTCTATATTCAAAAACCTTATCAAAATGATCATCAATATCATGCTTTTTTACCTTAGTAGATTATGTTCTTTTTTTATAATTAGGGTGCTCAAGGTGTTGGCAGTCCTGGTCAGCCAGGAGCGAAGGGGGAATCAGGGGAGAGGGTAAGTCTTACAGTGTGTTGTCCACCATCTTATTCCTGTATGGTCTTCTAATAATTGCTGAAATTTCGTAAGGCAATGTAAAGAGTAGTGATGGCACAGCCAATAGCAGCTCATCATATCTTTCCTTAGTCGGTCCTAAAAAATAAGATTGCTTATTGGTTAAGGTCTACTGTGGTAAACATACTTTTCTATAGTAATGGAAAATCTATTTTGATAAAGTTTTGTATTCAATAATGTAAATATATTTATTTAGTATACTATTTCTGGTTTTCTTTAGGGTCCTATGGGTCCCGTTGGAAGGGCAGGTGCAAAGGTATGTCCACTTGTGTTTAGAAAATAAATTATTTATTTCATCACCCACTTTCCTGCACATAAAAACCTCTGTACCTCCCCGATTATAACTACTGTGGACCTCACCCATTGGAGTGATGATCACTTGTTATGCTGCTCCCTGGACTAATGACCACTCTAACCACCCAATCAGTAAGGATCACCAACTGCTGAGCATATGACCCCTCTTTATATCACACATGTATGTGCATAATTGTCCGTAATGCAATTTGAAACTCAATATGTATATCCCAATTGGGTGACCTCACAAGAAGTTTGGAAAATCTCTCCAACAGGGGCACAGACATACCAAATGTTTATACTCTTCACCAAAACTATATAAAAAAAGTTTCACATCAATAGATGCTAACCTTATTCTGTAGTCAAACACAAGTTTCCGCATGCACACACCCAAGAAACTAACTGTTCAGTAGTTCTGGGTGCTGTAATGACAATAGGCTGGAAACCATGGATGATCAAAGTGAAGAAATGTCATTAGCACACCAAGGATTCCTCGAGAGGGTTCAAAGCGATTTTCGTGGTCGCATGATAAACATACAGCAACATTTTGGAGATATGTAAGGCCCCTTCATCACCACTTGCCTGACGATGGGGCCCTGCGTGGCTTTGAAACATTGCTGTATGTTTATCATGTGACCACCAACATAAGGCATTGGACTCTTTGGAGGAATTCTTGGTGTGCTGATGACATTTCTTCACTTTATTCAGTAGCCAGACACGTAAATTACACATTTTTTTCCACTCATACAATCACTTTTTTTTCACACACTTGTCCACTTTTCTTTCTTTCCCTTCAAAAATTACCTTTTCCTTTTGCTATTCCAGACAGTCAGTGTATAGTGTGTTGCTGGTGCTGCTGCTTAGATCCAATCCAACACAAGTTCATACTGTGTTTGTTTACCCAGGGAGACCCAGGAGACGCAGGACAGAATGGAGAACCTGGAAAAACTGGTTCACAGGGGCCAGTGGGACCTCGTGGTAAGGATGGAGAAAAGGGAGAGAAAGGAAATGATGGTACTCAGGTAAGACTTTTCTTCTTGCTCCTAAAATACTGCTTCTCTCCATCTGTCTGCACTTTTTGCCAATCCCATGCAGAATTTAGTTCACACTTCTAATTTACCTGCAAATATCCCCAGTTCTCTCTCTATACACTTTCTTGCTAATTTCCAGGCAATCTCATTGCCTGGTTCCTTGATCCACACTCTTAAATTCAGGACATCTCACAAGCTTCCTCTCACCCCTGGAATTCTTCTTCACATGCTGTTGGTTGCTCACCTACCATTAAAATGCTTATAACACCTTAAAACTTACTACTTCAGATAAGATTATATTCTGATGTAACATATTCTCTTCAGCCACTGCTTCCTTCTCCACCACCTTACAAGCCACTTATATAAAGCTACCTCTTTCCCTGACCTCTTCTTTCCACTCTCATGCCTCTAAATCAGGGATCTCCAAACTAGGGCCCTCCAGCTGTTATGGGACTACACGCCCCATGATACATTGTAAAACTCTGACATTCCCAGACATGACTAGCAATGATGGAAATTGTAGTTCCTGAACAACTGGAGGCCCATAGTTTCAAATGTATTGATCTTTTAAAGAGTAAAGGTTTATTAGTTTCATCAACATACAAAAGGAGGGAACACATTAACAATATCTTAACACATGGCGTTGTCAGAACTCATTGTAAGAAGGACAAAAACCAAGAGAAAAACATCCAGTTGGATGTATCCAGTACAAACTCCAGGTCCTTTAAGGCAGTGGTTCTCAACCTCTGTACCCCCAACAGGCCATGCTTTAAGAATTTCTCTTAGATAAAATAGCTGTCCAAAATACCAAGCCATTGACTCTGATTTAAAGCACCTGTGCAAGATAAAGGAAAACCTGCAAACATGGCCTGTTGGGGGTACTTGACGACTGAGGTTGAGAACCACTGCTTTAAAGGGGTTGTAAAGTTGTTTTTTTTTTTTTTTTTTAAAATAACAAACATGTTATACTTACCTTCACTGTGCAGCTCGTTCTGCACAGAGTGGCCCCGAACCTGGCCTTCTGGGGTCCCTCGGCGGCTGTTTCAGCTCCTCCCCGCAAGCATTTACCACCTTCATGCGAGCTCCCTCGCACGGTGGTGAGTGCTTGCGGGCGCGCTCCCGTGATACAGCCGGCGGCTATAGCCGCTCGCTGTATCACTCGGCCCCGCCCCCCGGCGCGCCGCGTCATCGGATGTGATTGACAGCAGCGCGAGCCAATGGCTGCGCTGTTTTCAATCCATCCACTGCAGCCAATCAGCGACCAGGCTGAGCTGCAATGAAGCTGACGAGGACGAGGAGCGAAGATTCGAGGCGTCAGGTAAGTAAAACGGGGGGCCTGGGGGCGGCGGTACTGTCAAAAGTTTTTTCACCTTAATGCATAGAATGCATTAAGGTGAAAAAATTTTTACCTTTACAACCCCTTTAAGGAGTACTGCATGTCATGTGTCAGTGAAGCTGAGGCCGTATGGGGGGTATATTGATTGATAGGCATCATTGCAAGAGCATCTCATTATGCATGGTCCTGGTGTAACAAATCAAAACAAAAAATAGGAGTCGAAAAAATCATACTAGGGGAACAGTAGACGAGTAAAGTGAAAGAGAAATAGGTGTTTTAAAGCCAAGTGTAGTTAGGGGGAAGGCAGGGGCGAGGGAGTAGGAAGGGTGTTGGGGAGGCAAGCATCCATACAGTTTGGTTTGCCTTGAGCATTCAGGGGCTAATGATTCTGATTCATGGGGATCTCGATAAAATGATCCATATTGTCCATGTGGCCACATAAAAGGGGTATCTGTCATGGTGTTATGAAAATCACTCATGGCCATTGAAATATTGTGAGATATTGTCCCAGGTCTGCATGAGAAATTGAGAAAAGAGCATGCCTGGGGAAAACATTGGGTTCCCCATTATTGCGGTCAGGGGACCTATATGAATGGAGATTTTAAGCTGCTTTAAAAGAGTCTCATGTCTTTAAGAGAGCAGGATTGCGGAAGGGTAAGGAAAAGGAATTAGGTAGGCTTGATGATCAAACCAAAGGGAGTGAGATTGGTACCATACACCCGCGGTGCTCTCTAAGTATTTTTCAATTGTCTCAGATCATTGTTGGAGATGACAGGAGGAGCGGGTACTATGCTCCATTTATTTTGGTCATGCTCAAAACTTACCTTTTGGTTGGAGGTCCGAAGGATCTCACAGAAGTTTGTTGAGTATACACTTTCAGATGACCTTCTTTCTTCTACACCCGTCAAAACTTCATTCTACGACACCTACTTAATGCCGCCAAATCTTGCATCCCAGTGCGATGAAGAGACCTGCAACTTCCATCTGTCACTCATTGGGTAACAAAAGTAGAAGAACTAAATAACATGGAAGACCTAGTGCTGTCCACCTGCAACCAAAATGATCTTTACCCCAATGCATGGACCAACTGCAATATGTTTCTATTATCTGATGAAGGCACTGCCTTGTTAGACTCAAATTCATAATACTTTTCTTGACTCCCGCCTGTTTCTCCAGCAACTATTTATTTATTAACAGCACCCCCCCCTTTTACGGCCTTAGGCCCGGACTCCCAACCCATGCCCCCCCCCCAAGCCTGGCTGCCAATATTCCCCAGGGCCAACACACTGGCCATCCCACCAAATCCACCCACTGGCCATCCAACCAAATCTACCCACCCAAGAGTCGTCCTGCAGGCAGCCGCTCCACACTGATACACACTCAGTCCCCTCTGACACCCACAGCACACACACATACATAACACACAATACACACACACGCATACATAACACACGCAACACATAACACACAGACACAATACACACACATAATGCACACACACACACAACACACACCACACACACACATAACACACACCACACATAACACACCACGCACACACATATAACACACACCACACACACACACACACACACCACACACATATAACACACACAACACATACATATAACATATACATATAACAGAACACACACACATAACACACAATACACACACATAACACACACGCAACACACCACACACACATAACACACACATAACACACACACACCACACACACATAACACACACGCAACACACCACACACAGCACTATCACACACACACACACACCACTCACCACACACACCACTCACACCACACACATAACACACACACACATGCAACACACAACCACACACAACTCTCCTTCCCACCCCCTTTGTGCACAAGCAGCCCCTCCCCTCACTTAAACACACAGGCCCTATTTGTAAAGGAGGTCTTCCTAGTCCCTGCTCGTTTCCACAAAGCTGAGACATGTCCCTGAGACTCCTAGAGAAGCTGCAGCCATCACGATCCAAAATACAGTACAAGCTGCACTCCCATGAGGAGTGCACATGCAGGAGGCAGCTGCAGGTGGCAGTAAAAAGCCTGATGTGACCAAAGCTGCCGACTCTTCTGTTGTGAATGAATGCATAAAGGGCAGCTACACTAATAGGAGGAGGAGAAGGGACAGGACCCTCTCGCCGCCATCTTTCTTCCTGGCAGGTGTGCTCCACTCGCCCTCAGTTTATTTCCACTCGCCAAATGAGAGCAAGCATGTGGAAATTTTGAGGGCTGATATAGGTATACTGTATACATTAGACAACATTTTGGAAGATATAAAATTAAATTATGTTTTCCCATATTTTCAGTAAAGAGGTGACACTATCTTTTCCTTGTTTTTCTTTTCTTGCAGGGTGAACCCGGAACACCAGGAAGTGCTGGAGAGCGAGGTCTAAGGGTAAGAACAAATGTGACGACATAAGGGCTTTAATTAAAACAGTTCAGGAATCATGCATCTTTATCACGTAACGCCAATCACAGACCAGCTATTACTAAATTCAGCCAATAGATGAAGATACGTGATTGTTTGTCATGAGAACAACAGCTTCGAGGGACTTGTTCCAACTCCATGTGCTATTGTGAAACACCTCCCTGCTTAGTAACAAATGCCGAAATCCAACTGCCGAAGGTGCTTTTTATCTCTCTAATGAATAGGGAATCTGCTTTATAATTACAGATCCGGTCAATTGGCTAATATGTCGCCGTGCCTACTTCAAAAAAAGTCAATAATTTGGTTTTACTTTTATATATGGATAACTAGAAACAGAATAAGGGAAAGAAAATCATAGGGATTCAATCATATTTATTTATGTAAAAATCTCAAATAGAGTACAAATGGATAAGCGGGACTTGAAGGGCACCAATACAAAAATACACAGATATATAAAAACTCAATTGACTTTCCGTCTCGATTTTCCGTTCAATCTTCTATCCTTGTTTGGCCAGTTTAAAGAAATAAACACTACGTATGTACACGTTATATAAGAACATTGCTACAATGTTATTCTTGTCAACTTAACATCTTTAACAAAAAAACGTAAAAAAGAAAATGCCCAGTAATCACTAATGGTTATTTAAATCTGGAGCGTGGTTTTCTTTTATTGGGTCATTTTGTTCAGATATCTGTTTATTCTTTAGAAAAATAAATGACTCTGGTTTGGTAGATATGCTGTTTTTCTGTTTCCATCAATTAAGAATGGCAATTCTGTTTTCCTCAGGGTCCTCCAGGGATCAGGGGCATCTTAGGAGAAAAGGGAGACCAAGGGGAGCGGGGAGAAGATGGAAGGAATGTGAGTATCTATAAAGCCACACGGGGACTTTGGTAAATATACATCAATAAACACAAAACAGGCTTTCTACCACAATCATGATGTGTTATTTTAGAGACCTAAAATTTGATAAGCAGTAATGTTATTGGGAGAGAGTTTGCCGGGTATTGTGTTGCTTGCGTAGGCAGTGTTGGAAAGCAGATGGAATCAATCCAGACATGGCAGCCAATATCTAATTCCTTCAAACTGACAGAGGGCTGCAAATAATGAATATGAAGACCATGTGCCGCTCAGAGAAGACCAGTTTGACAAGACTGCTTTATCAGAAGGCGGAATAATCTCAAGGAATCTGTCAGACCAATAGTTGTCCTGTGGACAGATTCTCCCACCTGAGCTATGGATCTCTGGAGCTCCTCCAGAGTTACCATGGGACTCTTGGCTGCTTCTCTGATGAAGGCTCTCTTTGCCCGGCCTGTCAGTTTAGGTGGACGGCCATGTCCTGGTTACTTTTGCAGTTATGCCATACTCTTTCCATTTTTGGATGATGGATTGAACAGAGCTCTGTGAGATGTTCAAAGCTTGGCATATTTTTTCATAACCTAACCCTGCTTTAAACTTCTCCACAACTTTATCCCTGACCTGTCTGGTGTGTCCCTTGGCCTTCATGATGCTGTTTGTTCACTAAAGTTCTGTAACAAACCTCTTAGGGCTTCACAGAACAGCTGTATTTATACTGAGATTAAATTACACACAGGTGGACTTTACTTACTAATTAGGTGACTTCTGAAGGCAATTGGTTCCACTATATTTTAGTTAGGGGTATCAGAGTAAAGGGGGCTGAATAAAAATGCATGCCAAACTTTTCACATATTTATTTAAAAAAAAAACTTGAAAACCATTTATCGTTTTCCATCCACCTCACAATTATGTGCCACTGTGTGGGGATCTGTCTATCACATAAAATCCCAATAAAATACATTTATGTTTTTGGCTGTAACATAATAAAATGTGGAAAATTTCAAGGGGTGTGAATACTTTTTCAACTCACTGTCGTTATGTAGGTACCAAACCTTTGGCCGGTTTTGATCAAGGTCAACTGACCTACCAGCTTACACAAACTACATACAGCCAGTACCCCTGCTGGAAATTTAATCTTGGGCCCCAGCACTGAAAACCAAGAGCACTTACCACTTTAGACAGCACACATATTATATTAAGGTGCACCCAATGGCTCTTTTCCATGTGGTAGATTATCTTGAACGTTGGTTTATATTTATTCATAAATTTGTATTTGATAGTTATTATTCCCCAAGCCATTTGCTGGGGGTTTTTTTAGGTAATTTCAAACAAATCACTCTCTTTATGATTTTTCTTAGGGGAGCCCTGGACAGCCCGGTAGTAAAGGTGAACATGGTGACCCGGTATGTATTTCATCCCTTGTATTTCATCCTACATAGCCCTTCAAAGTAGAACATTACACTGGTTTTGTAAAATAGAGCCGTGACCCTAAACCAGGGATGTCAAGCATTATGGTTGCCCGAATGTATCTGTAAGACTATATAAATTTATCCAGGGCTTTTTTTCTCATAGAATAGGTGCAAGGAACTCAAGAACTCAACCCCCCCCCCCCCCCCCACGCCGAACCATGTGCCCTAAACCATTATATACTGAACCCAGGAATATGAATAGAACTCAATTCCACACAATCTGCAGTATGTCTAAAGGGTAATCAGAATGCTTGACAGTCAATGGTTGTTTACCCCAACTCGCTAACATGAATCTATTGTCATCAATGTCTATGAGCTTATGTAGACACTGGCAACTAAGTGAACACAGACAAAATAATTACCAATCAAGCTCTAAGGTGTCTGCTACCCCCTCTTCAATCCATAATCATAAATATGATCAGGTGACCTAAAGACCTTCAATTAGTTGGACTGAGCCTGCAACCTCCAAAGTCTAGATCCAGCCTAAAGCTGGCAATGCACATTCCAACTGGTATGTTAGGGCCGATTGTTTTTACTCCATTCTTAAGGGTCCCCATGAGCTTTTTCCCCTGCCCCCAATCTTCCCTGTATATGAAAAGCTTCACTATTTTTTTTGTTTACAAATGATTTTGTTTTTTGAGGTGTATGAATTATACAATCTCATGACAGTATACATCATAAAATTGATGTCAAGAGGACATCTATGATAACCAAAATAATGAACAACAATTCCGAAGCATACAGGAAAGTCATTAGAAAATACTGATCAATTATTATCTAAAGTAACAAAAACATAAAGAAGTGGGGGACGGGTATACCTGAGAGTATTGCTCATGCAAGGTCTGGTAACCTAAATTGGCATTTAATCCTGTGATAGTAAAATATGCCCATGGGCTTTCCATCCCATCTACGCTCGAACAGGTGCATTTTATCCTGTAAGGTATACAAAATCCTCTCCAGTATCATAACCAAATCAATTATGTTTAGAATGGAGGATAGGGGTACTGCGGGGGGACTTCCAATGAAAAGAAATGGCCCATAAGGTGGATACGCAAATAGTGTGTACAAGACATTCCTCCTTGCGGAAGATACCTGGGATTGATGCTCCAAGTAGACACATTGAGATTGTGAGCTGTAGGGGAATACCATATATTGCAGAAGTGATAGCAGTTACTTTCTTCCATACTGGAGAAAGTAGCCCACAATCCCAAAATATGTGTTTAAAGGTATCAGGAAGCTGGGAGCCCCTTAAACATAGTCCAGACATTCCTGGGAATACGGCCTGGAGTCTGGAAGGAGTATAATACCATCTAGTCAATACCTTATAGGCTGTTTCCCTAACTGCCAAGGATTTCATAGCTAAGTTATCCAGCATTGTATCCCAATCTTCTGGAGCAAATTGTTCATCGCAGTCAGTCTCTCATTTACTTCTATATGGAGACTCACCAGAGAAACCTGAGGCCAGCGCTGTTTTGTAGAGAACTGAAATGAGGCCCTTGGCTCTGGGGGAGTCACGGCAGATCTGTTCTGTTCTGTGTTCTGTGCTATGTAGGAGAAATTTGGCTTTGGACCATTGGAGGGACTTTTCCACTTTGGCAGATAACAGGGTATCTAACTCTAACCTCTTCTGAGCTACCATTCATTCGTTGGACATTGTCCCTATTTGTATTTTGTGTAGTTTGTCTAATTCTGTGGTTAACGCATAAATTTGTTGCCTGCGTTCTTTGTTTTTACTTGAGGCTATACTAATGAGATGGCCCCTTAAAACTGCCTTATGGGCAACCCACAGAGTACTAGGGGATATGTCTGGTGTGGCATTTAAGGTGAAAAGCTTCACTATTACAGTAGTAGTATCATATCATTCGACATGAGCCACTTCATAGCATAAAAATTGCTTTCAAAGTATGTATAGCCAAAACTATTTTTTTTTCTTTACTTTTGAAATGAGTAGGAAGGGATCAAAACCCCTTTAATTTTTTTTTTTTATGTTGTATGTGTACCATTAGGGACATTTCCTTCACTAAGGGTCCTTTCAAACGGGCTTGTCCGCTTGACGGACCCCGCTTGCTCAGCGGGGGATTGATGACAGGTCCTGTCCGCTCACTGTCCTGCGCTCCTCTATGGGGAGATCGGATGAAAGCGGACCGCCTATCCATTTTCATCCGATCTTATTCTATCCACCATACGGATAGAAAATAGGGTCACCATCCGTCTGAACTTGGCAGACCGGATCGGATAGCGGCGGATGTCAGCGGACATGTCACCGCTGACATCCGCTGCTCCATAGGAGTGAATGGAGACTCCCATCAGGTCCACCCAAAAAACTGACAGGCGGACCTGATCAGAAAGCCCATGTGAAAGGACCCTTACTGTCCCAGAGACACAACAGGAACATAAAGGAAAGTGAGGGGGATTCCCCTCTCAGACCGTTTTACCTGAAGCAGGTGTCCTCATTGTCAAATTTCATTTTACCTCTAAAATTCCCTTAAATTTATGTTTTGGTGACAAGGGTCACCAGTACAGATATAGGGGTGAATTTCCCCAGTGGGGACAGGCAGCAACAAAAACTTGATAGAATATCTAACCCATTTCCACTCTTTCCAAAATTGAAAAAAGTTTTGCCAAGAGATTCATTTTAAGTTTTTGGAAATGTAAAGGTTGGAAGATGCATGAGAGAAGAGCATTCTTTGCCTCATAAACTGGATCATGTAGGAGGGCCTTCACTATTGGCACCAAAGGGGCCCCAGTTTAACCTAGCCTTGGGCCTCAATTATTAAACCTACTCTGCCTTCTGTGCAAAGTATGTTTACATTTACCAGTGATTATGTAGTATGAGGGTTTTCCTAAAAAAAAAAAAAAAAATTGAATCTATCTCTGATTATCAGGCAGGCCTTCGTTTTTGGCAGTATTGATTACACAATCAGACTACATTGTACATAATTCTCAAAATAATCACTGTCAGTGGCTTGCTGTAAATCAACATTTTTTTAATACTTTTTTTAGGGCCCCCCGGGACCAGCTGGACCACCAGGGAAACCAGTAAGACTATTTAATTAAATGTATATTTAGCGTTACATGACCTCTTTGTGCGTACTTCTATATTATGGTTGTCATGTTGTGTGATTTCTATTATTTTTATCATGTTGGATGTCATTCCTTTTATTATTATTATCATTATTATTATTATCACTTGTATTATGGCATTATGTTTTCTGTGAATATACTTGTTCCTTAACAAGTTATGTTTACTTTTTCAAGGCTTCTTCTGAATTTATAACAGCTGGATTGAAAGGGGATAAAGTAAGTGGTTATACATTATGTTCTTTTAAACTAATAGAAAATATTTGTATTTTATACTGTGTATATATTTAATTTTTTAAATTTGTATTTTTGACATCCTTTCCAAGCGCTCACTTTTATCCTTATTCATATATTTAGGGAGATGCTGGAGACCCCGGGGAGCATGGGGGGAAGGGACAGAAGGGTGAACCTGGTGCAAATGGCATCCCTGGAGAAAGGGTAAATAAGACATGTCTTCGATATTCTAAGTGGTATTATTATTATTCAGGGCTTTTTTTCTCAAACAATAGGTACTGGAACTTAACCACGGCCCACAAAGCCCCTCCCCCTACACACACCCTCCAAATCAAATCAAATAGTGGGTGTGTTCAGTCAAATTTCACAAAACAGTAGGAGGGTCTTAAAGGGGCATTAAATACCAGGATTGCATTACATACAGAGTGCAGAGCTGTCACTTGTAAACACAGAAACCAGACTTCTGTGTTTACAAGTGATTGTGGTGAGCAGGCACCAAAGGGGTCTGAGCCAGAGGTGGTGGAACTGAGTTCCACCAAGTTCCCCCTGAAAAAAAGCCCTGTTATTATTATTATTATTACCATTATTATACAGGATTTATATAGCACCAACAGTTTGCTCAGCACTTAAATGCAGAAGAATTTGAAAAAAGTCCAGTCCTCCTGCAAGATAATGTCATATTGTGCTAGTATGCATGACCAGCCTGCTAACCAACTGAATTGTCCTGTCTAACAGTATGCATTAAAAACAGGGGTTTAGTTTGCACCCATTTGCAAATAAATGCGTAAGCTACAGAGCCCCATCAAGGCATCCTTATATCTGTAGTCCTAACTCAAAACTTTGAGAGCCTTCACAATTGAATCACATGCATTATAATGGATAGGCAGAGGGTCGGTGAGCCCGGAGGGAGCCCACCCCTCCCTAAAGGCACAGAGGCGCACTGGACGCCCAGCATATAGCTCCATGACAGCAGATATCCAGTACGTCCCTTCACCAATAGTTCAACAGAACAAACAAATGGCCACTGCCCTCACCTATAACTGGCCTTTGCAACAAGGAGCACATGAAAGGGCAATGCATGCAAAACAAAACCAAAGACATTCCCGGCTTGCAAAATGAAACTGTGATTAGAGGTGTGCACATAAGCGGCTTTTTACACTAATAGCAGGAACCTTGTAATTAAGGATTTTCAAATGTAAAATGATTGACCAGTTAACGTTAAGCTTGAATTTGTTAATACAGGATCTGGAATCCATGCCAATTTTGGTGTGTTCTACTATGTGGAGCTTGGTATGACAGTGCTCTGGGACACCCGCAAATCATAAAACATTGAGATGAGGCCAATACAACCCCACATCTGCTCTAAGTCCTAAGGATTCAATAGTTTTTTGTTCTTAGTGACAGTTCACTATAAAGAGAGATGATTTTTAAATGCCAATATAATTACTGCTCAATTCAAAATATATTTTAAAATTAAGCAATAATCCCAGTGTAAGCTGGATGAAAATTTAGAAACTAGTCAATTGCAAAAACATTGCTCAGTTACTTGCATTTAGGCAGTGGTAGAAGATGTCACAAAATGTTGGTACAGTTGTAAAACTAAACTCTCAGACCTGTGGGATAAAGTCAGGAAAATTTCTCAACAATTCACTGACTTTCACATCCCTGCAGATCCATTCTTCCTTCTACACCACAACACCATCCCCAATAAAATGTATTGGAAATCGATCTTAAAGTAAAATTATAGGCAAAACTTTTTTTTTCCATTTTTGGATAGAGCAAGGGAGGGTTATAACCAATCAGATTTTGTCCCATTGGGGAGATTTCCCTTCACTTCCTGTGAGAGAAAATCCCTGCAGATTAAGGGGAATTCCTTGGGGACCCCCAGGTCATCAGAACTAGTGTCCCCATTGGAAGATTTCCTCTCTATTACTTTTTAAGGAACATCCCAAATTTTGAGATTTGCTTTTACTTTCACTCTCAGTGATAATGGTGAACAGGACAAATAGAGAGTGCGAATCTCCTTAATGGGGGCACAGGCAGAAATAAAAACTGACAATCATTCGAATCCCTCTCCACTATATCCAAAACAAAACAAAAAGTTTTGTCTTTAGTTACTCTTTAAGACAATCTCCTCAATTCTGCTAAGGCCTGCATCCTTGCCTGCTGGCGGGAAGAATCTCTTCCGTCGATCAGGATTTGGCTCAGTAGGGTAGATGATATATGGAGAAAGGAGGACCTTACATAAGAACACCTAAGAGACGTTTCACAAAACTTGGCAACATTGACATACAGTATGTTTATTTAGTCAGCTGAAGGCCAACGCCTAATGGCCGGAATGGAAAGAGAGAGAAAGGATCCCTACTAATTATAATCATTTACCCCCATCTTCTGTTACTCACTGACCACCCTCCCTGCCCTCTGTTGGCTCCCCCTACTCTCCTCTTCCCTACCTTTCACCCCTTTCTCCCAGATTCCCTACATACACCACAACACTAAAGCCTCCTTCCTAATCTTTCTTCCCATCTCAGTAATCCCAGCTTCAAGTCCGCCGTCCCCCCCCACAGCCATCCTTAGCAAGGGTAGCTGAAGCCCCCTGACCTACAGCACAGCAGGGGCGTTGCTAGGTCTACAAAAGATCTGGGGCTAGAGCCCATAGCAGCGTAGTAAAGAAAGTCATACGCTTGGGCGGGCATACACATGTATATACAGTAATATACGTGTGGGTGTATATATATCCCCAGAGAGCCCCCCGCTTACATCAGGGTCCCCAGAGAGCCCCCTCCTTACATCACCTTACATCAGGGTCCCCAGAGAGCCTCCTCCTTACATCAGAGTCCTCAGAGAGCCTCCCCCTTCCATCAGGGTACCCAGAGGGCCCCCCCACTTACATTAGGGTCCCCAGAGAGCCTCCCCCTTAAATCTGGGTCCCTAGAGAGCCTAGGCCTTAAAATCAGGGTCCCCAGAGAGCCTCTCCCTTACATCAGGGTCCCCAGAGAGCCCCCCCACTTACATAAGGGTCCCCAGAGAGCCTCCCCTCCCCTTGGCGACCCCTGCAGAGACTCGGGGCTATTGGCCTCAGATTCGGGGCTATACCCCAAAAGCCACCCCCTAGCAACGCCCCTGCAGCACCGTCTGTTCCTCCTTGTTCTTAGTTTTGGTTTCTGTTGTATAAAAAAAAGGAAAATCCAAATCAATGAGATTGTCACAGATGGAGAACGGATACTACCTTCCTGATTTCTTTCCATGCCGAACATTAAAAGAGAAGATGTAAAACTGATGGAATCAACTCCACAGCCAATACTAATTTTACCCAAGTTGCTATAGTTCAATATCTACTGCAGATGTCTTTGTACAAATTCATAATGCATATACGTAGACCTGTGCTTTAACATGTAGGTTACCTTGTTGATAAATAAGTAAAGAATTTGAAAAAAAAAATAATTTCCAGGCCATACGCTCAGGGCTGGTGCAGCTGAAGTCAGAATTAATTATTAAATTATTGTTATTTTTCCTTCAGGGTGTTGAAGGACCCAGGGGACCTCCAGGAAATCGGGTGAGTTTCTGCATTTTTAGGATTAATCTAAATCCTGAGTTTAGAGTATGATCACTTGAGTCCTGCTGCTTTGTTGAAAAGGCAAAGTCACATTAGTAAATACAGTAAAGAACTGTGCAAGTTTAGAGGCCTTTGGTCTCTATGGAGGGCTGTAGATGCTGTGCACACTTAGCTATGCCAAAAAACAGCCCGTGCTAAGGAAAAAGCTGCAGAACCCTCTTTCACAGAATTTTATTTTTTTTCTTAATTTTGTTTATTAAGTTCTGACCACCTGCAGACAGCAAATGAAACCCTTATGCCCCGTACACACGGTCGGAATTTCCGACAGAAAAAGTCTGATGGGAGCTTTTCATCGTATAATCCGACCGTGTGTATGCCCCATTGGACTTTTTCCGTCGATAATTCAGACGGACTTAGATAGAGAACATGTTCTATATTTTTCTGACGGAACAAATTCCTATTGGGAAAACCGCTCGTCTGTATGCTGTTCCGACGTACCAAAAATGACGCATGCTCTGGAGCAAGTACGAGACGTCGTACGTTTTCTCCCATCGTACGTGTTGTACGTCACCGCGTTCTTGACAGTCGGAATTTGGTGTGACCGTGTGTATGCAAGACAGCTTGAGCGGAATTCCGTCAGAAAAACCTTCAGAGTTTATTCCGACAGCAAAACCAGTCCTGTGTACAGGGTATAAGGAGGTCTCATATAGCATCTAGTGTGCTAAACAGAGACTTGAATAGTTCAGAGCAAAGAAACCAGCCCCCCTTCCCATCCCCACTTCTCCTCCAACAGAATAGCAACATCTTAAAGGGGTTGTAAAGGCAGAAGGTTTCTTATCTTAATGCATTCTATGCATTAAGATAAAAAGCCTTCTGTGTGCAGCAGCCCCCCTCAGCCCAACTAATACTTACTTGAGCCCCATCTTGATCCAGCGATGTTGCCATTGGCTCCCGCTGCTGTCAATCAAAGTCACTTAGCCAAGAGTAAGAGAGTGGGCTGGGACGAACTGCAGCTCCGTGTCTGAATGGACACATGGAGCTGCAGCTCGGCTTGGGTGCCCCCACCCATAGCAAGCTGCTTGCTGTGGGGGGCACTCAACAGGAGAGAGGGGCCAAGAGCAACAGAAGAGGGACCCAAAAAGAGGAGGATCCGGGATGCTTTGTGCAAAACCACTACACAGACCAGGTAAGTAGAACATGTTTGTTATTTTTATAGAAAATAAAACAAGACTTTGCAATCACTTTAACAATTCAATAAACTTTGCTTGCCAGAAAGCCTAAAGAAAGTGTTGGGCCTTTATATTAGAATGCCTAGCATGCTTTGCAGGAACAGATTCATGTACATATCCCATTAAAAATGTTTAACTGCAAATGTATATAGTTTTTTCTTTTTTGTTATATGTGGCCATTGGCCGTAGGCCTAATGCCTACTGTTTGTATGCTTGTTATGAAAAAAGTGATAAATAACATTAAAAAAAAATGTTTAACTGCAAAATAAAGGTTATACTGAATGTAAATAATTTTAAAAATTCAGCTACATTATGAGCTTCAAAATTTATAAAAATGTTAAAATCAAATCAATAAAAAAGCCATTAAACTTTCCTCTAAATTCTGCTATTTCAATGTTTATTTAGGGGGACCCTGGAGATCGTGGAGCTCCTGGCGAAAAGGTAAACAGATAGGAATCCTTATTCACTATCAAAATATTTCTGCATAGGAGATCATTAATGTGAAGTGTTTTTTTTTTTGTTTTTTTTTTAATTCAATTTACGTCATTGTGTGGCCTTGTTTTTGGAAGTGGAGCCCTGCCCATGCCAGTGTCCTTCATTCCACCGGATCCTGTGCTAATAACATCCAGATTCCCAGTGGCATGAAGTGCATCAGCTGAGGCTATGAGCAACGTTCACCAGCTGTGACAGATGACCCCTGGCCACCTTGATCATGCGATTAAGCAGTAAGAATATTTTCTTTTAATTTCCTTAAAGGGAGACCGTGGACCTCCTGGAGCTGATGGAAGGAACGGAGTCGATGGGAAGCCTGGACAGCCAGGATCTACAGGGCTAAGAGTAAGTGAAAGGGTACCCCCCCCCAACTCTGCCTAATTTGGAAAGTTCAGAACCTGAAGGGCAGGGCTTAACAGAGTGGGTGGGGTTTGCCCACATACTGATAAAATGGGGTGGAGTTAGGTGGAGTGTATAATCCTGTATTTTTTTGAAAACATTTTTTCGTGACCCTAGCATCTATAACCAACTATACTTTAGTTAGAAATGTCTAATTTATCTAGTAACTATTATTCATGTATTGTATTTATTTTTTCCTTTTTTCTGTCGTTAACGTATATACATAAGTGTAAGTTACCTACTAATTATTTATTTTCACCTCTAGCTTATGTATTAATTGTAGGGAAAAACGGATTGCCTATTTTGTACATATTTTATTACATTCCTATTATTATCTACCAGTACTATCTGGAATGTTTATATTTTAATTATATTGAATTGAATGTGCATCAAAAATGCAGACATGTATATATCAGTTTTTTGAACTTACGCTATATTACCAAAAGTATTGGGACTCCTGCCTTTACAGGCTCATGAACTTTAATGGCATCCCAGTCTTAGTCCGTAGGGTTCAATATGGAGTTGGCCCAATCTTTGCAGCTATAACAGCTTCCACTCTTCTAGGAAGGCTGTCCAGAAGGTTTAGGAGTGTGTCTATGGGAATGTTTGACCATTTTTCCAGAAGTTCATTTGTGAGGTCAGGCATTGATGTGGACGAGAAAGCCTGGCTCCCAGCCTCCGCTCCATTTCATCCCAAAGGTGTTCTATTGGGTTGAGGCCAGGTCTCTGTTGCAGGCCAGTCAAGTTTCCTTACCCCAAATTCGCTCATCCATGTCTTTATGGACCTTGCTTTGTGCACTGTTGCGCAGTCATGTTGGAACAGGAAGGGGACATCCCCAAACTGTTCCCACAAAGTTGGGAGCATGAAATTGTCCAAAATGTCTTGGTATGCTGATGCCTTAAGAGTTCCCTTTACTGGAACTAAGAGGCCAAGCCCAACCCCTGAAAAACAACCCCACACCATAATCCCACCTCCAGCAAAGGATTTGGACCAGTGAACAAAGCAAGGTCCATTAAGACATGGATAAGCGAGTTTGGGGTGGAGAAACTTAATTGGCCTGTCCTGACATCAACCCGATAGAACACCTTTGGGATGAATTAGAGCAAAGACTGCGAGCCAGGCCTTCTTGTCCACATCAGTGCCTGACCTCACAAATGAACTTCTGGAAGAATGGTCAAACATTCCCATAGACACACTCCTAAACCTTGTGAACAGCCTTCCCAGAAGAGTTGAAGCTGTTATAGCTGCAAAGGGTGGACCAACTCGCTATTGAACCCTACGGACTAAGACTGGGATGCCATTAAAGTTCATGTGCGTGTAAAGGCAGGTGTCCTAATACTTTTGGGTATTATAGTGTATTTACTTGGGTGTATAGGACTCACTTAAACGGAATTGTGAATTATAAATCAAGATGCACAGATCAAAGGATTACAGTGTCCCTGAAAATTAAATTCTGGGATGGTTACTGAGAAGAGCCTAGTATAAAATTTCATATCACTTAAAGGTCTTTTCAAAATGTTTAAGGATTAAAGCGGATCTTCACCCCCTGAGGAAACTCAAATCCACCCCCCCCGCTACACGCGCTATTATTTTTTTGTTTAGTTTTGTTTATTTACATTTTTTATGAATTAGTGCGACCCTGCCCCTCATGCACATTACTCGCCTAGACGAATGACATGCACAATGCTCGCTGTGCCCCCTGGGATATGCACATCATATATAGCATAGCTCTTCATTCAAAAAGAAGGAGAAGGTGTATCTAGCGGTGCGTCATTGGGAGGTGCGCCAGCGGAACCAAAAAGATTAGTCAGGCCCCTTGATGACGTCAAAGGCAACAAGGCTGCGCAAGACCGAGCGGTGGCAGAAGACCAGAGGATCTCAGTGGGACAATGCTGGATCCTCTGAGTGGTTGAGGATCTGAAGAACATCCCGTAAGTGGGGGTAAACAAAAAAAATAATAGGTGAGGGGAATGGGCAAAGATCCACTTTAAGCGCACCAGATGCAGTCAATATGTTTTGATGGAAAAGCCTCTCTTCTTTAGGGCTGGAGCTGTCGCTGTTATTAAAAACATGATCAGATATACTAGAAGACCTATGTGAAGGCTTGATAAAGAATACCAACTCCAAATGGCACTAGGAATGGCTAAATGAGAATTGAAAGAAGATATTAACACTTCTGGTCTTTAATTCCGCACTTTCCATTTACTTTTAGGGCGAAGTCGGAAAACAAGGGGAACCTGGGAGAGATGTAAGTATTTCACTGCAAAACCAAAGTGCAACACGGATGGACAAGCTACAGAACCCAACATCCATAACTGTTTGAAAGTTCGGGCATGCCATAGATGTTTGAACTTGTACTTTCTCACCTTGTACAAGCAAATATTTTTTTTGCTAAATTTTGCTAATTTTCTCACATGAAGATCTGGCCAGTAACAGCAATTCCGGTTGAAAGATGACAACGATAAACCATGTTGTTAGCCTATCATGTGCACTACTCCATTTGGCTTTTGGGCTATCTATCAAGTCTTCCAGATAGACAGACTATCTGCATACCTCCCCAATCTACGGGTTACCTCCCAACATTTTTAGATGGGAATGAGAGACACCTACTAGCAAACGTATGTAGGCATAGGACACGCCCCCTGTCACGCCCTCTTAAAGGATGATTAACCAAAACAAAAGGTTAATTAAATCCACAAGAGCTTTTTTTTTTTTACCACTACTATTCCTTTATATTGGCTTTTATATTTTACTAATGCACCAATTTAGAATTTGGAACAAAGGTTTAGCACTGGGAAACACTGGGTAAAAAGTGCATTTTATATACAACTATATGGATCAGACCAAAATGAGGGACAAATGAAGGCGAACGAGGGACAGAGGGACATTGTTCCAAATCAGGGACAGTCCCTCGAAATCAGGAACAGTTGGGAGCTATGTATCTGGCAGGCCATACACAAAGCAAATTTCTTTCCTACGACCACAGACACATTTGTGAAATAGCTTGAGTAAAGTGAGGTCTAGAGCTACAAAGCATTAGTGAGGGAATGGACTTTTGTTTAACTGTCCCATACATTATTAAAAATCTTACTTGTGTAATCCAATAATGATAACATATTTAAATAAAAGTTGCAAGAGAAGGCTTTATTAATGAAAGCAGTCATAATAAAAAGCAAATTAAAAATCTTGATATACCTGTTATACAGCTTTGTTGGGCAGCGCAGTGCCTTAGTGGTTAGCACTTATGCTTTGCAGCACTGAGGTGCTTCGTTTGAATCCTGGCCAGCACACTGTCTTCATGGAGTTTGCATGTTGTTCCTTTGCTATATTTGGTTTTTTTCCAAGTACATCAGTTTCCTCCCACATGCCAAACAAGCTTGTAGGTTCATTGAGTATTGTCTAATGTTGTGGAAATTTTATTATATGGACTCATGTGGACATTTTATTCTAGGATGTGTGTTTTATAGATTGCCATCTGTCTCCCTGTGTCCAATTTAACCAAGGAGCGCTCTAGCAGAGCGCACTTGGGTTGAATCGGAAACCAGCGGAAAAAAACATCAGTATGAAAACCTTCTCATAGGCTTGGAGACGTGTTCTCTGTGTGTGTGGGCGTTTGCCGGTTTGTAAGTATCAAGCGCAATGCGCTGGGCTTCTTACCTTCAAATGTCCATGCACATTAGAGAAGCAAAGTCCGCATAAGGAGAGAAACATATTATATCTCTGTTGTTGCTACGCTATCCCTTTTTGGATACATATCTGCTTCAATAAGAGGACATTGATATCTGCCTTGTTGGTATACTTGTACCGTATATTGACAACAGCAGTGGCAATGTCCCTGCAGATCTTCTGCAGATCTTCTCAAGCCTGTAAGAACAAGTAGAATGATCTTTCTAGATACTGGTTACTCTGAGCAGTATTGAGTGGGCTCCATGCTGACCAAGATGGTGGATGTGCATGTATGTGGCTGGGCGGAGGGCAGTGCACATGCCTCAAGTGGATGAGACATGTGCACTTCTCCCTCCCACTCCTGTGGATGCCCTCCCCTTTAGTGTTGTCATTTCCTGTGATGTCATTTTGCATGGAGGAAGCGATTGGCTGTTGGGGCCATGACTTCCTGTTTGTCATTCCTTTTTGTTGCTGATAAATAAAAGGTGCCTGTGCTCATGAGGGCAGGCAGTCGATCGATGGAGCTGAGAATGTGGGGACTGTGGCTATGTCTGTTTACTTGGGAAAATGCGGGAGACACGGGCTTATTAAGATGCGTTATACCAAAAGGCTGAAAGGGCGCTTATTAGCGCAAAAGACATGGATTGCGCATGGCGTATAGCGAAATCTCCATGTCACCAAGTTGCCCCAAGTATGTGTGTGTGGGTGTAAAAATCCTAACTACGACCTCCTTTTGCTCCAAGTATGTGTGTGCGGGTGTAAAAATCCTAACTACGACCTCCTATGGCAGCCCATAGTAACACTCTTTTGTGTTGCTAATGTAGGTCTGGCACTCATTTCAGGCACGGAGCCACAGAAAAGTAAGGTTCCAAGGTTAAAAGGGCACCAAACATTGCAAGGTGGTCACAGTAGTGGTGATAGGATGGGATACAGCCTTGGCTGTTGCCTCCAATGGCCACAAACAAACTTCAGATCCGCAAGAAGAAAAAAGTAAAAAAAAAATAAATATTTGACAACATTATAAATACTGATTTGTGACTCTGTGAAGAGCCATTTAGGACTTATAGTTACGGTAATCAATTTTTATTATTTTTTATCATTTTATTGTGCATCAACAAGTGGCCAGTGGACTCATAGGGTGCTCATTCACCTTCTGCAACCAAAGACAGCAGGTTCAACTATCTCTTGCAATAATCGGTCCATGTAGGTGTTAGCAGTGGACGTGCTATAAAACTATAACACAGAGACTTTAGAAAGTGAGAAAGGGAAGCAATCCTATGTTTCATGTTTCCTCCATGCACCATTAAAAATAATCAACATAGGTTTTGCCTATGGTGCATGACAAGGGAGCTGTCCATATAAAGCCAATATTGACCATGAAGTCTGACTCTATGTCATAGTATTTGACTTACTTCTCTGATTTTTCCATTTTCAGGGACTTCCGGGACTTCGAGGAGAGCAAGGACCTCTAGGCCCGCTTGGTCCAGCAGGTCCCCCAGGAATACCGGTAAGTAGTCAACGTCTATAATGTCACCTACATGCTTCTGGTATTCTTCTGTATAAGTTTCTGTAGCTATAGTCTACAGCAGGCATCTCCAAATTACGGCCCTCCAGCTGTTGCGGAACTACACGTCCTATGAGGCATTGTAAAACTCTGACATTCACAGACATGACTAGGCATGATGGGAATTGTAGTTCCTGAACAACTGGAGGGCCATAGTTTGAAGACACCTGGTCTACAGGATAGGCTAGGAGGCATCCTTTAATGGTTCTTGGTTTTACTTAGACTGCAAAATTATACACTCGTAGGGTGGATTTACTAAAGGCAGACAGACTTTGATAGACTCTGCTAATTTCCATCATCCAGTCATGTGCAAGCAAAAATTATGTTTTTATTTTTAATTTTCTTTGCACCTGATTGGGTATTCTTTAGAAAGTGAAGCTTGCAATATGCATAGGAGCTGATTTACCAAAACTGGAGAGTGAAAAATCTGGTGCAGCTCTGCATAGTAACCAATCAGCTTCCAGTTTTTTTTTTTTGTCAAAGCTTAATTGAACAAGTTGAAGTTAGAAGCTGATTGGCTACTATGGAGAGCTGCACCAGATGTTGCACTCTACAGTTTTAGTAAATCAACCCAATAGTCTTTTTGTCTTTAGTAAATCCACCGCACTGTTGACAAAAAAAGTCATGCAGGTTGGATATGTGCAATTCGTTTCGCTCCGAATTAGTTTTTTAACAAATTTCGACAAATTAGTTCATTCGGAAATATCCGAATTAACGAAAACCCCTTATAACAAATTTTTCCGAATATTAGTAAATTCGAATATTCGAAAATTTCCTAGATTCGTAAATTCATACATTTGAAAGTTTGTAAATTCGCAAATTCGAAAATTCATAAATTCGATAATCCAAAAACCCAAAAATTCGAAAATCTGAAATAATAACTAACTAATAATAACTATTAAATCATAGGTATTGGAATTTCCTTTCAAATTTGGCTGCTAGTGAACGTAACGAATACGAATTTATCCAAAGTTACAAATTATCCAAAATAACGAATGTCGTATCTAAACGAATCACACCCACCTAACAACTGTCCCCGAGCCACCCCCATCAAATCATTTCCTGCATCTATTACCTTTTGTACCACCACCCCCTCCCTTTAGAATGTAAACTCTACGAGCCGGACCCTCCTGTCCCTTCTGTATTAAACTCTACTGTAATTGGGCTGTCCTCCCCTCTACATTGTAAAGCGCTGCGTAAACTGTTGGCGCGATATAAATTGTGTATAATAATATAATATAATATTATAATAATAATAATAATAATAATAATAACAATAATAATAATAAAAATATCCTTTTAATATTATTATTATTATTATTAATTAGTTTCATTCCATTTGTTTAGACATTGCTGCATTCGTTAGACAGTGCGGCATTAGTTATTTCGGATAATTCATAATTTCGGATAAATTTGTGTTCATTACGTTCACTAACAGCCAGATTTGAAAGGAATTCCCAATACCTATAATTTAATAGTTAGTTATTCTTTTGAATTTTTGGATATCCTTTCTTATTTTCGGATTCTTGAATTTGCAAACTTAAAATTCGCAAAATTTCGAATTTAGGAATTTACGAATTGCAAGTATAACGAATGACCCGGAAAAAAACAAAACAAACAAATTTTTCAGCAGTGCACATGTCTAATGCAGGTACAGTGATATTGTGCTAAAGGCATTAACTGACAGTAATAAATGAGAGTCAATTTTTAATAATTGAGATCAGTCAATGATAAATGCTGATTGGTTGCAACGAGTTCCTGAGCTGTGTACATTGCTGACTACTGACCTAGAAGATTTTTTTTTTTTTTTACTCAACTACATCCTCAACATCCCTGTGATAAATGCATTAACAAAATAAGAATCAGATTTTCCTCATGTCTTTGTTTTTAAAGTAGATTAGTACATTTGAATGTGCATTTTTTTCATTTTTTGTCAAGGGGAAACCCGGAGAAGACGGCAAACCTGGTCTGAATGGTAAAATTGTGAGTAATCTAATTATCTATAGCTATTTTGGATGAAAAAAAACGAATAAACGAGTGTCTCTTTAATAATAATACTCAAGCTATCTCTATCTGTGGCGCTTGGAAATACAGAGAGTTGCTCTAGGTCTCCTTTACTCTTAAAGCATAGGCCCAAATCCATCCAATCCATGAGCTGTTCTGGTATAATGAAGAGTTTCCCCTCTATCACTGAACAAGTGCAGACAGGATGCTGCAAGGTGCAGTTCAGGAGCGCTTCAATGCATCTTATTTTGCAATGTGACTATGATGTCACAGATCCTCAGCAAAGATGATCTGCTACTTGTTACTTTTAACAATATGTGCTTTTTCCTAACTTGTTTCTACTTTGGTGCTGCAATGTAGGCCTAGCATATATATAGGCATCACCAGATCCCTCCTGCTGATTGTTATAGCAGCTACATGGTGAGTTTTCCCCCAAACTGTCATTCAACCTCACTATTTAGCTGTGGTCAAGCAAGCCAACAGTCATTGCCTCAGCAATAGGTCAATTTCCTATCCCAAAGCATCAGTCCATGTTAGTTCCTGCGCTCTTTCATTCCCGTCCCTCTGGTTACTGACCTTTAGCCTGTCCCCGTTTCTGAAATTGCCTGTCAACTTTGTTCCAACCTCTGGTTCTGTCCCTGCTCAGCTGCCATCTGCTTAGGTGTGTCCCAGTGCTGCAAACTGGTACACCATTGCTCTGTATGGGCTGCATTGGTGAAGATTTTGTGGCTATGTGCTTAGACTTTGCCCCTAAGCCCTTTTTAGGGTTGACACTGTTTCCAAACATACAGATAACACAGACGGTTCATTATCCTGTTTGTTTGTCATAAAATATTTTTCTTTTGGTTGCAATGAGAGGCGAACAGATAACTTTTGAAGGTGAATATACCTGGGAAAGTTCCTAGGTCTGAATTGGCCTGTTTTCATAAGTAGACACCAAAAGGCAACAGTTTGAGTCTTCCAGCGGCATGGAGTAGGTTTGAAGAGAAACATGAGAGGCCAAATCCTGTCCATTCATAAATATGGATAACTGAGAACAGGAGCAGTGTCAGGAATAGCAGATGAAATATATAGAGATTTCCAGGCTGGAGTCATAAGGTGGAACAAAGTCCTTACAAACATTTTATATAGTTACATAGTAGGTGAGGTCGAAAAAAGACACAAGTCCATCAAGTCCAACCTATGTATGTGATTATATGTCAGTATTACATTGTATATCCCTGTATGTTGCGGTCGTTCAGGTGCTTATCTAATAGTTTCTTGAAACTATCGATGCCCCCCGCTGAGACCACCGCCTGTGGAAGGGAATTCCACATCCTTGCCGCTCTTACAGTAAAGAACCCTCTACGTAGTTTAAGGTTAAACCTCTTTTCTTCTAACTTTAATGAAAATGTTATTTGTAAGAAAATTCTCAACACATCTGATCAGGGCTGGACTTACCATTGGGCTTGACTGGGCTCAAGCCCATGGGCCCCGCCCAATAGGGGGCTCCGCGGGCCTCAGCCGAGTGTACTCGGCTATACTCGGCTAGTTCCACTCACAGTCACGCCTAGTCCCGCCCTATGATGGACATAACCCAGGGACTGGGCGTGACTGTGAGCGGAGCTAGCCGAGTACATTCGGCTATGTATGTATATCGGCGGCGCTCGGTTCTGCTCAGTCACGCCCAGTCCCGCCATTGGACCTGTGTTATGTCCATCATAGGGTGGGACTGGGCGGGACTGCAAGAGGAGCCGAGAAAAGCCGACAGGAGCTGAAATACACAGGACTGGCTCTGTGTATCTCGGCGGCGCCATATTTAAACTGCAGTGACACTGACAAGTCACTGCTGCTTAACTGCAGCCTGGGCAAGGCTGCAAATGACACTGACAAGGCTGCAGATGGAGGCTGCAAGGCTGCAAATGACACTGACAAGGCTGCAAGGCTGCAAATGACACTGACAAGGCTGCAAGGTGATCGTGACTTACTATTACTAGCTATTATCACCATTGTTGTCAAAAACCAAAGTTTTTCTCTTTCAATCTTTTTATTAAAGTATTAGAGAATACATAATAAACATGTAGCAGATGAACATGGCGTACATAGACATGAGACATGAGATACCAAAAAAAAATTGTGTACAACATATAAAGCTTGCAACAGATCAAAAACAAGGAGGAAGAAATACATTAGGCAATATATGCATATAACCAAACGACAGTGATCCCACAATCGGGAGAAGCTGGGAAAGAAAATGATCCCTCCCCCAAGGGAATAAACAAAAACCTCCAAGAAAGCGATTAAATGAGCAAGGCAAGGAAATTGGTCTCTACTTAAGACCTAACACCTAAAGAAGTAAACGCCAGTGGGCCTACGCTCCCCCTGCGATAAACCAACATAGTGGGGTAACAGTGGTCTTGGAGTTGAAAATCAGGGTACATAATATAAAAACGATTAAAGAAAAAAAAAAGGTAACCATAACAGGAACCCCAGAAGTACAAAAAAACAAAGTTTTTATATCTTCATTGTTTTTAAATTATAGGGAGAAGACGGAACTCCCGGAGAAGATGGAAGGAAGGTAACCAAAATATAATTTAGTCTCATTTGTGTGACCATACATCTTCCAACAGTTGAGTCGTGCATGTTGACATTCAAGAATGTAAGGGTTATACCTCTCTCAGGTATTTATTGCTCCAAAAGGATATCAAAGAATCGCTAGGTCTTCGACACTTATTTGTCCTGTTACATCAAGTGTTTTTGAATTTCAGTAACATCTTATTGCTTTAAATTTGGTTACATGGCTCTTTGCCCGGTTACGGATTCCTGGTAATGCAGCAGTGTGTTTGCTTTGATTTAAGTTACATGGCAGTATACTAATTTATTATTTCTTTCTTGGCCTTAGGGTGACAAAGGCGAATCAGGTCCTTCTGGCAGAGATGTAAGTTGCAGTTCATTTATTTCTGTTTACACCCTAAACTGAAACTATATTGTGTATTCCTTGAGTAAATGTTTTTAGTTTTTTTTTTTTATATTTTATATTTTCATGGTTGATCTACTGATCTTTGGATGCTCCCTCAAGTGGTCATCTGTATATCAGTGAAATCAACATCATTACTGAATGACTGCTGATATTAAATCAATTGTAGGACAAGGTTCATGACTAGTGACTGATGTCTCTGCAGGGGCAATGGTTGTGAAATGGTTGTGAAAGTAGCTGCCGGTAGACTTTAGCGCCAATGTTTGCTGTTTTTTTTTTTTACTTGCCTGACAGACTGAAGTTGCACAGCCACGTACCCTCATCTCATTGAGAAAAGGGAAGGATTTACTTTGTTGCAGTGAGGTTTTCTATCAGTTTAGTAAATCTAAGTGAGTAAAAGCAGCAATAGTTTACAAGGGTAGTGGTTATTACTCCAGTCAACATCATCACTCCTGCCCCTCATCTGCATGGGTGCAGGTGCTAGAAGTACCTGTCTACATTGCAGCACTGAAGATCAGAGGACTGGGATGCATTAAGGTAAGTATTTGTATGGGTTTGAACTTTTATTGAACAAAACAGGTAGAGATTGCATAGGTGCAATGGTAGCGGGCAAAATTGGCTTACTTTTTTAGGAGGCCATAGATTTGCTTTAAAAATGACAGGCTCCATTTAAAACAGATGATGTAAACTGGGCAGTTCTAGCAATGTTAGTGTGCAATTCTCTTCATTTGGCAACACCGAGAGCAAGGACTTGAGATCCTTCAGTGTATGAATTCTGCCACCTACCTGGTTGGATAACATATATGATCTTCTGGTTATTTACTAGGAATGGATGGTGATGAATTTGTTTATCATCACCACCCGAACTTTGTGAAATAAACACATTAAACACACCTTGATTATTTCCAGTTATAAAATAACTAGGCAACATTAAGGAGAGCCTAGAAAAAATGTAGACTAGATTAGATTGACAATTTTAGATACCCCTGTAGATTTTCATGATCAAGAGAGTGAACTTTCATTGTGCATGCACCACTGGTCAACCAGCCATGAAAAAATCTGGCCAGTAATGGATATTTCCAATGGATATAGCCTGTTTTGGGGCAATCTAAGAAGATCTTGCTGAAGAACTCATGAAAATATCTTTTCTCCACCAGGGCCGTGATGGTTCCAAAGGTGCTCAAGGAGAAACTGGTCTATCAGGCCCCCCTGGACCACCTGGTGTTCCCGGACAACCAGGGCCAATTGGTCCTCCAGGACAGGTGAGGTGTATGTCTTTTTCTCTGCCTACCTAATACCTAGTATACCTTGTGTTAAGGTAATTTTATATACGGTTCAACACAGGACCTGCTTTGTGGAACAATTTAATATGAACTTACTGCCATTCCCAGTTTCTATGAGAATGAAGCTTTGAATCTGATTGGTTGTTGGGGGGGGGATGCAAGGTATCTGAGATATATTTCTTTTTTTACGTTTCAAATATTCTTTTACCATGTTATGTATAATGCCAAATGTGATGTAAGTAGGGGAACCCTGGAGCGTCACCTCCTTAGGTCCCAGGCTATAATTCATTACATTTCCCACCCAGTCACCCAGGGGTAGCCTGTACTTTTTTTTAACCTAGTCAATATAACAATGGTTGGTGTAAAAATAATTTTAAATGTTAAAAATTAATCTCATTAAGCTGTCCCTAGTTTCATCAGCACCACAGATGGCACAGAAATCAAGATTTCAGGCTGCCTGACATATTTTAATATAATTAAAAAAAAACTGTGCTGCACTAAACAAACAAAAATATAGTGACTATTCATAACCAAAGAAAGCAAAATGAGAGGGAAGAGCGTCCTGTAAAATATCATGAATGAGTGTATCCACCACCATTAGGGCAAACCATCACTGGGAATAAATATTTGGAGGCTTACCGAAAATCCATGACCTCCTAAATGAAAAGAAAGGTAATATCACGCACGTAAAGAGATTCCTTGACAATTAGTAGTGCACATCACTTGGTAGCAGATCAAATGTTATCACACCAAAATATGTCAGGTGGACCTCCCAATGGGGTTGAAGGGGACCCTTAGGCTACTGGACAAGACCTCCTCAGGCACCAAACCTTCAGGCAGTTGTCACTCAAAAGGAAACAGAAAGGAGACCCATGCTCCACATAGTGTGAACCAGATTACAAAATGTAATAGTAATTAAAATTACACTTGCAACAAAGATAAAATACAGTGCTGTTAAATCACATCCAAATACTAGATCCAAATTGCGATGATGTCACATGCGAGGCCCCTGACGTGTTTCATCAGAATTGACGGACTCAAGGGACTTGTATTTTCATGAGAAAAAAATGTAAAAGGAAGAGATGATTAATTGGAGAATTAAGAAGTGTTCTAATGCAAATTGTTTTTGTTTTTAACATAAAGCCATATTTATTGATTACCACTGTTTGTTGATTTTTAGAGTGTCAAGTCCATGGGTTGTAAAACATTTCTTAAACTGACAATAACTAGTGCAACACATTGAACATGAAACATAAATAACCGAACCTACCATAGTAAGCTTTTTTTGTTTTTATAGGGAATTCCAGGAGTAGCTGGCACCCCGGGAGCTAAGGTATGATTCATAAACTGCAAACTCAAGCCATTTTAAATCTGTATTATAAATACACCAGGGCCATCTTTAATATTGACTGCACCATGGGCAAACATTTTCTTGGGCCCCCTATTACATGCAATTTCGCTTTCCACCTGCTCTGAGACATACAATAAATAGCAGCTAGACTGAAAATCAGTTTATTGAATCAGATCAGGCAGCGATTGCGATTGGTTACCAGAGGTTACAGTGTATCATTACCACTCTCTGACTGGCTGCTAGAGGTTACAGCACACATTATGGCTCACTGTTTATTTTCTAGACGTTACAGCACATGACTTCTGCTTGTTGATTGGTCGCTAGAGAGTACTGTACATCAATACTGCTCACTGATTGATTGCTAGAGGTTACTGGATATCTATACCACTCACTAATTGGTTACTAGAGGTTACTGCATATTTTTACTGCTCATTGATTGGTTCCTAGAGGTTACTGCACATCCTTACCGCTCAATGATTGGTTGCAAGAGGTTAGTGCACAGCATTACTGCTCACTGATTGGTTGCTAAAGGTTACAGCACATCATCTCCTCACTGCCTGCACACCATGGACTGGGCAGGTGAGGGGACCCTTCAATAGACAGAAAACTCCTAGGGATCCTAGGACTCCTGGGGTCAGTGGCAGGGCTGGGGGGGGGGTATAATCAGTGGCAATGCTGGGGTTGTTGATGGGATCAGTGGCAGAGGTGGGGGGATGGGATTAGTTAGGAGGCAGTACACTGTGGAACATTCTGAATCATGTAAAGCAAAGCTGGAAATCTTTGAAAAGTATATAGTGGGGGATTCTACCAATGTAATGGGTAATTTACACTGACCACCAATGTGAGGGGGGATTTACACTGACCATCAATGTGAGGGGGAACTTGCACTGACCACTATGTAATGGGGAATTTTATACCACCCACCAGTAGAAAAGAGGGATTTCTACACTGACACCAATGTATTAAGAGCATTTACACCAACCACCAGTGTAAGGGGGAATATACAATGACCTCCATGTAAGGGGGAATTTACACTGACAACCATTTTCAAGGAGATTTATACTGACTACCAATGTAAGGTGACACTTCTACACCGACAACCAATGTTAGGGGGGATTTACACTGACCACACATGTAAAGGGGGATTTACACTGAACACCAGTGTAAGGGCAATTCTGCCCTTACCACCAATGTAAAGGGAAATGTACACTGATCACCAATGTTATGAAGAATGTAATGGGGGATTTTACATCAACAGCCAATAAAGGAGGATTTCTACACTGGCCACCTATGTAAGGGGGATTTACACTCACTACCAAATTAAAGGGGGCTTCTAAATGGACCACCAAAGTAAGGGAGGATTCAAAACTGATCACAAATGCAAGTTTGGATTTTTTTAACGATTACCAATAAAAAGAGGAGTTTCTACACTGGCTACCAATGTAATGGGGATTTACACTGACCACTAATGTAATAGGAGAATTCACAGTATCCACCAATGTAAAGAGGGATTTACAGTGACCACTAATGTAAGGGAGACCTTCACACTGGTCACTAGTGTGAATGAAAGGATTGTACACCAAGCCCCAATGTAATGAGAAGATTTACACTGACCACCAGTGTCACATTTCTGTGTGTCGGGAATACATGCAAAATCGCTTTCATGACACCACAGAAACATGCTGCCCTTTAGCAGATACACAGCAGTGCCATTAATTGTTAATGTAACCCGCATGCATCGGCTGAGATGTGCGTATTCACATGCACCAAAATTAGAGAATAGAACAGGCTGATGTTAGGCTTAATGACTATAGTTGTAGGCAGGACTTTCAAGCATGCTCCTTTACCTCCCCAGTGGGCAGCATTCAGCAGAAGTGATGGTAGATATGACCTCAGGGGGACATGATATACATATGAATGCCGCCTTTATTTACATATGAATGCCGCGGCCTGTGACTATTTACACATTAATGCCATGGCTATTTACATATCAATGCAGGTTATTTACATGTAAATACAGGGTCTGCAGGTGGGTCATCTGTACATGGCAATAGGGCAGAGCTGGGCAGCAGCAACAGAACTTTACACTGAGATATCACAACACGGGACCAAAACTTCAAGGGTTAAGGGAATTTAAACTGGGATAGTTGGCAAGTATGAGGCAACTGCTTTGGGCCCCACAACAATGATGGGGCCCAGGGCAGCTGCCCATTTTGCCCTGCCTTAAAAATGGTCCTGAAATACACTACCAAAAAGCTTACAATTGAAACTGAAACAAAGCTTTAATTTTTCCAGTGATACAAAAACAATCTAGTTGTAATATTATGAAATGAATGTCATGTTATTTTATAAAATTTAACAAGATCTGATGATGATGAAAGTATGTGGGCAGCCTTCTCAAGGAGGTACTGGTATTGCTACAGCAAAGATATTTTAGGCAATTGTACACTTCTACCCTTGTAGTTATAGTTTGGAGAAGGCCCTTTTCTGTTCCAGCATGACTGTGTATCCCTGTGTAACCCCATGTACCCCTGTGTACAAAGCCAGCTCCATAAGGACAAGGTTAGATGAGTCTTTTGCAGAGGAAATTGAGTGGCCTGAACAGAGCCCAGATCTTTTTTCATCCAACATCAGTACCTGCCCTCACAATTATTCTTTTAGCTGAATGTTTTATAGCCACACTACAAAATCTTGTGGAAAGCCTTTCCAGAAGAGTGGAGGCTCTTACATCAGCAAGACAAAGGGCAGGTCCATATTAAAGCAGTTGTATACCATTTTTTGTTATTTTGACCTACAGGTAAGCCTATAATAAGGTTTACCTGTAGGTAAAATGCATATCTCCTAAACATGTACAGTTTAGGAGATATTCACTTTGCTGAATATCGCTGCCGGACCTTGCCGACTCTGGCCACATACAACGCAAACCCGGAAGAAATGCAGAGGGAACATGTCAGCTCCCTCGGCGTGGACCGGGATCAGATGCCGAGGCCTCGTTCTAAGGTGAGTATTTCCTAATGAGCTAGTATGCGGTGCATACTAGCTCATTATGCCTTTGCCTTACAGGTTTTTTTTTGTTTTTTTTTTACATAAAATTTTCAGTGCGGGTGTACAACCGCTTTAATGTCCATGGTTTTGGACAACAACTTCATATAGGTCAGTTATCCACAAACGTTTGGCAATGTAGTGAAACTGAGTCCTACTAGTAGCTGTTTCACAAAATGAAAGTAATTAATTGTTGTTAAAATATATTATCAATTTATTTCTTTTGTAGGGGGACCGTGGTGAGATCGGCGCTAGAGGTGAACAGGTATGTAAGTCATTTCCTATGATAAACTTAAGGAGACACAAGAGGGTGCAAACTATGTGCAACAAGTTAAACTTTATTTAAAAAGCAAACAGTTGGCCACTCACATAGTAGTAGAACAAACAGAGCTTATAGATAAGATCCAAGCTGTCTTCTACTAATCTGAACTCTGCAGTCAGCATATGAGCTAAAAGGAAGAGAACCACTCGCAGAAGCAGGAGGGTTCCCTCAGCCCTGGCATACACTTTAACAGCGTGGGAAAGCCAGCAGGTGATGCCAGGCATCAGAGATATGCGGGGGGGGGGGGGGGGGGTGTGGCTATGTGATTTTCGAGGCAGGAACGCCTCTTTTTTAAACCACTTTTGGTCTGGTGCTTCTTTGTATACTGCTGTGATTTTAGTCACCTCCATGATGAGAGCAGCAGTCCTAAGGTAGCCATACCCTTAGTTGATACTTCGTTTCTATATTCTTTTAGTTTAGGCCACCTCCATGATGATCTCAACAGTCTTAAGCTGGGCATATCCTTGAATTATACTTTCTTTCTAGATTTATATGGTTTAGGTCACCTCCATGATGAAGTTAACAATCTTAAGGTGGCCATACCCTTGGTTAGCACTTACTTTCTATATTTCTATAGTTTTGGTCACCTCCATGATGAGGTCAACATTCTTAAGCTGGCCATATCCTTGAATGGTACCCTCTTTCTAGATTTCTATGGTTTAGGTCACCTCCACAATTAAGTTAACAATCTTAAGGTGGCCATACCTTTGGTTAGCACTTACTTTCTATATTCCTATGGTTTGAGTAATTGCCAGGTGCCCATCAAGAGAAGCCTTGTTGTATGAAAGCTGCTTTACCAGATTTAGTAAGCTTTTTGAAAATGTTTCCCTTTTCTTGATTGTATGAATAAGTCCAAGAGTCTCTTTAATATGCCTTTCTTGAACTTATTAAGGAGGGAAAGCTAAAATATACTAACCATGGATCGGACTTTTACTGCTGTATGTGTGTGATTACATTAACCACTTGCCGACCGGCTCCTGTACATATACGTCGGCAGTTTAAAGATGGATATCTCGGTAATGGCAGCAGCTGCTGCCACAACCGAGGTATCCATCTTTTGAGCCGGCGGTCTTGTTTGCAATAATGGTGGTCTCTGCGGCAGATTCGCTACAAGATCACCGTTATCGGCGGCGGGAGAGGTGCCACCCCCCTCCCGCCGCTCTCCCGATCCCTTCGCCACTTACCAGAGCTGTTGGCAGCGGCAGAAGCCATCGGGACCTGTCCGTAGCTGGGTATGAAGACGAGTGAGGGGAAGATGGCCCCCACCCGTCTCCATACTATAGGGCCATTTTTCTGTTGTCATTTTTACAAATGACAAATTAAAAAAAAAAAAAAAAAAAAACAGTGAAAAAAAAATAAAATCAAGTAAAATAAATAAGAATTTTTTTTTTTTTTAAAGTGCCCCGTCCCGACTAGCTCGCGCGCAGAAGTGAACGCATACGTGAATAGCGCCCGCATATGAAAACGGTAGTCAAACCACACATGTGAGGTATCGCCGCAATCGTTAGAGCAAGAGCAATAATTCTAGCCCTAGACCTCCTCTGTAACTCAAAACATGCAACCTGTAGAAATTTTTAAACGTCGCCTATGGAGATTTTTAAGGGTAAAAGTTTGACGCCATTCCACGAGTAGGCGCAATTTTGAAGCGTGACATGTTGGGTATCAATTTACTCGGCGTAACATTATCTTTCACAATATAAAAAAAAAATAGGCTAACTTTATTGTTGTTTTATTTTTTTATTCAAAAAAAGTGCGCTTATAAGACCGCTGTGCAAATACGGTGTGACAAAAAGTATTGCAATGACCGCCATTTTATTCTCTAGGGTGTTAGAAAAAAAAATGTATAATGTTTGGGGGTTCTGAGTACTTTTCTAGCAAAAAAACTTGTTTTTAACTTGTAAACACCCAGTCTGAAAACGAGGCCTGGTCTTTAAGTGAAGATTGCAGCAGATGGAATCCAGAAGTTTTAATAGCTGTGATGGGTCTTGAAGAGTATAGCGGACATCTCCAGAGCATTGCAAAAGTAGTTTGTGAAAGGAGTCTTAACTTATCAGATGACATCCAAATATGAGTTATAGGTGGACTGGTTATATTTTTTGGCAGACATTTCTGAAGGCGCACTTACAAACCTGTATTACTTTTTTGAACAGGGAAGACCTGGTGAAATCGGACAGAAGGGTGAGGCTGGAAGTGCTGCAGTAAGTATTAAGGAGAGAAGATATTTTATTTAAAAAAAAAACTCTGGTGTAGATAAGAACTTTTACAGCACAGTGTCCAATACTATAGCTGTTTAGATTTAGTTTTTTTTATTGAGTTTTTGCATTTGTTTTCCCATAACAATACAAAAAGCAACACAGAACAGAACAACATACAACATATACAAACCATTTACCAATACAAAATATAAAGGATATCCTGAACATTTTACAAAAAAGTGTAAAACAAGCAAAGCATGAAATATCCGATACAGCCAATGCACAGGTGTTCTACAATAGGGAACATACTGCAAAAGCATCCTTGTCAAGGTCACAGGGTGAGCACCATCACACCTCATTTCTATAAAAAAAAAAATTGTAATTCCTTTGTTTAACCAACAGTTGCATTATACAAATTAATGTATGGGTAAAGTTAGATACAATGACGTGCGTATGCCAGAAACAAATATTAAATATCCGCATCAGCTTCAAAGGCAGCTCAACAGATTCAAAGCATACACAATGTGACTAGTTCCTAATTCTATAAATTTGAGCCAGTAAGCTGAAGTTGCCAAACAAATGTCCAAATTTGTTGGTTATTAGTACCTTGCCTGTTTTAAAGAGACCCTGTAGCCAGACCAGTCATTTCGAAAACAATCTTCTCTTAAGATTACTGTACATTTAACATATTTTTTGGATCTTATTTGCCTGTAAACATTGCCCTTGTGTAGACACCAAAAAAAGCCCTGAGACTGCTGCTGGGTGCCGCCATCTTGGATGTGACGTCACCAGCCACAGCAGATTCTATAGCAGTGTTTCTCAACTCCAGTCCTCAAGGCGCCCCAACAGGTCATGTTTTTAGGATTTCCCTCAGATGAAACAGCTGTGGTAATTACTAAGGCAGTGAAACTGATCAAATCACCTGTGCAAAATAATGGAGAGCCAGAAAACAAGACCTGTTGGGGTGCCTTGAGGACTGGAGTTGAGAAACACTGTTCTATAGTATTCTCTTTCACTCCCCCCCAATGCAGCTACATATAAGGTTATGTTGGGAGGTGCAGGGAGGGGCAGAGGAGCTGGATCAGCTCAGACAATATTTAGACACTTCTAGAAGAGGAGAGGGCTGCGACATGCAAGAAGTGAGGGAGCTGTGCTAGGGAATGGAATTTCCCGGAGAAGTCAAATTTTGTAGTAAAATAATAAATGATTCACTGTAAACCCGCCCTCACCAATAGTGAAATCAAATAGCGGCGCTAAAAAAAACTAAAATTACCTAAAAAAATGTGTATGGACAATTAAATGTGACATACTAATTAACAGCTATTTTTAACAGCACAATGTGATCTTGTGTTTATAAACAGACATTATGTAAACCATCTGTATAATAAACTTATATCCAAAACTAATAACAAACATATAAAGTCCAATAATCAGTGAGACGTAGTGATGTAAGTGATGGTACATAACATCATATGATATAAATCTTCAGTGATAATATCTTCCACCACACCGCTGTGTTTTGTGACTTCCACTCCCCTTCAGCGAGCAAACTCACCAGCTCTTTTTGCCTTACACTCTCATGTTCGGCTCACAGGCTTTTCCCACACAGTAGGGGGCAAGGTGATAACCTCCAATCAATCCCCGTTTAGTATCCAGAGTATATATGCAAATGCTCTCTCTTTAGGTGCTCTATTCTGAAAGCTCCTGTGCTGTAAAGGTAGTTCTCTTTGCTTTTGAGAGGACTGGGAAGCTCTAGTAGGGGGCGGATTACCTGTGTACCATATTAGTAATACATTTTGTAGTAAGTTGAAAGGCACATTGCAAATAAATACATCATAATTTATGGAAACAAAAAGTATTTTTTTGTGCTTTTACGTACAATTTTTAAAGTTGGTGACATTGTCTCTTTGAGGACACTGGAAGTTTTGGGAGGTCATGCATGCCTATGGGGGGTGGGGTCATCAAATAACTGTGATTGGCCTACACAAGAAGAGAAGCTTTTCTTGGTTTCTTCATGAAGCTTTCATGTTTGTGATTTAGACCTGCTCACCTTGGATAGAATGAGGAAGGTGTATTAGGTGTGTAAGGTCCATCCATACCATAGATATTAAGTAGGTAGAATGATCTTCTTCTTTTTTTAGGGCTCGTTATGTATCCGCCATATTTCTGGGATTATGTTGTGAAACCAGGTTAGGTGCAAATAGGCAAAACAGTGTACCTCTAAGCAAAACTTTTTTTGTTTTGGATAGAGTAGGAAAAGGTTAGACCCTCTGTAAAGTGTTTTATTGCTGTCTGAGCCCTCATTGGTGAAATCAACTCTTCTATTTATAGTGGCCATTGTCATCTAGAAAGAAAGGAAGGAGAAATCCCAAATTTTAGAGTTGTCCCCAGAAGTAAGGGGATATCTTCCAATATGGACAACTGTTCTGGGGCCAACCAGGAGGCGAATTGCGCTCATTTTGGGAGATATCCTTTAACTTCCTGTTGCTTCTCTGGGACAGGAAGTGAACTGAACTGAAATTTCCCCAATGGTACACAGAAAAAATAATAAACCGATGAGTATTATAACCCTTCCCTACTCCAGTTAAAACAATACCAAAAGTTTTTGCTATACGTACACTTCTAGATTGGGGATTTGTATTTTTATATCATAATAACATCTCACTGTAAACTCAGTTCATTGAACTGCATGTAATAATTATCATCCAATGACTCTTCTGATAACCTGTTTTTTTTTTCAAAATTTATTTCAGAACGTGGAGAAAGCTCTTGGCCTTTTAGGAATCAAGGTAAAAAAAAATTTCTGTGCTGGGTTTTTCATATTTGGAGGATGTTAGAAGGAATCAGAGCTACCCAAAAAAGAAATCAGACCCAACATTTGAAAAACATGCATGGTGCCTCATTGATGGGGCTTTACAAAATCTGTTATTATTTATTATTATTATATTATTTCTCAACTGACAGCACATTTTAGAAGGCCAGATATCAGATTTTTTTTTTTTTTTATCTCAAAGAACTTTATTAAACAGTGTGTACAAACAGTACAAGTTCCAGAGCATATGCACAAAAACAGTACATAATAAGCTTACAACATTCAAGAAATATAAGAACATCGGTAAGACAAAGCGTTCATTCACCAAAAAACATAGAAACCCACGCTTGATAATACGGCCAAGTGTGTCCCTCCACTCCGAAACAACAACATGATAAACAAGCCTTCACCCCCAACCAAGCAACAGGCGATCCATGATAAGGTCCACTGGGGCCAGGCCCGGTGTATCCAACTATGGGGCCCAAAGTTTATAAAATTTACCAAAGCACCCCCTATGCTGAAATATATATTTTTCCAGTCTAAGGGTATCTCCCATTTGAGCTATCCACTCCTTCACTGTAGGGTGGCAGTGGATGTCCAGTGTCTTAAGATTAGCTTACGAGCCTGGAAAAGTGCCCTGGCTATGGCCCAGGCAGTCAACTGCCTGACCTTATTCCAGGTTCAATGTACCTGTTTTTAATGATAACTCTACTTATGCTGTAGTGAAATCCCAAACAGTGCTGTCAGTGCTGCCCAGTTCTTTTCTCCTGACCTACAAATCATCTTCCACCCTTCTCCATGCCCTAAGTGGGCGAATTTCTGTAGTCTATCAGGAGCATGTGTTGGCATGTATTGCAGAGATGTACTAATTATTTTAAAATTAGCTGTGAATACCTCAGTAGTTGCACAGTTATCACAAATAATGAATAATGTCTAATACAGTGCCTTGAAAAAGTATACATACCCCTTGAAATTTTCCACATTTTGTCATGTTACAACCATGTAAATGTATTTTATTAGGATTTCATGTGATAGACCAACACAAAGTGGCACATAATTGTGAAGTGGAAGGAAAATGATAAATGATTTTCATCATTTTTTACAATACTTAGTATTTTACAATACTGAGTCAATATTTTGTAGAACCACCTTTCGCTGCAATTACAGCTGCAAGTCTTTTTGGGGATGTCTCTACCAGCTTTGCACATCTAGAGAGTGAAATATCTGCCCATTCTTCTTTGCAAAATAGCTCAAGCTCTGTCAGATTGGATGGAGAGCGTCTGTGAACAGCAATTCTCTAATCTTGCTACAGATTCTCAATTGATCGAAACCATTCCAATGTAGCTCTGGCTGTATGTTTAGGGTTGTTGTCCTGCTGGAAGGTGAACCTCCTCCCCAGTCAAGTCTTTTGCAGACTCTAATGCCCCATACACACGATCAGAAATTCTGTCATAAAAAACTTGGATGTTTTTTCCGACGGAATTCCGCTCAAGCTTGGCGTCAAGAACGCGGTGACGTACAACACTACGAGGAGCCGAGAAAATTAAGTTCAATGCTTCTGAGCATGCGTCAAATTGTTTCCGAGCATGCATGATTTTTTGCGCGGCTAAATTGCTTACAGACGATCACATTTTCGGATAGGAACTTTTCCCGACCGAAAAATAGAGAACCTGTTCTCAATCTTTTGCTGGCTGGAATTCCGCCAGCAAAAGTCAGATGGAGCATACACACAGTCGCATTTTCCGACCAAAAGCTCTCATCGGAGTTTTGCTGGCGGCATTTACGATCATGTGTACACGGCATAACAGGTTTTCTTCTAAGATTGCCCTGTATTTGGCTCCATCCATCTTCCCAACAATTCTGACCAGCTTCCCTGTCCCTGCTGAAGAAAAGCATCCCCACAACATGATTCTCCCACCACCATGTTTCACGGTGGGGATGGTGTGTTCAGGGTGATGTGCAGTGTTAGTTTTCCGCCACACATAGTGTTTTGCTTTTAGGCCAAAAAGTTCAATTTTGTTCTCATCTGACCAGAGCACCTTCTTCCACATGTTTGCTGTGTCCTCCACATAGATTCTCGCAAACTGCAAACAGGACTTCTTATGGCTTTCTTTCAACAATGTCTTTCTTTTTGCCACTCTTCTATAAAGGTCAGATTTGTGGAGTGCACGACTAATAGTTGTCCTGTGGACAGATTCTCCCACCTGAGCTGTGGATCTCTCCAGAGTTACCATGGACCTCTTGGCTGCTTCTCTGATGAATGTTCTCCTTGCCCGGCCTGTCAGTTTAGGTGGACGGCCATGTCTTGGTAGATTTACAGTTGTGCCATACTCTTTCCATTTTTGGATGATGGATTGAACAGAGCTCCGTGAGATGTTCAAAGCTTGGGATATTTTTTTATAACCTAACCCTGCTTTAAACTTTTCCACAACTTTATCCCTGACCTGTCTGGTGTGTTCCTTGGCCTTTGTGATGCTGTTTGTTCACTAAGGTTCTCTAACAAATCTCTTAGGGCTTCACAGAACAGCTGTATTTATACTGAGATTAAATTACACACAGGTGGACTCTATTTACATTTAGGTGACTTCTGAAGGCAATTGGTTCCACTAAATTTTAGTTAGGGGTATCAGAGTAAAGGGGGCTGGATACAAATGCACACCACACTTTTCACATATATATTTGTAAAAAAATTTGAAAACAATTTATCATTTTCTTTCCACTTCACATTTATGCGCCACTTTGTGTTGGTCTATCCCATAAAATCCCAATATAATACATTTACGTTTTTGGTTGTAAAAAAATGTAGAAAATTTCAAGGGGTATGAATACTTTTTTTAAAGGCACTGTATGTGTATTTCCTATGATCATCAGCTCCATCTAGTGGCCCTAATAGCTGATTGCAGTATTTCAGTAAAATACCAAATTTGGCCACTAGATGGAGCTGATGATCATAGGAAACACGCATATTAGACACAATACAGAGATTTTTTGCCATGACTGTGTGAGGCTAAAGCACTTAGAGCATCTTTGCATCTTGTGGCTATCAAGACCCCACAAGCTTAACATTAAAATCTTGCCATTCTGTACCTAGCCTGTGTATTTCCTTCCTTAAACTCATGTTAATTTTTCACAGGTTTCAGCCCTGAAAGATGTCACTGAGTTGTTTGATGATGGCTCTGGAATCTCTAGCCAGCGAAAGATAAAAGGAGAGCCGGGAGTGTCTGGAGAGAAAGGAGCTCCTGGTAAAGATGTATGTATTTATATATCCTTCTACATTTGCTATGATAAAGGCAGTGGGATTAATTTACTAAAGGAGCAGAGCATATTAGCTTAGTGAATGTGGTGAATAATTCACTTTGCAAAAAATACCCAATTACGTGCAAGTAAAATAAAAAAAAATTGCATTGCATTGGGCCTTTTTACTTACCAACAAAAGCTGCCATTCTACCTTTTTCTGTCTGCTAAGCAGACCATTGCTCAGGCCTGGAAGAAACCAACAGTCTCCTTTCAAGGAGTGAAAGATTATATGACCACCTTGATGATTAACAAACAGCTGTCTAGCATCTTCAAGAGCTCTCATTCTAAGTTTCCTAAAATCTGGGAACCTTGGATCAATTATTCCTTTCCTTCCTTACATCCGGCCAGCTTAGGCTGTTTATAATACGGTGGCCGCGACAGTCCTGAGTCCATGGTAATTCACCCCCCATCCCTATTTCTCTACCTACTCCTACTGTCATCTTTATCTGTCTTCTCTTTGGTTTCCTATACCCTTTTGGATGTAAATATTATCAGGAAGCCTGATCTCCTGGCATTTATTGAATTATGAATCCTCAGTAACTGGCTCAGACTCCCAAGCAGTTGACTATATTTAACCGGTCATTCTTGGTTAATTTGTATGTTTGCTATTCTGTGTAATTTCTCTGTCCCCCTAAGTGGGCAAACTTGGAGATTGTTATACTTTGAAAACTAAATAAACATATTGAAAATAAACGTTTCTATTGACTTAGGGCACAATTGGATTTCCTGGAGAGAGAGGCCTGAAGGGAGACAAGGGTGACCAAGGCCAACCAGGACCACAGGGGCCAATTGGACGAGCTATTGGAGAAAGAGGCCCTGAAGGTCCACCGGGGCCACCTGGAGACCCTGGGAAACCAGGAATTCCTGGAGTACCTGGCAGGGCAGGAGAACCAGGAGAGCAAGGGAAATCAGGAGACAAGGTGGGCAACCATATTTTAAGGAGGGCAAAGCCCCATGACAGTCACACGTGCTGCTGTTGCAATATTTGTTAGTTATTGTCTCTGACATCATAATTTTCTTTAAATATTCTAACAACTGTATTGTTAAATGCCATGAAAACATCACTTTTCCCATTCTTTATATATATGTTTACATTTTAGGGAGAAAGAGGAGAAAGAGGGGAACGCGGAGAGAATGTAAGTTGCACACTAATTATCATATTACCTGTTTTATCGGGAACATACATATTCAATTCCTGATACGCCCGTGCAATGATTTGCCAATTTTTTCTAATTGGTCAAGTAGTGATCATATCTTGTTAAACACAGGTTATTTTGAACATTAGTGGTCTGTGTTTTTATCGATTATGTCTCTGTTCAGAGTCATTTTCTTTTTGTTTCTTCTTTAAATATTGTGTTTAATTCAGTATGATCTGAATTGCATACAGTACTTACATTGGTCCAACTTGGAACAAATGCAAGTATGCATATCGCATGCCGCTGTGGAAGCTGATAATTATTGTAGCAATTGGTGGTACTACAGTGATTGCAGCAATCTTCCAAGTCTTGTGCCAAGTAGTGGTCCTACTGCACACTGACCACAGAGGGTCACTCACTTTGCACTGCCAACATACAAAATGCCTTGTATATTATTGGATAAATACAGGGCATTCTCTGATTGAACAAGGTGAAGAGGAGGGCCTGTAACACCACAATCTCCAACTTGTATACACTGAAAAAAATACTAGGATTTCTGCGAGTGGTGGCAGTGCCGAGCCGTCAACCCCCTGTGGTCAGTGTACAGTGGTGCAGCCATTCGGCACAGGACCCAGAAGACTGTGGGAAACAATGTCGTATCACTGACTGCTACAGTGAGTTCCAGCTTCCCCAGCTGCCCCTTAGTTGTGAGTTATGCATACTTACTGTACATTACAATGTAAGTATGCAAAAAAGTTTATCCTGGAGTTCAGATTTACTGTAAACATTCATTCTAAGCCTAATAATAATCTTATTTATTTGCCATGATTTGCAAAATTTGTATTTCTTTTTTATAGGGGAAAGATGGTCAGAGAGGACCAGTTGGACCTGCAGGGCCCAAGGTAACAAACTTATTTAAAAAAACTTTTCATAGTAAGAGAACACTGGAGTCTTGTAATCAGTGTTATCTTTTTGTTTCATTGTTTATCACAATAAGTGTCTTAAATTGTGTTATGTGCTTCCATTAGGGAGAAATTTTAGAAATTATTGCTGCTGGACTTCCTGGCGAAAGAGGAATTCCAGGACCAAAAGGAATCAGGGTCAGTACACTTGTCATAAAAAAATAAAACATTATTTTTCACATTAGACCAACCATTCTCAACCAGGGTTCAGTGAACTTCCAGGGTTCCCCCAGAAGTTGCTAGGGTTTCCTTGAGCTGTGACTGACTGACCTCCCATCTGATGGTGCCTACATAGTTGACAGGTCAGTGTCATTTGGCAGAGTCAGCTGCATGACACCAATGATCTTTTTAGTCATCTATAGGGGTGGCATTATTCCCACTAGCCACCAATGTAAGGGGCATTCTTCCCACTAGCCACCAATGTAAGGGGCATTCTTCCCACTAGCCACCAATGTAAGGGGCATTCTTCCCACTAGCCACCATTTTAAGGGGCATTCTTCCCACTAGCCACCAATGTAAGGGGCATTCTTCCCACTAGCCACCATTGTAAGGGGCATTCTTCCCACTAGCCACCAATGTAAGGAGCATTCTTCCCACTAGCCACCAATGTAAGGGACATTCTTCCCACTGATCACCAAATAAGTTGGTTTTTGTAAGGGCTCCTTGAGACCTGAAAATTGTTTTAAGGGTTCTTCTGGGGTAACAAGGTTGAGAAATGCTGGATTAGACAATATATTAGACAATGTAAGAATGGAGCATATTATTCTAATAATCAGATTTAGAAGGCCATAAGTAACATGTTCTGTGTTTTCCCTAATGACAGGGAGACCCAGGAGAAGACGGAGGGAGAGGACCCAAAGGCGATAAGGTCTGGTTGTAGTAGTAAGTCTACAGAGAGGTCTTCTACCACCTGCCTGTCAGTTGACTCAGACTCTTTACTGCTCTCTTATCCTTAAAGTAATAATAACCCCTCACTGAATAAAGCATTTTCCCTCTTAACTTTTGTTACAATTAACAGTTTGCAGGCTATTTAGTAGTAATAGTAGAAGTGCTCTCTTGCCAGCTGGGTGAGGAAGGCGCTGCGCTCCTGCTGGCGACTTACAATCTGTAGAATTTTTGGCAGAAAGGGAGCACCACCACTTCGATCCATCTAACATGTATTAGTAAGGTTTCTCCTAGCATATTTTACTGACTCTGTTCCTGGTCTCACCAAGGACAGGATCACAAAAGTGACAGAGACCTGAACCTGGTTTGCAACCTTTTCCTGGTATGGATAAAGAAGGGGTAATACAAAGACTGAAATACTTGTCGATCCCCAAGAAAATGCTGCTTCTTGGTCCCCTCTGTGTCCATCATGCGAACAAACAGCCTGGGCATTTGGTCAAGTGATAATGACTCACCCTTGTATATTCACTGACAAAAAACACAAAGTTGTAAACCAAAATCCATTTTTAATCAAGTTCATATGAATAACGGCATCTCAGTTGAAATTTCAGATCAGGATGACAGTTACAGTGCCTGGCTGCTTAAGTAAGGAACAAAGGTAGTCTCCTGTATCTTCAGCTTAAACAGCGTCATACCATTAGTAGGGTAATATTTGTAGCCACAGAGTTCAGACACAGGTCAGCATGCAAGAGAAGACAGAGTTGGGATTTCCTACATAAATAATTGCAGCCTCAGAAAAGCGAGTCTCATTCTGTAGGATCAATCTACTTTGTAGTATGTTGATGGTGAGGGATTCAAGGACACCTACACTAAATCGATCTATTTTACTGCATGTCCCCTTATCTTCTCTTTTGCAGGGTTCTCTTCCCACTTTTTGAACCAGTTTTGGAAAACATAACCAACTTTGCTTTTGTTTTATTTTTTTCCAGGGAGCTGCTGGGCCCAAAGGAGACAAAGGTGAAACTGGAGAAAAGGGCAGAGATGGACTGTCGGTAAGAGTTTCATATTATGGTTTAATGATAGCTACAGTTTGAAATCCTTCTGCCATTTTGGGCATGGGGCTCACTTACCTTCGTCTAATGTAGAGTGCTGGTGCTTGATGAGTGGCCCAGTGTTAAAACATAGGAGCGAGTACAGCATCTTCAGTCTTTTGAGTACTCACAGATATAACACTGGGTTTCTTTTCTTGCTGGGCTCCCAATAGCAGCATCAGTGGAGCAAAAGGAAGGTCAGTAAGTGCTTACTTACTGACCTTCCCTTTGCTCCCCTGATGCTGCTATTGGGTCTGCATTGAAGAGAACCTGTTGCTGTGATCTGCATGTAAAAAATACAGGTTCACTTTAAATACAAGTATTAACAGACTGACTGCTTGATCCTCCTCTAGAATATAAAGCTCCTCAATGTATATACCTAGGCTAGCTGAACGTTGCAGTCAAGCTTTCATAGGGATTGCCTGCTTTGGAAACAAATAGACAGGAAGGATAAGTTCTTTGGTGGCTTACTAAGAGGAGCGCACTTGGGTTGGACCGTAATCTCCACTAGTAGACCAGGTTCAAGTAGAAGCAATGACCCTTAAGTCCTAGAGGTTGATAAACATGTACATTTTCCAGGAAAGAGAAGTTCTTTGTTGGCTTACTGAAGGGAGCGCACTTGGTGTGGACCATAATCTTCAGTAGTAGACCAGGCCGAAGTAGAAGCAATGACCCTTAAGACCTAGAGGTTGATAAATGTGTACATTTTCCAGGAAAGAGAAGTTCTTTGGTGGCTTACTGAGAGGAGCGCACTTGGGGTGGACCATAATCTTCACTAGTAGACCAGGTTGAAGTAGAATCAATGACCCTTAAGTCCTAGAGGTTGATAAACGTGTACATTTTCCAGGAAAGAGGAGTTCTTTGGTGGCTTACTGAAGGGAGTGCACTTGGGGTGGACCATAATCTTCACTAGTAGACCAGGTTGAATTAGAACCAATGACCCTTAAGACCTAGAGGTTGATAAACATGTACATTTTCCAAAGAACATTTAAAATATAATTATTTAAAAATCATTACACTCACTGATATTTGTTCAATGTAGCATACTAAATTTATGTCATTCTTCCTGTAGGGTGCTCCTGGAGAGAGAGGGCTGGCAGGGCCTGAAGGAAAACCGGTATGTGATGTTACAATTATCTTTTATCAATTCAAGATCAGTGTATATGGCTTTCCAGCACCCACATCCACCAACACACCAATACCAGCAAATATTTTCCTCTTCCATCAATCCATTTCAGTCAATTCCACTGCGTTGCTTCCACTATTTCAATAACCGATTCAAAAAGGGTGTCTTCGCAAAGCCCCTTTTAGTAAAACATTGATCAAAATCATCTAAAATTTCAGCCACAATGTACAAAAACTACTTCCACCATGGTCATTACTTGCATGGTTCACAAACCTTCACAGAAAAGGAAAAAAAGGGTTTCTTCCCCATCTCATTTCCGTAAAATGTTTTTATATTTGAGGTACTTATAAAATGCCAAAAATTTACACAGCACTTTACATACTGTACATTAATATAATTTTCTGCCCCCAAGGAGCTTACAATATCAGGTCCCTTACTCACATATGTACACACACATCGTAGGGCCAATTTACCTACCAGCGATGTCGTTGGAGTGTAGGTGGAAACCCATGCAAGCACAGGGACTTCAGAAAACTTTGTGTAGATGGGGCTATTGCTGGGATTCAAACCAGGGGCAGAAATGCTAGCCACTAAGCCACTGTGCTGCCCTACTTCATCTGCACCTTCAGGCATCTGCAAAACACCCATTAGAAATGTTGAATGAACTCAACAAGATAGAGGCTACTGTATTAAACACTTTTTGGCCAAACAAATCAGCAAGAATGTATTAACGTAACATAATTACTACTTTGATTACATCACTTATTCAGTACAGTATAAATGCCCTCAATGTTGAAGATTTATCGAGGGTTTGGAAGGACATACTTGCTCTTGTAGGAACCTGTTTCCACTCACTATTTAATAACCAGTTCAAGAAGATTAGGCAGTCCATACATGGCTAGTTTGATAAATGAATGATAAAAATAGAGTCCACCACCCAGGAGAAATGTGATATTTCAAGTTGGATCTCAAGTACACACCTGTAGGATACCATTCTCAATTATAATCAGATTTTGGTCAAAAATTGGTCAAAGATAAATTGACCGGTTTTAAAATATACATCATACTGGAGGGAATTTATCAAAACTTGAGCAGCGCAGGGCAACCGGTCAGCTTCTATCTTTCATTTTCAAAGCTTAATTGAACAAGCTGCAAATACAGCAATTTAAAAAAGTGAGTAGGATTGGTTACAGACAATCATTAGATGAAAAGGCATTCTTCATTTTCCCCTATTTTTATTAAATAATTTGACTCTCCCTCCCACTCTGCTTGTCATTACATAATAATTGCTTAATTGAATACTGTATATTGTAAAATTATACAATTGTGATGTGTATTGGGGGGGGGGGGGGGCTACATTTGGAATCAGATTGTATTAAGCATTGATTTATCAACTATGTTGGTTACAACAATTGTTTGGATATTAAAGGCACATTAACCTATTTGTATTTTTTCTTGTAGTTGTCTCCCATGCAGGAGGATGTATACCTGGGCTATAGTTTTGCAGTTTTGCATTGCAGTACACTTTGTACCTTATGCACCATGCTGTACATTACATAATGGGGTTTGCTGCTCCCTTTACATTGTGCCGTACTCTACATACTCCAGGCCAGTGTTTCTCAACTCCAGTCCTCAAGGCGCCCCAACAGGTCATGTTTTCAGGCTTACCATTATTTTGCACAGCTGATTTGATCAGTTTCACTGCCTTAGCAATTACCACAGCTATTTCATCGGAGGGTGGTCCTAAAAACATGACCTGTTGGGGCGCCTTGAGGACTGGAGTTGAGAAACATTGCTCCAGACCACTACACTCTATACCTGGAACACTACTCTATGTACATCGTACTGTACATCATTACATACCCCAATGAGATGCACTTTGTATGCTGCACTTTACATTCGCAGGCTACTAAAGTGTGTACACTGTGGGGTTGATTTACTAAAGGCAAACAGACTGTGCACTTGCAAAGTGCAGTTGCTCCAGAGCTTAGTAAATGAGCAGAAGCTCTGCTGACTTCCATCATCCAATCATGTGCAGGCAAAAATGCTGTTTCTTTTTATTTTCTTTGCACGTGATTGGGGTATTCTTTGCAAAGTGAAGCTTTACCTCATTTACTAAGCTCTGGAGCAACTGCATCTGCTAAGTGCAACTGTACTTTGCAAAGTGCACAGTCTATTTACCTTTAGTAAATCAACCCCTGTGTTGTAAATTCATTCCAGTTGGAATTTTATTAGAAATTGAGAATACCATCCTATCTAATGAACAAGCATAGGTTTGCTAGTTTTGTAAGACAGAAATACTCTTCAATGATATATGGGATCCTAAAAACAGACTCACACTAACACCTTTATAGAAATCTTAATCCCAATTGAACTTTAAGATAAATTAGCTAAATACATTCCAGGTGCATCAAAACCAAAGATGTTCAATGTTTTACAGTTTTTTTTTCTAAAGCAGCCACAGCCTACGTTAAAAAGCCATTCCCCTGCCAGTACACTACAAGCAGTGGCCTCTCTGCAGAGGTCCGACAAATCTACTATTGAGTCGGAGCCAAAGCTCTCCAGTCAGCATGAACTTTACTGGTTGGTCTGACTCAATTGGTGGCTTGTGGGACCTCTGTAGTGAGACCACTGCTTTCACAAGGGTCCTTCTCTATAGCATGCTGGCAGGGAACAGGCTTTTTTACTCAGCCTGTGGCATTTAGGACTCATTCACATGGGGATTACTACAGTGTATGCTGTAGTACGCCCCATGTCAAAGAGGCCTTAAGGATAACAGTTTATACATTTGTCCTTAAATGTTGTTAGCTCAACAATGTTGTATGTAAAGGTTTATATGCCTTAAAAAGTAAATGTGACCTGCTTGATTCCTTCCTGCTCTGTTTCCATTCCGTTCATTATAGGGCGAGAGGGGCAATAGCGGGCTTCCTGGCCCAGCTGTAAGTAAACCCTCACCCTCTTGGCCGTAGTTTGGCCCTTTGGCTTGAGTCGGTTGTTGGAGCCCTCATACTTGCTTTGGTCTGTCGCGTTGCACGGTCACTTTTAATGATTGACCCGGGTTGTGGTTAACTCATCTTTCCTTCTACTAATGATTTAGCTTGAATTAAATATATCCGCAGGGCATGCCGGGCTTCCCAGGAGTTCTTGGACGACCGGTAGGTGTTCAGCTTGCATGTGGCATGTTTGTTTTACATTGTGAAAACTTGTTGTTCCAGCAAGACCCAACTATGATCAATGCTAAATAGCAATTACTCATTGGAAGATAACTTTCCCTTGTGATTGTCCCTTAATGGTCTTCATTTTTTTTAAGTTCGTACAAGAACACTATTGTTGCTGAGCTGCAGAAGATGTGGTCCTTAATGCAACGCATTGCAAATCTGTAGGTTTGGGTATGGCCAGTACCATTTCTCTGCTGTGGGTGACAACCCACGTTGTTGAGATGATAATATCGTCAGTTCCTGCCCACAAAGAGACAGTTATCTTTATGCATTGCACATGGCTTAAAAAAAAATATATTCTTTTTATCCAATAAAATAGTCCCTGCTGACATTTTTTGTGCAGAAGCACAAGTGTACACATTCTAATATGAACATGGCCTGGTCCTAAACGTATCTAAAGTAATACCAGAGCTATAGTGCAGGTACAAGGTGCTTGTTTTAGTTGACAGTTCCTATGGAGCTCCTCAGGATCCTAAGCCTCGAATGTGCATAGGGTCTCAACCTTTGCCGAAGTCAAGATTAACCCCCACCCCCAGCTTAATGCTAAATTGGACACATGTCCAGGCCACATGTGCATACTAAGCCTGGGAACCAGTGATGGGGAACCATTGGGGCCTCAGTTTGAATGCTAAAGTTGGCAGTACACCAAGCTAATTTCAGCCACCTCCTGAGGAACTGTCTAAAATGTATTGATCCTGACGGCCTGCTCTGTTTAACAAAAGTCGCCTGACTCTTGTCTATGTAGCCTACTGGAAAACCTTTGGAGGAATAAGCACTGCATCCAATCAGATGCAGACACTGTTCGAGTATACAACAGCTTAACAGGTTGATTTGTCCATCAATGCTGCTTAGTATGGATGGAAAAATCTGTTAGATTTATTTCTAAATAAACCTAATAGTCTATGGCCACACTTTCATGCTGTGCAAGGTGCCTACACTTCAGCATTGTTGTTACATTGGAAAAATGTTCGACCAGGTCAGGTTCTTTCAAATTTAAACATTTTAGAGCTGAAAGATAAAACAGTTTGAGCTAGATGTCTTGTTCTGGAGAGCACTATACAGTAAAGTAGGAGTCTCATTACATCTTGGTATAAGGGGCAATTTATTGAATGTATGAAGACGTAGAAGTTGCTAATTTAGACAAAAAAAGAACAAATTAAAGGATTTTTCCAGGTTCTGTGAATAATTCTTTGAAAAAAATTTAAAAGTGATACTAAACACACGATATGGAGCTGTCACATGACCCTGCTCTCTCCCAGCCTGTGTCTGCAGGGAAACATAAGCAGGAGGAGCTTCTAGACCTCTGCTGCTGGTCACATGTTCAAAATAAAAAAAAAACAGCCTTTGCAATACAGAGTAAAAATAAATAAATAATACCAATAAACTGTTTATATTGGCATACAAAAATATATTTGAAATCAAATCTTTATAATTTTGTGGAAATAAGGCTGTCGGTCGGTCACAGGCTGTGCCATGCCCCTCCCCAGTCTGTAGTGGTAGAATATGAGGGAGGTGAAGCCACCATCAATCTACATGTAATATCCAACCCCCATTGTGTTTAGCTGGTTAGTGGGCATGGAAGAGGAGGGAGTGGGCTGTCATTTACCACTGTGTATACACCCACATGTGTTACTCTATAGTCACATGGGCTGCTCAGATGTGATAGGGAGGAAATGCTCAGCATAGAAACTCACTGAAAACTGAGCATGTGCAGAGTTGCCGACACTGCTCTGTAAAATCACTAGCTGAATTGGGGACATGGACAGAAGGGGGAGATAGAGAGCAGCAGGACCAACCAGTTTTTTTGCAGATTACATAAGATGAATCTCATCATACCTGAGTTAGTATTAACAGCATGTAATGCACCTTTTATTGATAGTTTTTTTATGACGTGGGTTTAGTGACACTTTAAGTCCAAAATAAATAACTTGGTATCTGTAAGCCAGGGACTTCTCTCCCCAATTTTTATCAACATCAGTACTCTGTAGGTAAAGAGTGTATTAAACACGGAGACATTGAGAGCTCCTTTTAGTGGCTAATCTACAGAAAATGGCAAGCTTTAAAAATAGCCAAGCAGTTATGACCACCTACCATTGGACCTTCTCTCCATCCTATTCTACAGTAGTAGACAGGTTTATTCTATGCCAGGGGTCTCTAAACTTTCTAAACAAGGGGCCAGTTTACTGTCCTTCAGACTTTAGTGGGGCCGGACTATGGTCATTGGGAGTAAAAAAAGCTCTTGACATCAGTGGGAAAAAACAATGTCCTATCTTTGGTGTCATTGGGAGGAATTGTGCCCCATCATTGTTGTCATTGGGAGGAATTGTGCCCCCTCGTGGGTGTCATTGGGAGAGATTGTACCCTTTCACTTGGGTCAGTGGGGGGAGGTGGGGGCGTATGCCCCATTTCTGGTTTCAGTGGATGAAAGAGTGCCCAAGGGCCCAATAAAAGCAAGTAAAGGGCCGCTTTTGGCCCCCGGGCCACAGTTTGAAGACCACTTTTCTATGCCATCACTTATACAAGTACTGCCATACAGTCTAAAGTCAAGTCTTTTACTGGACTTGGAAAACCTCTTTAAAGGAAACCTGTCATGAAAGTAACTTAACATTGCTGAACTGTTCTTCTGAGAAATGCTTGCCACCTGGCTGTTATGTAACCTTCATATATCTCTCATGGCAGATCTACTTAAAGCTAAACATATACTCTCATACTAACCCTTTACTGACCCTCTAAACAGTGCATGTTGTATGTATCTTGCCAGAGCATGCCCTGAAAAATGACAGGGAAATAGCAATTATTGTTACTGAGAACATGTGTTAGAGCATCTTAACTAGGTCTAAAATGAATTGCACCATAAAGATAAAAAAAATAGCCAGCACATCAAAAATAGCAGATCTCCATTTTTTTTATTTATTCTTAGTACATAAAATAACCCTTTCAGTAAAAGTCACCAATATTTGGGGACACAGAGGTCCCATTTATCAAAGTGAGAAGGTGAGGAAGTCCTCCACCCTGAGAAAGGGGACCTCCAAGTCTTTGACACGTTGCTAGTTTTTTACTGCATAAGCTACATTTTGCTATTAGCATCTCTATAAAAATAAGAGGTATACTAATTTTGGTGTGCAAGCCGATTTTTATCTTTGGTTTTATGCTAGGTTTTTTTTTGGTGCTGTCTGTGTCCCCATTAGGAAGATTCGCTTTCTCTAACTGTGTGACTTGATCATCAATGTCACCAGGAGTGAAAGTGAGGGGTAAATACAAAAGTCTGGGTTGTCACCAGAACCGAAATAGAGGAGAAATCATTCAATGGGGCTCTTTGTTGCAAAGGCAACTAAGGCTCCCTTCACACTTGTAGGACTCCAAAGTTGCGCCGACTTTGGAGTGCACCTTTGGTGCAACTTTGATGCAACTTTGGATGGGTGAAACTTGCATAAGACTTTGGCTTTGACCAGTGATAATGGACAACTGTTGCACACCAGTTGCATTGTATAACATTTAGGTACGACTTTCGTGAAACTTCTGAGGGTTAACATTGAAGTCTATGGCCCTCAAGTTGCATGAAAGTCAGACCAAAGTAGTGCATAAACTACTTTAAAGTTGCTGCAACTTTAAGTTGCACATATATGAATGGGTATCAATGAAAAACATGGGGAATGACTTGTCATGCAATTTTGATGTCCAAAGTTGCATGACAAGTCGCACAAGTGTGAATTTCCTTCACATTGGAAAGCAATCCCCTTACTTCCTGTTGAGTCCAAAGGACAGGACATGAAGAGAAATCTCCATAATGAGACACAGATGACAAAAGAAAAAATATCTGACTGCAGTTTTAACCCTCCACTCTTCTATTCAAAATATAACAAAAGTTTTGCCCTTGGATATACTTTAGTTAGTGCAAGGAGCCAAGCACCAAGTTCAAAGTGTAGTAACCCATGGTAACTAAGTTGACAAATACGGAGGCCAGGTCATCCAAGATCGATTCTGAGCAGATGCTATCAGTAATGCACTTTGAATTTAGCATTTTGCATCTTGCACCCTTGTACTGAAAAAAGCTGGGCAGACACAGCTCAAATTTTGGCCGATTCCTGTGAATCAGTCAAAATTCGAGCCCAGGGTGGTCCTGCCAACACCACCAGGCTCGACAGGCTTCAATTGAGAAATCAAGGAAGCCGAGCAAAGTCGGTTGCAGCCACTGTTCGGGTATTCCGAAGGCATATAAGGGATGTATGTGGATGAAAACAATCTGTGCAACTTTGACCAAAGTTGAAAAATGAGCTTACTATAAGTGTCGGCCATTTACATATCTCATGAAGCTTAACTGAAAATCTCCTAGAGATTGCATCTCCCTGTCCAGCTTTGTTGCTAGGATGTTGCTAAGACACTCCTAGCTTCACCATCACAGGAGTGAGCTTATTTCTCTGATTCAAACCTCTTCACATGTCCTTTCTCTCCTCAGGCATTGCAGCTCTGAGCTCAGTGTTTGAGAGTTCAGTGAACAGTTGGGAGTCTATTAGCAACATCCTAGCAACAAGGACGGACAGGGGGATGCAATCTGGGAATTTTTCAGTTAGGCTTCATGAGATATGGAATGGCCAACACCTATTGCAAGAGCTTTATTCAGCTTTCAAATGTGCAAAAGGAAATTGCTCTCAGAGAACTTAAATAGCCGCCAGCCCATCAATAGACATAAGTTGATAACACAAATGAATACATACATAAGTGCAGCACTAAACATAAAAAGTGAATTAGCAAATGCAAATATGATTATGATCAAAGCATATGCAATTAAGAGGCAGTGATAAATCTCAGATCCTCTTCCTTGTGGGGATCACCATATATCAGACCATATAACGCCCACTTCTCCCGTGAACCATCACCATGAAAGAGGGGCAGATGCACTTACCAAATGGAGTGGACTCGAGTACCATAAGTATGGAGTCAATCACGCTCTATATGTCTGTGTTGTCCAGATCGAAAAAAGCAGGCACCCCTCACCTGGGAATGGTCAGAATTGGCAATATACCATCAGAGTAAATCCGGTCACACATATAAGATTAGAGCCAATAGCAACTCTGCATCATCAACTGATATCCAGGGGCGGACTGCCCGAGGGCCCCATGCCACTAAGGGGCCCCATCAGGGTTGCCAGCCTCAATAAAACCAGGGACAGTATGTAAAAATCTGTGTTTTTTGAAAAATCCCAAGATTATAGCTGCCCCGCCTCTCCGGTACCTTTTCAGTGTGTGTATGTGTATTCTGTGTGTGTACTGTATGTGTATATTGTGTGACTGTGTGTGTATACTGTATGTGTGTGTGTATACTGTGTGGCCCCATAATCTATTGCCTGGGGGCCCCATAATCTCCTATTGCCCGGGGGCCCCATGAGTTGTCAGTCTGCCAATGCTGATATCCATGCAAGAAAAAGACAATCCTACATAGTGTAAAACTGTAGAACAAAGTTTAGTTAAAAACCTAAAATGAACACTCACATATGATGAGAAATCAAGGGCATGTATGAAACAATCAACCCAGGATAGCTAGACAGTCCACTTCCTAGTTTGTAGAACGCAATGACGTCACAAGCAAGGCTCCACCCAATGCATTTCATCATAAATTACGTCGCCCGGGGCTCAGGAGCCATGCCCAATCAACTTTCAACTCTCATCAAAGCTGCACAGTTTGCTTTTATCTACAGGCATCCCTTACATGAACAGCCATTTTTTTGGTAAAAGTGAACTTACCCTTTCAGCCTCCCAGTCTCAGAGCAAAGCATTGTCTAAGACAGCATTACCTTATAGTAACTTATCAGATTGTGGCTTGCACAGAAAAAGGAAAGCCGGAGAATAAATATGTGATGGGCTGCTGTGTGACAATACAGTCTGAGACAATCCTACCTTCAAAGACTTATACTTGGGATAGTACAGAGGGTTATTAACTGGGAAGCAGAGGGCAGTGCATAGGGGAGGTGATGTATTATTACTTGACATAGAGGATTCTCTACTAGTCCAGAATAGTAATTCACCAGAGCACAATCTGATCCTTGTACTTGATTTAGTTTTAATCAAGAAATATGTAAAATGGTAAATCTGCAACGGTGTATGTCAGGGGTTTCCAACATGTGGCCCATGGGCCACATAGGGCCCCGAGACGGCTATGAATGTGGCCCAACACAAAATCGTAAACCTACTTAAAAATGTTGATTTTCTTGGAATTTTGAAGAAAAATTTGACAGTGTCTCTTTACTGGACTTTAATAAGTTTTAGATTCTCAAAGAACAATATCCCACTCTTCACAATCATGCCTCATTCATGTCATCAGTTTTCGGTAGCACCTATAGTGAGCATCTATTTCCAAGGCTGAAGCACATGAAGGGCAAAATTAGAACCAAAATATCTGATAGACACCTTAAGAATTAATTGAGCATTGCTATTACATCCATCCAACCAGATATTGATGTGTTAGTTTATCAAAAACAAATATTGCACTAGTTTTATGTTGCCCTCTTTTACTTTTATAATAAAAAAATGAAAAAAAAAAAGTTTTATTACTTAGAAAGGTACATTATCTATGTCAGTGATCATTAACTTGATGATCTGCCTGACTTTTTCTGCTCATCAGCTATCCTTATTGTTCGTGTACTTTATGTGTGGCCCCAGTCAATTACTTTTCTTCCAATGTGGCCTAGAAAGGTCAAACAGTTGGATACCCCTGGTGTATATGTTGCCTTTACCACAGTCAGGGGAGGGGACCCTCGCCTGACAATTCTGCAATATAACTGCTACTCCCTTTCTGGCTTAGCAAATACGCGTCACAGATGTGATTACAATGTAGCAATGTAACATATTTATTCTGTATTATTATGTACTTGCAGGGTACCCCAGGAGAGCCAGGTCAGCAAGGACCTTCTGTGAGTTTTTTTTTTTTATGTCCATCCCTTATATCTGTATTTACTTAACATGGATTTTAAAAAATGTATTCATGGATATTTCTTTTGTTCATATACAGGGTCCCCCAGGACCTGCTGGACCAAAGGTAAGTAACGGCATGGACAGAGAGGACTTCCAGAACATATCTCGCCAATCAGTAGCTAGGGAAGTGCTTCTCAACCAGGGTTCTTCCTGAGGTTGAAAGGGGTTCCTTGAGCAGTGAGCAAAGGTGGGTTGAATGAATGCAATTTTCTTCAACTAGGAGAGAGCAGTGTTTCTCAAACCAGGGATCCATCTAACCCTAGGGTACCTTTTGAGGTTGCCAGGGGTTCCTTGAGCAGTGAGCAAAGATGGGTTGAGGACTTCCAGAACATATCTGGCCAATCAGTAGCTAGGGAAGTGTTTCTCAACAAGAGTTCCGTGGAACCCTAGGGATTCTCCTGAGGTTGAAAGGGGTTCCTTGAGCCGTGAGCAAAGGTGGGTTGATCTCCTCATTACACTGACCTCTAGTGCATGGAGTAAATTTTCCTCAACCAAAAGAGTGCAGTGTTTCTCAAACTAGGGATCCATTGAACCCTAGGGTTCCTCTTAAGGTTGCCAGGGGTTCCTTGAGCAATGAGCAAATGTGAGTTGATCTTCCACCTACACTGGCCACTAATGCAAGCAGGCATTTTTCCTCTAGCTACCAATGTAAGGGCTCACTTCCACACTGACCACTAATGTCAGAGGACACCATAGATTTTACCGTCTGTATCTCTGTTTTGCAACTATTTATTTCAAGAATATTACTGAAAATAATTAACATTAATTATTTTTTTAAAACTTCTTCAGATGATTGATCATGCTAAGCTGTAGGTATTATCTTCTTTTGCAGGGGTTCCATGAGAACCTGAAAATTATTTCAAGGGTTCCCTCGGGTTAAAAAGGTTGAGAAAGGCTGAGTTAGAGGTTAGTTTTGAATAAAAAAGTTGGAAGCGCAACAAAGTTGCACAAGTCTAGAAACAGTCCAGAAACAGTCCTTCATCAGGGCTAAAAGTGAAATGAGCTGAAAAAAAAAATCAATTACAAATATTACAATTGCCATGATGGGTGAAGATACAATACAAAGCAATTTCCAGAGAGGTACCCGTATAGAATAGTATATATTTGGGATTGGATTGTCATATTTTAGATCAGAATAGTGCAGAGTGGAAATTGCAGGTACACCCACAGCAGGGAAAGATGGAATTGTCTCTTACAAAATATGACTATTAAATATTGTATATGAGTGACAAACATGCACTTAATGTTTTAGAACTGAATGGGTTTTGAATGTTGCAAAAATCCAACAGGGGGCTTGCCCTGGGAAGAGTTAGAAAATAGTGGTATCTACTGAAGCTCAATTGTTAGCAGCAGTCCTCATACTTTATTATCTACAAACTATCTATATCTATAAAAGAACTGTAAGGCCTTCTTTACATGAATGAAATAGTTCATATCTATGAAAATGATGATCATTGTGTTTACAGGGCAGTGCAGGAGAGCCTGGTCCCAGTGTGCGGGTGAGTTGCGCAGGCATCACTATTGTTTCCTTTATATATATACACAGTTTATTAACCAACTGAGTTTTTGTTTATGCTATTACTCTGTACAGCTAGACATACAGTACATGCTTCATTTTGTTGTGTTGTACTGCTCTTTTCTGAGAGGTGAGGTGGGAAACAGCAAAATTAAAGCCAACAAAATAGTTTTTGTTTGGTTATAAACACATGACTTAAAGCAGGGTTGTTGTCAAACTCAATTTAATTGCGGGCCGCATCAGAATTATGGTTGCCCTCAAAGGGCCAGTTGTCTCTGTAAGACTAGATGTCCAGAGCACCTCACCCCCTCCTTACATGAGATGTCAAGAGCATTAAGCACAGAGCAGGAAAAGCCACATAGCATAATATTTCAAAGGAATTTTCATTTAATATAAAATGCGCTTACAAATATCAGGAAAACATATGCGGCTTACAGGAAGCGCTCTCATGCCTGATGAGGGCTCTGGGGTGAAGCTAGAGTGTGTAATCAATCAACAGGAGCATGCCAGGTGGTCCCGAGGCTGTGTATGGCTAAGGAGGCCTTCTCGTTCACATCAGTGCCCTGACCTCACAAATGAGCTCCTGGAAGAATGGTCAAACATTCCCATAGACACACTCCTGAACCTTGTGGACAGCCTTCCCAGAAGAGTTGATGCTGTTATAGCTGCAAAGGGTGGGCCAACTCAATATTGAACCCTACGGACTAAGACTGGGATGCCATTAAAGTTCATGTGCATATAAAGGCAGGTGTCACAATACTTTAGACAATACATTGTGTGTCTATATATATACCGTATTTTCCGGTGTATAAGGCGACCGAGCGTATAAGACAACCCCCTAATTCTACTGTATTTCTACAGTTTTTGCCTATACTCACTGTATAGGACGACCCCCCTTCTGAGGCTTCATATTGCCTATATTTCCTTCTTAATGGAAGTTGGAGCCATACTGCGCTGAGCCAATCATGGGGAGCGATGTATTCTATTAATGAATAAAAAGCCTGCTTGGATTGGCAGAGGCTATAACATCATCAACCCACGCCTCTCTGACTCTCAAAGCCAATCCAAGCAGGCAACTGTATGTAGCCTGCTCAGATTGGCAGAGGTCGTTACTCCAATCTGAGCAGGCTCTGTATTCATTAATAGAATTCATCGCTCACCGGGATTGGCTCAGCGGTGTATACTGTATGTAGCTGAAGCTACATACAGTATTATCGCACATCCGGTGGGCTGACATACAGCTGGCTGCATTTGATACACAGCGTATAAGACGACAAGCGCTTTTTAGCCGTTTTTTTATGTGTAAAAGGTTGTCTTATACGCCAGAAAATACTATATATATCTATCTATAGATATATCTATAGATAGATATATCTATATTTATAGATAGATATTGCTGAATATTGCTGAATATTGCACCCAAGGACTAGACAACACTAGCTTAGGTGCAAACTGGAACTGACTTTATTGTAAAGCCACACAGAATATGTACCATGCAAGATCAGGTAAGAGCTTGATCACATTATCCTAGACAATTATCACATATAAGGAACAGCCAACATAAATGTACACAATACGCTAATTAACAACAAGCCTTGATTAGTCAGGGGTGCCCAAACAATTCGGCAACAAGCCCACAAACATAAGTACATTACACATTACCATAAGCACAAACACGTAAACATCCCACAATGGTTTGATAACAAAGTAAAGTAGATACAAGACTAATCCCATCATGTTGTAACCTCCAGGAGGATAAGCCAACAGAGAGAAGCAATAGTTGACTCAATTAAGAATGGGAATTCACACCTAGGAGACACACAATGGCACAAAGACACGTAACACATAACACCTTAAACAGATTATAAAAGGAGACCCAGCATCAGGTTGTTTTGAGCTCATTATATTAACATCTATTCTGAGTCTAGGAGGGGAGAGGTGAAACAGTCATTGCTGGTTTGGGCACAGAGGCCCCAAATCTGTATCCAGGTCCTAGGTTCCCAGAGTCTGTGTGTTTAGGGGAGACATGAACTTGAATCCAAAGTAAAACGACTCTAGAGGTCCCACAGGCACACACCTCCCAAAGAGTAGAGCTCCCTAAAAAGCCAGGGCCCATATTCAGTAGGCAAGAGGCCTACTGAATCCCCTCCAAAAGCCTCTATCCCAGTTGAGTCTGTCACAATGGACATGCCTTTTTTTAATGCATTGACCCACAATGCACAGAGGGGGTTCATTATTTTGGTGAGCTTAAGCACGTGTGTTGTGGTACTTTGTGTAGGTGCATTGGGGTGCCATTCTAAATGAATGGCAACATACCACATCATTTATCATGTATTAGTTACCCAAATGCATAGTGTTCATAGGCTCATTGTTTTACCTTCCTCCGTTTTGCTCTACTCTAACCAAGTGTTGGCTAATGCCGTGTACACACAGGCGGACTTTTTGACTGGACTGGTCTGATGGGATGAATCTGTCGGACAATCCGACCGTGTGTGGGCTTCATCGGACCTGCAGCGGACTTTTTCGGACGAAAATCAGACGGACTTTAGATTTGAAACATGTTTCAAATCTTTCCGACGGACTCGAGTCCGGTCAAAAAATCCACTCCTCTGTATGCTAGTCCGACGGACGAAAACCGACGCTAGGGCAGCTATTGGCTACTGGCTATCAACTTCCTTATTTTAGTCTGGTCGTACGTCATCACGTAAGAATCTGTCGGACTTTGGTGTGATCGTGTGTTGGTAAGTCCATTTGTTCGAAAGTCCGTTAGAAGTCCGTCAGAAGTCCGTTGAAAGTCAGTCGGAAAGACCGTCGGACCTTTGATGCCGAAAAGTCCGCCCGTGTGTACACGGTATTAGAGTTCCTAATTTTTTGGCGAGGGCTCAACCTTGATAGATATTTTTTTTTTTTACTTTATTAACTATGTTTAGGAGTAAGAGACTGTTTAAATTTTTTAACAGGTATTGCAAATCTTATCTGGCTACAGATAAAATAGGCAATTTTTAAACATATTTAAACACATCTAGCAGTTACCTGTACAGCTTTTAATGGTACTGGAACTTTCATTGAAGTATAACTCATGGTTTCCCAAATTAGTTACAGAATTATGAATCTACTAAATCCACCTACTGCATATACTGTATGTGTTCATTCAGTTTTCGTTTTACAGGGATTGCCAGGTCCACAAGGGGTTGCTGGACCTCCGGGAACTGCTGGTCTTGCTGGACAAGTGGTGAGAACATACATATACCAGTAAACCATTTGTCCAGCTGTATTGATAAGCACAGTTCAGACTTAAATTATTAATAATCTATTTTCATCCCCAGGGCCCACAAGGACCTCCAGGAGTTGCTGGACTAGTGGTAAATCTTGGGACTATTGCCCCCACAGCTGTGCTATATATATGTTTCTGTGGTGAGGAATCCACTTTCTATTAAGCATATCTAAATGAAAGGCATGTTGTGTTCTTTTTACAGGGCGAACCGGGAAAGAATGGGCAGCCTGGAAGAGATGGGTTACCAGGAAAAGACGGGGAGCCTGGGCTTCCTGGGAAGATGGTACGGTATCTACCAAAGTTTACAAATCTTGTCTTTATCTCAGGTTTGCATTGTGACAAAAGAGAAGCCAACTCAATTCAAAACAGAACACTGCTAGACTAAATGTTCTTATGTATCTCTGAAACTCAAGTTGGCCTGCAAGGCCTCATCATGGTAGTCAAACAATTCTGGATTTGCATAATATTTGTGCATTTGATATTATAGGGAACCCTTCAGGAGAATGCAACTCTATTGTTTAGCTTTGTGATGGACATAACCATTGGCCAAAAATAGGAAATCTCAGGAGTGGGTCTCATTGTTACTGTGAATCTTGGATATACTGTACAGTATATAAGAATCCGGCAACTGATTCAACTTGCCATTAAACTAAATTATTCATTTGGGGTTGTATTGGAAGTCAACTTAAAACATTTGAGCAGAGAGACTCTAATTAAATATGAGAAATGTTTACTTAGCTGTGTTCCTTCATCAGTTTGACACCTGATGTCCGCATAATGCATTCTGCTACCTGTCTGCCCTGCTTTGGCAAAGGGGAGGTGGGGAGGCTCTACAGTCAAGTCAATAGGATATTATACATAGCTGAAAGGACTCAAAGATGATACAGTACCAGGATAAATTGTATGCTGTATCAAGGGTACAATGCCAAGGAGCAGTCAGTCACCAAAACACCAAAATAGTGCCCAAGTTCTAAAGAAAGGGGATATTTATGGACCCCTTAAAATACGTTGGTTTGTCCAATGTCGTCTTTCAGCAAACCAAAATTAATATTAAAAGCTTTTGAATTCTCAGATCTCATTTAACGCTACAATTTGACTTTGTACAATCAATAAATATCTGACAGGCGTTCTAATACATTCATCCAATCCAATAGATCTATAGATGTTTTTTCATTTTGGTTCTCTAATATTCAATAAATCTTTTCATATAAAGATCTTACATAAGGAATATCAGTTAATGAGTTAGTAAATATTAATAAATAAATGAAATTAACCAAAAACAATTGATAGATTCTTTCCTGATGTGTAACCAACATTAACCGTCTTATTAGAAGACTTCAACAAGAATATTCCAATCTGTCAGCTTGTTTGGCCATGGTGCTACAGGTGATCAATCAGTTCACTTTGACCAGATCGCTACATACATCTATGTCTTTACATTTTAGATGTCATTTTATCCTTTTAGGGTATTTCAGGTCCACCTGGTCCTGCCGGAGTCAAAGGAGAACCTGGAGAAGCTGGAGTTCCAGGAGAGGTAAATCATCAACTGGCCAACACACTTATCTCCTTGCTAATGTGGAACAGCACTAAGCTTCTGTCTTTTCTGCATTTAGAAAACAAGAAAGTATATTATTAGTAAAAGAATATAAAAGCATTGAAAATACCAAAAAAATTTTTTAAAAAATGGCCAACCCAACCAAAAGGAAGGGCTAAGCCACTGGAGTTAGATATTAAAGGGTTGTTTTTTTTAATAAACACTTCTCTTTCCACTGAAACCCACCCTAGTCTCTATCCTCTATTGAGCCATTGGCCTGTTGGAGCCCTTGGAAATGCTCATTGTTTCAGAACATAGGGGAGCCTGTGACCTTCCCCATAGCTCCCAAGATGCAGTGCAATACAACCATATGAAAAAGTGGAGAAAGTCATTGAAGTGGAACTCCATTATTCCCCCTCCAATATATCTTGTACAGAGTTAGATTCTGTGCTCCCACAGATGGATGGGGGAGGCCAGAAACATGACAAATGTGTGTAATGCCGCGTACACACGGTCAGATTTTCCAACGGGAAATGTTGAATGTGAGCTTGTTGTCGGAAAGTCCGACCGTGTGTACGCTCCATCGAACTATTGCTGTCGGACTTTCCGCCAACTAATGTTTGCTAGCAGGTTCTCAAATTTTCCTCCAACAAAACGTTGCTGTCGGAAAGTCTGATCGTGTGTACACAAGTCCGTCGCACAAAAGTCCACGCATGCTCAGAAGCAGAAGAGGTCGGTCTTGTAAACAAGCGTTCGTAATGGAGAATTAACATTCGTGATGTGGCAAATTAGGAAATCTCGAAATGCAGCGCACAATTCTCTTCTTCTTTAATGGGATAACAATGAAGCTGCTTTGCTGGTGATACTGATGGAGTTATTGCAAATGAATTTTCAAAGGCTTTTTTTTTCAAGTGATATCAAGAATAAAAATAATAGCGCAAAATAAAAAACGCAAAAAGAAAAGCGCGAATCAACACTCACCAAACTTCTACTAACACGAAATTAGCAGAAGGAGCCCAAAGGGTGGCGCTAAAGAGCTGAAAAACCATGTAGTACGTCTAGTACGTCACTACGCTCGTAATTGTTGGCCAACATTTGTGTGACCATTTTGTTGTCGGAAAGTCCGATCGTGTGTATGGGACATTACAGTGGGGGGGCACATATTTCTAAGGTTAAGGATGATAAAGTCAGCTAATCTTAAAAACATAAACAATACACTTTAATATAACATTTTCACCTATTATTAACTAAATATATTTGGTAATACAGTTATGTATGCTTCATTTCTCAAAAAAATGTATGTCTTCTTTATATACAGACAACAGAATATTCATAATCAGTCTAAGGCCCTGTTCACATATATAGCTAAGGCAAAGTGTCAGGGTTTTAGCGTGTTCTTCAATATGGGTTTTTTGCTGCATTTTTGGAGAGGTACCATTCATTGGAATTGGCTGCTCTGTGCTTCAAAAATGTGCCAAAGTAGCTCTTGTAACTTTGGAACTGACTTTGGCATGATTTGGAAAGCACATTTTTTTTTGCGTTTCCTGTGTGTTTTGTTGCATGGCCTGTTTCTTTTGCATATTTGAGGTGCCATTAACAGTAATGGCACCCCCCCCCCTCCTCCCCCAAAATCTGAGCCCGGCGGGCCACTCTGTTGTCAACCTAGCACTCCATCTGTCTTTGATAGTTTAGGATTGGCCTTTGGGCCTACCTGTCCTGACCCATTTATGTTTTGGTCGGTATACACGCCCTTTGGGTTGTTCCTAGCACCCTATGGGTTGTGCATTAATGTTATGTTTTATTTTTTGTGCTCCCACATATTATACATGTCCTTTGGACTGCATATTTTTACATTTGTGTCAATGCTCAATGTGACATGTTATTTTGTCCTAAATAAAGATTATATATAAAAAAAAACAATAATGGCATTCAAACAAACCTAGGGGGTTATTTACGAAAGGCAAATCCACTTTGCACTACAAGTGCAAACTACAAGTGCAAAGTGCACTTGAAATTGCACTGAAAGTGCACTTGCAAGTGCAGTCGCTGTAAATCTGAGGGGTAGATCTGAAATGAGGGGAAGCTCTGCTGATTTTATTATCCAATCGTGTGCAAGCTAAAATGCTGTTTTTTATTTTGAGTGTCCTCCTCGGATGTACAGCGACTGCACTTCCAAGTGCAATTTCAAGTGTAGTAGTAGTTTTTGTAGTAAAAAGTGGATTTGTCTTTTGTAAATAATCCCCATTGTGTACATTCCAGAAACACGTAGTTCTTCCAGTGATTCTAGAACGCCCGCATATGAACGGGGCCCTACAAAAAAAAAGTAACATTTAATTGACATCTTACAGAACTTGAGACTGTTAATTGTATTTCACTATTTTGCTATAAAGTAAAATAACTTTGTGTTTCACTCTTAGTTTGTTGTTGGAACTCCTGGGTCTAAAGGAGAGAAGGTAAGAAACACACAAAGCAATTATTCAAACAACTAAATGCAAAATTGAAATATGAATATGTGAGTTGTCTAACCTTTTATAATATTTTATACTTCTGTTTAGCCTCTGACATTCCCACTCTCAGTTTGAAATATTGTTTGTAAGGATTAAAGGAAGGTCATGTAAAAAGATTATAAATTGTGACTAGTGGACAATATCAAAGTGAAGAATCACTCCGATCCTAGAGCTCAAATGGATATAAATTATTTGACGCACTTTTAGCTGCTGTTATAAACCAAAGCCTATGTTACCATTAAATGTATACTTTCTTAAAAAACAAAAGTATTAACAGCGCTCATGATGAGTGTTCATTCATGCAAATGATGAAAATATCATTTGCATGAATGAACACTCATCATGAGCACTGTTAATACTTCTGTTTTTTAAGAAAGTATACATTTAATTATAAATTGTGACTGTTGCATTTTTAATTTACATTTTAATAATTTCTAAATTAATACATAGGGTGGGTTCTGGGCCCTCACTGACCTCTGTTGCTGCAGGTGCTGCGGAGTAATTCATCTTTAAAATGTACAAGCGAAGCACTAGTCTAAGTCAGCTCTGTTTACCCTGATCCCCCTTCGTAGCAGTAACATAGCTGCTCAGTCCACTTTACCCTGCTTTCCATTCCAAGCAGTAGCTCAAGAGCTCAGATCACCCGGCTTCCCCTACTAGCAGTTCCTCAGCAGCTCAACTCCACCGCTAGCAGTGACTTAGTAGCTCAGCTCCCTCTGCTTTCTCTGCCAGCTGTGATGCAACAGCTAAGCTCCTCTTGCTCCCCCTACTTAGCAGAGATGCTTTAGCGCAGCTCCCCCTGCTTTCCCCTTCCAGGAGTGACTTAGCAGCTCAGATCACCCTGCTTCCCCTCCCTGCAGTGACCCAACAGCTTTCCAGTATGCTAATTAGACATGTGAGGTTTGTTTCGTTCCGAATTAATATTCAGACAAATTTTTCGTTATTTGGAGATTTGGATACATCAGAATACTCGAATTACAATATAAACAAATTTTACCGAATGCTCCGAATAACGTAATGAAATTCGTCTGAATTTCAGAAATTCGGATTGAAATTCGAATCGAATGTTACATTGAACTTCAGTCGAATTCTAACTACACATATTGCTGAGATCAAAGACTGTGTGTTATTAGAGTACCATTTCAAAATAATTCTGTTTTTGTAAAGCCAAAGGTGATTTAAAGAGTCATTGTAATCATCTGATGAAGATTTTTCTTTTGTTTATTCACTTTGCTGCATTCAAATGGAAAACAATATAACATTTTTGTTTCGAAACCGATTCGAAAATGTATCGATTTGAACATTTCGAATCGAAAAAAAACAACCCAGTAAATTCGAAGAAAGTTCAAAAATTCAGAATACGAATTGAACGAAGCAACCAAACTGAACTAAAAGAAATAACTAGGTTAACAAATCAAAATGAAACAAAACTAATTTTTTGTCATGCATATGTCTAATGCTAATTAGGAACACAAAGAAAGGGGAACAAGATGATGTAACAAATAATTCTGACTGTAGTATATTCTGTATTACGTTGCTTTTTAGAATTGTCTTTACATATGTAAAAACCTTATAGTGTATATATGTGCTCATTATTTTAAACCTATGTTTCTTAATAAAAATGTATATACATTTTACACTACTCTCTTACCTCATTGCACTATTTATCCCTTTCCAAATATCCCACCTAGAGGAAATTTTTATTTTTTCAATGTCCAGTATATTCTGTATTACGTTGCTTTTTAGAATTGTCTTTACATATGTAAAAACCTAAAGTTATTGATGACATTTTGTGTCTTTTAATTTGAATATTTTATATTATCAGGGAGCTCCCGGTGACCAGGCTGACAGATTACCAGGTGAACAGGTAGGTTCATATTTTTACCAAAAGCTTTTAATTATCCTAAAAATTTCTAGATACCAATTTCCTGCATCAATGTCCATTAGGTAGACATACAAGGAGTTTTATAGACAAATAAATATGACAACATTAAAGTGATTGTAAATGATCGCCTTCTAAAACAACCCATTCAATTTAAAACTGAAATGAAAGACAAAACATTTGTGTATATAAAAAAAAAAAAAACATTATAAATACCCTTTTTCCTCTTTTTTTATAAGTGATCACATTCCCTCTGTTCTCAGCTGCATAAGAGCTGGAGGGGGAGGAGAAGCAACAGTACACTGAGCTTCCCAGTGTATGGCTGTGCAGAGGGGGCTTGTCAGGACAAGTTTGATCATTGGAGGAGAGCAGGCTGAGTTCCAAGCAGAGCTAGAGAACTGAGCACGGTGTGTTCTCCTGCTTAGTGTGGTCAGTTTTTAATAGAAAAGCAAAGGGACTGGCAAGAACACCAGGGATTTCACATATAGGTATAAGTAATACAAAGAGAACAGGATAGGTTTTCATACAAGTACATGGTACAGCAGGCGCATATCAGGAATATGAGATGCAGGGGTAACAAACTCGTTAAAGAAGTGTTCTGCCTGGGGAAAAAAAAATTAAAAGTCAGCAGCTACAAATACTGTAGCTGCTGACTTTTAATATATGGACACTCACCTGTCCAGGGAGCCCGTGATTTCGGCACCCCAGCCATCCACTGAGTGAATCCCTATCGGCTTCACAGCCGGTTCCCTACTGTGCATGCGTGAAGCACGCTGCGTTTTCTAACTGGCAGCTGAGGAAAGAGGAGGGGGGCCGAACTTCCGAGGGACGGCGCTGTGACGTAGTCTCCCGAAAGTGGTGAAATGTACCTGTCAGAAATAGGTACCCGTTCCGAAATGTGGCATCGGAGGGGGGAGAATAAGATAAGTGGAAGTTCCCCTTTTGGGTGGAACTCCACTTTAAGCTCAAAAAGAAACATTACAGCAAATAAACCAGTGGTTACATTAATTTGCCAGTTTCCTGCTAGCAATCTCTAGAATTGTTACATTGTATTTTTTGTTACAAAGATGTATGTATTTCCTATGCTCCTCAACTCCACCTAATGGCCATAATGTGGTATTTTACTACTTCCCATAAAAAAGGAACATTTATTCAGAAGAGAAAATAGCCTAAAGAATATATTTTTTTGCCCAATTCTCACAGAGCAAATGTATGTGCAGATTCGCTGGATAAATAGCTATGCATTTTTTTAAAAATAGACCCTTTAGAATCCTCTGAAGGAAATTGGGGGTCACTACATGTCTGTCTATGTTCCTGAGCTTGCAGAAGCTTCTAGACAGTTCTGAAAATTGGTTTGCACAATGATTCTTTTATATGACTTTTTCTTTATATATCCATTCTTTCTGTCAGTGCTGTCTTATTACCAAGGGTATGTAAGTAATTCTATTCCATTTTGTATTGTAGGGTGAAAAGGGAGACCGAGGCCCACCAGGTGGAAGAGGAGAGAGGGTAAGCAGTAAATGATAAATCCCACTTTAAGGTATATAGAGTACTAACGTAAGAGGATATGTAATAGGTGTTAAATTAGAAGTCTAGCCAAGCTTTAAACAGAGTGGAAAAGGATCTATTGCTCGAAAGGGTTTGAACACGTATAGGATTTCTTGCTGTCTGTGGACCTGGTTGATGAGATCCCCTCTTAATTCCTTTTTCTTCTGATCATTTCTGATCTAAGGAAAAATATATTGACTTCTCACCAAATTTGCCCCATTGTGGGAACATATATGTGTGCATGTCTGCAGTAGGGGCATTGGGGGTTATTTACTAAAACTGCATGGCGCATAATCTGGTGCAGCTCTGCATAGAAACCAATCAGCTTCCAGGTTTTATTGTCAAAGCTTAATTGAACACTCTGAAGTTAAAAGCTAATTGGCTATCATGCACAGCAGATTTTGCACTCTCCAGTTTTAGTAAATCAACCTCATTGTAAGATTGTTTTCTTTAGTGAGTAGGGACTGATGTGAAGGTTCTCCATATCTTTCATGACCCCTTGAAGAGCATGTTGGCTCTACAGCAGTGTTTCACAACTGGGGTGCCACAGGACCTTAGGGTGCCTAAATGGTCTTCTCAGGGGTGCTGCGCTGCACCCTTTATTTTTTCACAGTATTGTGTATTTCCATAATGCAGACAGACTGGCTGAGGACTCTGATGTGAAAGTAGGGCACTGGGGACTCTGATTAGAAGAGGTGGTGGCTGAGAACTCTGATGTGAAAAGGGGAGACTGAGGACTCTGATTTAAAAAGGGTAACTGAGGACTCTGATGTGAAAGGGGGTCTGAGAACTCTGTTGAAAAAGTGAGGGATCTAAGACTCTGATGTGGAAGGTGGGACTGAGGACCCTTATGTAAAAGGGAATGGGGAAATGAGGACACTAATGTGAAAGAAGGGGGAAGACTGAGGACTGTGATGTCAATGGAGAACTCTAGTGTGGAAGGGGGAGGACCCGTGATGTGATGTAAGGACCCCATTTAAGACTAGGTTGTCTAGAGATTTTGCATTTTTTTAAAGGGTGATGTGACTAAAAAATGTTTGAGAAACACCGCTCCACAGTATAGACTTATCATGCCTTTTTCTCCCTTTTGCCGCTAGGGGGAGCCAGGGAAAAAAGGAGATTCAGGAGAACCCGGAGAAAATGTAAGTTGAACTACCACAGAGTAGGGCAAATTTTCAGACAAGTCTGTGGTTTAATGTGTATGCTTTTCTTTCAGGGGGCCAGAGGACCTCCTGGACTAAAAGGAGATAAAGTAAGTTCTAGATCTCTGGCATGAGGTCAAATGATAGACCCACCACTGTATACATTCTTAAAAAGGTAATACATGCTTAACTTTCAGGGTGAAATTGGAGCTGGGTTGCCTGGACCTGCAGGACAACCGGGACCACAAGGTTTAAAGGTATGTTATAAATTATAGATTGATTTTTTTAAACCATCATTCCATATTAACTTTTTCTTGATCAAGAACCTTCTTGGGTCAAGAGAGCTCCCATAACTTTTACATGAACAAAACTTTTTTTTTTGTCAAAAAGGATTTTTTTGAGATAAAATATAATAAGCATACAAACAATGCAGGTTCCAGCAAAAACTTTTTGTCACATACATACATGCAAAAGCACAATATCCACAAATTACAATGCAAAACAAATCCCCCCCCCCCCCCCCCACGTGTCAAAGCAAATGCATCATTATATTGCCGTGCAATTAATCAAACATCTCAGAGTACGGGGGGCGTGGCCTGGACGGCAATGTGAGAGGACGTGAGTGACCAGAGCTCCGCTGCGGCGATCCTTCTACCCTCATCCTGCACCTAAAACCGGCCTGAAACTCACCCAAAACTTTGTGTACCGGCGGCGCAGACATACCGGACCATGTCCCCTCCAAAGAGAAACACCGTTGGCTCCTCTTCCCTGGACAGATACCGGAGGACGGAGCGGGACACTGAGGAGCAAGATGGCGCCGCGCCAGCAACACACGCGGCACCCCCCTCTGATCCATCAGCCGACGGAACGGCTAAGGTACTGGAAGCTATCTCACTATGCCAGACCACTCTGACATCTAAAATTGAGGAAGTTAAGGTGGACATATCACTTATTAGACATGACATGACTAAACTAAGGGAGAGGGTCACTGAGGCTGAGACCAGGATAGGGCGGGCGGAAGACATTATACATCCTCTGCAACACTCTTGTGAGGACCTGCAGAGACAGATACAGCAACTCGCACAGAAGCATGATGATCTTGAGAACCGATCTCGCAGATCCAACCTGCGATTTATCGGCCTGCCTGAGGGCGCGGAGGGTACAGACCCTGCCACCTTCCTTGAGAAGCTCCTGATAAACGCATACGGCAGAGATATCTTCTCTACTACTTTTGTGGTGGAGCGCGCTCACCGCATGCCGGCACGCCGTCCACCTGAAGGAGCACCACCCCGAACCTTTATTGCAAAACTACTGAACTTTAAAGATCGTGATGCTGTACTGCGAATGGCCAGGCTCAAGGGCAACATTCCCTTTCAATCTGGATTCATATCAGCATTCCCAGATTTCTCTGCTGAGGTGCAGAGGCAGCGAGCACGCTTTACAGAGGTCAAACGCCACCTACGTGCACACCACATTAAATATGCAATGCTGTTTCCAGCTCGCCTCCGCGTGGTTGGAGAAGATCGAGTGCACTTCTTTGAGGATCCTGCTATGGCCTCGGAATGGATAGATCAACAAGATGCTGCAAGAAATCGCCCAGCATGATAGCACCATCGCCCTAACACTGATGTAAGTGCCTTCTTCTATTTTACCAAGACGTTTTCCTGCCTCACCTATTACACCCTCCGGCCCTCACCATATAAGACCCGCCTTCCCAACATCACCGCATGACCAGGAACACTTTAAATCCACAATGACTCTAGCCCAGCATCTACAGGATACCCGGTCCCCTAGACCAAAATACTTCTGATGGGACTTCCGCCACCTTGTCTTTTCAATCTTCAGAACACTCGCCAGCCCTAATTCAGGGCCGCCAAATTATCCTCAATAGGTAGTTTCCGCAGTGGACATGCTGCAATTGGTGACGACACACAGGCTAGAACTTGGAACTGCTCGTCTCCCCCCTTGGCTAAATCATCACACCCAGACACGGGGGGTACTTCAAGAACACTCCATAACCCTAGTCACCTACCCTCTTTCTTTTTTTTTCCCCCCCTGTTTGTGTTTTATTTTTTTATTTTTTCTTATTTCCTCTTGTTCCCCTTTTTGGTGACAATACCTTAAGTTCTGATGCCGCAGCGGAGCATTGGCTCAGGTTAATGGGACACACCCACAGCAGTGGGCCACAGAGGTTACACGTTCTCCATTGCTGGATTTTTTATCCAGAATCTGTTCGCACCCAAAGGTTGCTAATTACACCGCCACCGGCGCTGCCAAATAGGCTCCCGCTGGTGGGGGTACGTTCTAAAGTGCAATACCCCCTTTTCTTTTTCTTTTTATTTCTTTTTTGATCCTTGTTAGCTTTATGTGCTCAACTTTTTGCTATTGCACTAGTTTTGGGATGTATACCCCAGTCAAGTTTGGGAGGCTGAGGGTAGGGAGGGGGGTAAAGGGCAATGTTAAGTTAAGAAACATGTTTAGTGTTATTTCATGTCTCAGAAGGTTAATGCATAGCTGTTTCCCTGCAAGAGGAGGGACAGAGATATATCTACCGGGGTGCGGAGTGTGCTGGGGTGTGAGCCCTCATAATATTCCATGTTCATCCTCCCATTACTTGCCAATAGAGTACTATGGCTAATATAAAATTTCTCTCCTGGAACGTCCGGGGACTCCGGGACAAAATCAAACGCACGGCGATATTTAATATACTTAAATCATACAGAGCGGACATTATAGTCCTTGCAGAAACGCATGCCACAGGACAACTTCAACGAGCGTTGAGGCGCCCCTGGATTGGCTGGGCGTTCCACTCCACCCATACTCCGTATTCCCGGGGAATTTCAATTCTCATAGCAAAAACTACCCCATTTGCAATAATTTCAGTTCGTACAGACCTACAGGGCAGGTATATATTCTTACACTGTACGCTTAATGGAATACAGTACTTATTATTGGCATTTTATATCCCTCCCCCATACAACTCCACCTTGATCACAGAGGGTCTATTATATATGACACAACACCCCAACATCCAAAGCATCTGGTTAGGGGACTTCAATATGGTACTCAACCCCCGCAAAGATAGACTACAAACACATCCAAATCCCCACCCCCCCTGACACCACTAGATTTGGGCGCACACTAACAATATTTTCACTTACTGATACTTGGAGATATAAATATCCCAATACCACGATATACTCCTGCTTCTCGGCGACACACTCTACTATGTCCCGGATCGATCTCATCCTAATATCAGACACCCTACTCCCCCTACTGACCGACTCAGGGTACCACACTAGATCCCTCTCAGACCACGCCCCATGCTGGGCCTCGTTAAAGCTGGCCCCCAATAGTGGCCCCCGTACATGGCGCCTACACCCTTTTTGGCTAGATACACTAAAGGACCAAGAGGACATTCACAGTGAATGGAAATACTACTTTAATACTAATAGGAACACAGCCCCTGTGGGTATGGTATGGGAAACATTTAAACTTCTCGCACGCACTATGTTATCTTCCCGGATAAACAGAGCCAAAACCTCTTCCAAAGCCATCTTATGCCAGGCCTCTGACAAACTGGACTTGATCACTAGGGAGTTCCAAAATGATCCCTCACAGAAAAGGGCGTCCGCACTCAAGCTTCAAACCCACCTTGTTGACCAGTTACACTTTGAAAAAGCTAAACAAAAACTTTTTTTTGTGAAGCAACGTATTTTTGAACAAGGTGAACGCGCGGGCAAATTATTAGCACACCTTGCTCGTCAGGATATGAGTCCACCAGTGGTGATTACACTTCTCGGGCCAGACTCTGTCACATACTCAGACCCTCCAACAGTGGCAAAAGCCTTTCAAACATACTTTATGGACCTATACTCCTCAAAAGTGCACGTCACCACACAAGAGACCCAGACCTTTCTTAAAGACATCCCCTTTCCCCAATTGTCAGAATCTCAGGTCACTGAGCTAGAAGCCCCCCTTAACTTGGATGAAATAGCACTCGCCATAGCATCCCTGGCACCAGCAAAAGCCCCTGGAGGCGATGGGTTGCCACTCGACTTCTATGCGGCCTACTCAGAAATCCTTATACCCGAGTTATTACTGCTGTTCAACCATATATTTGAAACCGAGACCCTGCCTGGTTCCCTTTGCCAAGCAGTGATCATAGTGATCCCCAAACCTGGCAAGGACCCCCACCACCTAGAATCCTACCGCCCAATCTCGCTCCTACAAGCTGACATTAAAATACTAGCCAAAATTTTGTCCATGCGTCTTAACCAAAGTATTCTCTCCTTAATAAATTCGGATCAAACGGGGTTCATGCCTGGCATGAATACAGCCATGAACTTACGACGATTATACATGAATATTCAAGCTGATCATGAGAATGTGGGAGACAGGGCAGTGGTGGCGTTAGACGCCGCAAAAGCTTTTGATTCGGTGGAATGGGGGTACCTGTGGGAATGCCTTAAGGGGTTCGGATTCGGGCCCAAGTTTATTAAATGGGTAAAATTACTATACTATTCCCCCATGGCTAGAGTGGTAGTTAATGGGCACACATCCGACCCTTTCCCCCTTGGACGCGGAACCAGGCAGGGTTGCCCGTTGTCCCCACTGCTTTATGCCCTGGCTGTGGAACCCCTGGCCATATCACTTAGATTAAGCCCAAATGTACGAGGACTGACCAAGGGACAACTAACAGAAAAACTGAGTTTATATGCCGACGATATGCTGCTATATCTGGAGGACACTGGCCCTTCTCTCCAAAAGGTTCTTGATATTATTGGGGCTTTTGGGAAGCATTCGGGGCTGACTATGAATTGGTCCAAATCACAGATTCTCCCCCTAGACCACTCACCCCCCCCCCCATCATGCGGCCTCCCTGCCACTACAAAGAGTGGCCTCAATTAAATATCTGGGCGTGATTATTACAAGAGATCTCAGTGAATTTATAGCAAATAACATCGAACCACTCTTCCCCCTCCTAAAATCTCGCACACAATCCTGGGCTAGACTCCCTCTGGGAGTAATGGGGAGAATTAATTTATTTAAAATGATACTCCTGCCAAAACTTTTGTATATATTTTGGAACTCCCCAGTGTTAATCCCACTAGAAATCTTCAAAAAGATGGATCAAATCATCAACTCCTTCATATGGGGATCTAATAGGCACAAACTTGCTTGGAACACGATTAAAAACCCAACCTCGTCAGGCGGAGCGGCCGTACCAGACTTACACACCTATTATATAGCTGCGCAACTCTCACATTTTTATCATATTCACAAGACTGACGAACTCAGATATCAAACATTGGTATGTGAAAGACCAAATGACGATATGCACTCCCCACTACAAGTCCTATTTAGGAACGAGAGCAGGAGGCGAACAAATAAGATACGGCACCCTTTGCTACACCAGCACTGTCATGTCTGGCGAAAAGCGATCAAAATGTCCAATACCGATTTTTTTCACTCACACACACCCCTATGGCACAACCCTCTTCTGAGGGAACTTCTGACCCTGCAGGGAGCTAACAGGTGGGCTGCTAGGGGCATAGTGTTCCTCTTCCAGGTTATTACAATATTTGGGGTAAGACACTTCCAAACACTCTGTGAAGAGTTTGACCTTCCCTCTACCATGCAATTTAACTATTTGCAATTAAAACACGCGCTTCAGGCGCAATTCACAAACGGATTTCCCAATCCAAAAACGCTCCCACTAGTGGATATCATCACAGGTTCCTCATCAGAAAAACTTATATCTAACCTATACACCGCACTACGTAATAGCACCACGGCCAGGATAGTAGACATAGCAAAATTCAAATGGGAGACAGACCTTGGCCAAATTGACAACTCTGACTGGGAAACTATACTGGAAAATGTACGGAAAACCTCACCTAAATTACCCGAACGCCTGACCCAACTGTACATTATTCATAAGTCGTATCTCACACCTGCCAGAATAGCCAAATTCTCTTCAAGCCAGAATCTAAATTGCCCAAGATGCCTAGGCACTCCATGCTCCTTTTTTCACTTGATCTGGGCATGCCCAGCAATAACTGAATACTGGACGCAGATCATAAAATTCCTCCATGACCATATGGGTTCACCACTACAACTGGACCCCAGACCGTGTTTACTGGGCCTACTTCCAGACGCCTTGTCCAGACCTCTAGATACACTCCTCAGTGAAACACTCTTCACTGCTAGGAAACTAATTGCCAAACATTGGTTGAGAACCACTTCTCCTTCTGTCCAAGACTGGTTGAGAGAGGTAAATGCGTCCCTGCCATATAAAAAAATACTCTACATACACAGGGGTTGTCCCAAAAAGTACCATAAAATATGGAGCGTATGGCTAACCAACGATAATACCTGTACTACATGATCACTAAGATATACCTACAAGACTATAGAGGATACGACTCTCCTCACCCTAGATAGGTATTTTGGGGTAATGCCCAGCTCGATATGAACGATACAATGTAAATGGTTAACCTAGCTACAATGTCCAATTATGTACGTACCAATACCTCCCTAGCCCGATGTAAACTATGATGGAAATAGCAAGCTGGAATACCTGTAATGCTGTAACCACTGATGCTGATGACATGACATGCTTCTATTTTTTTTTGTATGATGTTTTCTGTCAACAATAAACATGTTCTTTTCAAAAAAAAAAAAAAAAAACATCTCAGAGTACACTGACATGTGGGTTAAGGGTTAAAGAAGCAATCTATTCAGAATTAGGTCTACCGGAGATAATCCAGCGGTGTTCAAACTTGAGGACCACATCAGATCAAATTTACCACGACGGCCCCGATGTTGAAATATATATTTCTCCAATCTCAGGGTAGCTCACATTTGGGTTATCCATTCCTGTAGGGTAGAAGGCTCAGTCGCCTCCCAGTGTCTAAGAATGGGCTTGAAAAAGAGCCCTAGCAATTGCCTTTTTAGGGTTATCTTCAATTGGTAGGTCATCAAGGATTCCCAATATACACGGTTTGGGGTCTTTTGGAACATTGACCTGAAATACGTTATTAATTGTTGTAATGACTCCCGTCCAGTAAGGGGGTAGCTTTGGGCAACACCAAAGAAGATGGATGAGGTCCCCATGGTCTCTAGAGCACCTAGTATATTCAGAGCCTTCACCTATGCCCATCCTATACAGCCTTGCAGGCGTAAGGTGTATAATGTATAACAGGGACAGCCGTTGTGCCGTGTTGAGAGAGCACAACTGTATAGCCTGCAATACCTCCTCCCATTGGTCCTCCTCAAATGCACCCACATCACTCTCCCAATTGGTCATCACTTTGGTAGGAAAGCTAGTTAGGAATATGGATAACAGTGTAGTGTACGCCCTGGATATAAATCCCTTAAAGTGGGACACCTCAGTCATGTAATGATAAACAGGGGCCGGGAACTGTGTCCACAGAGCACTACCTGTTTGTACATTAATCACATGCTGCAGCTGCAAATAAGGGAAGTACATTGATTGGGGCAACCTAAATTTAGCCAGTAAGTCTACAAAGGAGCATCGTTTATCATTAGAAAAAATATGAAGCAGGTGTGTAACACAATGAGATTTCCACCTCCCTGTACATGTCAGGGATTGCAATTCCTTATAGTATTGTTCCATATAGGGCTATACCCAGTGAAGCCATTAATATCCTGTAACTGGTCGAACTTTATTCCACACTTTTTGCATCATGACATATATGCAGGAAAGAGTTTGTTAGATTTGGCAAAAGTTAAAGCCTCCCGTTCCATGGCTACACTATGAGTACCCGTGACATGCCGTAGAAGGGCTGTAATTGGATCTTCAGCAACCCCCTCACCATGTAACTCCTTGGACATAGCTCGGGCAATATGTTGCAGCTGGGCAGCCAAGTAATAAAGTCAAGGATTGGGGAGTGCCAAGCCCCCCGCCTCCTTAGGTTTCTGAAGTTGCTCCAACCTGATCCTCTGGGGTTTATTAAGCCAGATGAAGGCACAGAGTAGGGAATTAATAATACAGAATATGGGGGTATTGTGCAGAATATACAGGGGTTGTGGCATAAAAATCATCTTGATGAGGTTTACTCTGCCTACTGAAGACATTTTCAATTTGGACCACATTTTAGTCTTGTCCCTAACGCTGCCTAGTAATGGAGAAAGATTAAGGTATACATAATCACGTGGCTGCGGAATGACATAAACCCTCAAATATTTAAACTTAGAGGACACTGGGATGTCATGGAGTGTAGGGCCCTGATCAGGGGCAGAATCTAACAGCATAATCGAGGATTTGCTCCAATTGATCACCAATCCCGAAAATATTCCAAATCATCTCATAACTGACATGGCTTCCCTTAGGGATACTGAAGTATCTCCTAGTAACAACATAGCATCATCTACATAAAGCATGAGTTTTTCATGTATCATATTTAAAGCCAGTTATTAAAGGGTTAGAGTGAATCAAAGCGGCCATGAGCTCTATGGCTATGGCAAAGAGTAGGGGGGACAAAGGGCAACCCTGTCGGGTCCCTCTATGTAATGGAAAAGGTGCAGATACATGACCTTCTTATCTAATTAGCACTCTCGGGGAGCTGTAAAGTAGTACCCATGAAAGAAATATGGGTCCAAACCCAAACTTGCGCATTGTAGCCCACAAATATTGACTCTCAATGCTATCGAATGCCTTATGGGCATCCAATGATAATAACGCCACTATCAACCGGGTTGTCAGCCTGGGACTGTATATTAAGAAATAGTCAACGCAAATTAATGGCCGTGGATCTCTCTGGTATGAAACCAGATTGGTCCAGATGTATGATAGAAGAAATTAGCTAATTAAGTCTTAAGGCCAGCACCTACCCTAAGATTTTTATGTCTATCTGCAAGAGTGAGATCGGCCTATAGGAGCCCGAGTCCAAAGGATCCTTCCCCGGTTTAAGCAGTAAAACTATATTGGCTTGTGTCAAAGAATCCGGGAGGCACAACGGCATTCCCTAACTGACTTGAGCTTTTTAAGCAATTGTGGCAATATGATATCCCCATACTGTTTATATACCTCAATCGGTATGCCATCATCGCCAGGGGCTTTAGAGTAAAGGGAGGAGTTGGCCGCTAGGTGTATCTCCTCAATAGTTATGGGGGCATCCAATAGGCAACTCTGAGGCCCAGACAAGCAAGTGAGTATGTCTGTTTAGATTGGTAGAGGTCAGAGTAAAAGTCCACCAGCTCCTGCATATAAGGACAAAACTTTAACTTGTGTCTCTTGATCAGCTATGAAATTAAACATATTTAAAAAGTTAGGTAGTATGTGAAGTCTTGGACTAATGAAATCATGTTTCAGGGTGATGTTGGATTGCCAGGACCACCTGGGCCTCCTGGTCTGCAGGGCACAGCAGGAAACCCTGGTCCTCCAGGTCAAAGAGGAGAACTTGGACAGTTGGGACCACCAGGAGCACCTGGGGAGAGGGTAAGAATTGCAGCTTGTATCAGGGGGAAATGGTAAGAACTGAAACTTTGTATTGTGTAAATTTAATAAAACAGGTTTTATGTAATATCATAAATGTACTTTCCTTAGGGTTTGATTGGCTTTCCTGGAAGAGAAGGGAATCCAGGTGTGCAAGGACCAGCAGGGACAACTGGTGCAGCGGTAAGAAGTTTTGTCACCTGTTGACCAGGTTGTAGAATATAATATTCATTAACTGGGCCCATTGGCTGTAACTAATATTAATGTTTTATTCAAGGGCCCCCCAGGACCTCCAGGAATTAAGGGCGATAAGGTACAGCTGTTCTTCTCTAACCCTAAGTAAAATTTCTCACTGTCTGTTCCCTTTCTCAATGTAATGCTAAATTCAGTCTTAGGGGGTCATTTTTATTATAAATCTTCAGGCAAAGAACGTTCTGTCCAGAGTTTCCAACCCCTAAGTTTCAAATTGAGTGGTCCTGTCCAGGAGCACATATCATAGGGTGCCTGCTGTAATCTGTGTCAATTTGAAAATCGTCTTTTGTCTGCACTATAAACCCTATTGACAATCTGTATTTTTTAGAAAAACCCTACCTGCATTCCATTCCACTATCCAATTAGAGCACCTAAATGGCCAATTATGGTGCCCTTGTTGGACAGTAGGACTAGAGATGGCAAGAGCTTCCTTCCAAAGTTGAAGAACTCAAGTTCCCTCTAAAACCATTTGTTTAGGACCCACTACCAGGGCACACAGTTTTCCGGTTAATAAAGGTCTCTTTTTACCTAAATGCACATAATATGACCGGATACTAACATTTATAGGTAATAATACCAGGGGTCATTGATCCAGGAGATATCCAATTGCCTTCTGGGGACCAGAGAGGAATCCCCCCCCCACTGAAGCACATTGGATCATGGCCTTTTTTGGGGGGTCTTTTTTTGCCTTCCTCTGGATTAGCTGTGGGTATAGGGTTGTGTATATGGAGGTTTTATTTTTATTTTTTCTATTGGTTGAACTAGATGATTTTTTGTCTTTATTCAACTTGATTAACTATGTAACATATATACAGATTGGTATCACTTCACTCAATCTGTAGTCTACAGTACGTTTTACAAATATTCATATAATTTGTATTTTTTTTTCAACAGGGTGACCAAGGAATTGGTCTGTTGGGCCCAAGAGGAGAGAGAGGCGATCCAGGAACCAGAGTATGTCTCACTTATTATTTTGGTTGAGTTTTTTGGTAATACGGGACCAATCATTAGACCGGGCACTGGTATTATTTTAAAGCTGAAATCCAGCCAGAAAACTTGTACTGAAATGCGTTCCTCAATAGCTATAAAGGATATTAACCAAGTCTGTGTACATCAAACTCCTTTGCAAACCCAGATATAACAATGTTAAAGGGGTTGTAAAGGTAAAAAATTTTTCACCTTAATGCATTCTATGCATTAAGGTGAAAAAACTTCCGACAATACCGCCGCCCCCAGCCCCCCCGTTTTACTTACCTTACCCCTCGAAAGTCAGCTGCTCGCTCCCAACATCCATTTCGCCGCTCAGCCTGGCCGCTGATTGGCTACAGTGGATGGATTGAAAGCAGCGCAGCCATTGGCTCGCGCTGCTGTCAATCACATCCAATGACGCGGCGCACCGGGGGGGGTGGGGCCGAGTGATACAGTGAGCCGCTATAGCCGCCGGCTGTATCACGGGAGCGCGCCCGCAAGAACTAACCACCATGCGAGGGAGCTCGCATTAAGGTGGTTAGTTCTTGCGGGGAGGAGCTGAAACAGCCGCCGAGGGACCCCAGAAGAGCAGGTTCGGGGCCACTCTGTGCAAAACGAGCTGCACAGTGAAGGTAAGTATAACATGTTTGTTATTTAAAAAAAAAAAAAAAATTACCTTTACAACCCCTTTAATGTAGCAGTGACATAGACGCTGTTTTTTACAATGCTTGTGCGCAGAGCAGAGCTGTGGGAGGGGCCCAATAGGCCCCACCCACTACAGGCTGCTTATAGAAATCTACAGAAGGAGGCAGATACAAGACCAGTCACCCTTCACAAAAAGACAGAACAGTGGTGGCCAGTCTGTGTTACAGGAAGCTGCCACAAACTCAAAGCGCAAGAGTTGTTTCCTGCTTGATTTCAGCACAGATCTGGAAGAAGTACACAAAAGACACCAATAATGCACATGGTTCTTGTATTTAGACAATATACGCCTGGATTTCAACTTTAATGGGTAGTTAAACCCTAACAATGAATGTCTCTTATTTGCTTCCTTTCTGGTGCTTTAAATTTACCACTTAGGGCCAGTTCACACCACATGCAGTCCAGTGCGTTTTTTTTTCTGCATCAAAAAACACATGGGAAGTAGGTTATATGGTTTCCAATGGCAAAGTTCACACCAGTGCAGTCAGTTCCAGGGCGTTTTAGTTCCAGAAAAGAAAGTAGAACATGCTGCATTTTTTCCTGCACTGGACTGTGCTGGAACGCAGTAAAATGAATCAAAAATGCACTGGAAAGCATCAAAAACGCACCAGACCCCAGTACAGTGAGGGAAAAAAGGAAAAAAGAAGAAAAAAAAAAGCATCTGGAATGCATCCGGAAATGTTAAAAAAAAACGCACTGGAGCGCGCCGAAAACACGTTAAAAAACACGCATGCAGAAATGTTTTCGTAACGAATCTGGAGTGCATTTTTGAGGTATAAACCAGCCCTCAGTATTCATACCCCTTGAAATGTTCCACATTTTGTCATGTGACAACCAAAAAGGTAAATGTATTTTATTGGGATTTTCATGTGATAGACCAACACAAAGTGGTACATAATTGTGAAGTGGAAGGAAAATGATAAATGGTTTTCAAACTTTTTTACAAATAAATATGTGAAAAGTGTGGGGTGTATTTGTATTCAGCCTCCTTTATTCTGATACCGCTAACTAAAATCTAGAGGAACCAATTGCCTCCTAGTTCACCTGTGTGTAATTTAATCACGGTATAAATACAACTGTTCTTTGAAGCCCTCAAAGGTTTGTTAAAGAACGTTAGAGAACAAACAGCATCATGAAGGCCAAGGAACACACCAGACAGGTCAGGGATAAAGTTGTGGAGAAGTATAAAGCAGGGTTAGGTTATAAAAAAAATCTCCCAAGCTTTGAACATCTCACGGAGCTCTATTCAATCCATCATCCGAAAATGGAAAGAGTATGGCACAACTGCAAACCTACCAAGACATGGCCGTCCACCTAAACTGACAGGCCGGGCAAGGAGAGTATTCATCAGAGGAGAGCCAAGAGGTCCATGGTAACTCTGAAGGAGCTGCAGAGATCCACAGCTCAGGTGGGAGAATCTGTCCACAGGATAACTATTAGTCATGTTCTCCACAAATCTGACCTTTATGGAAGAGCGACAAGAAGAAAGTCATTGGTGAAAGAAAGTCATAAGAAGTCCCGTTTGCAGTTTGTGAGAAGCCATGTGGGGGACACAGCAAACGTGGAAGAAGGTGCTCTGGTCAGATGAGACCAAAATTAAAATTTTTGGCCTAAAAGCAAAACGCTATGTGTGGAGGAAAACAAACACTAAACATCATCCTGAACACACCATACCCACCGTGAAATATGGTGGTGGCAGCATCATGTTGTGGGGATGCTTTTCTTTAGCAGGGACAGGGAAGCTGGTCGGAGTTGATGGGAAGATGGAGCCAAATACAGGACAATCTTAGAAAAAAACCTGTTAGAGTCTGCAAAAGACTTGAGACTGGGGTAGAGGTTCACCTTCCAGCAGGACAACGACCCTAAACATACAGCCAGAGCTACAATGGAATGGTTTAGATCAAAGCATATTCATGTATTAGAATGGCCCAGTCAAAGTCCAGACCTAAATCCAATCGAGAATCTGTGACAAGACTTGAAAATTGCTGTTCACAGACGCTCTCCATCCAATCTGACAGAGCTTGAGATATTTTGCAAAGAAGAAGAATGGGCAAAAATGTTACTCTCTAGATGTGCAAAGCTGGTAGAGACATCCCCAAAAAGACTTGCAGCTGTAATTGCAGGGAAAGGGGGTTCTACAAAGTATTGACTCAGGGGGGCGCTATACAAATGCCCCCCCACACTTTTCACATATTTATTTGTAAAAAATGTTGAAAAACATTTATCATTTTCCTTCCACTTCACAATTATGTGTCACTTTGTGTTGGTCTATCACATAAAATCCCAATAAAATACATTTTCGTTTTTGGTTGTAACATGACAAAATGTGGAAAATTTCAAGGAGTATGAATATTTTTTTAAGGCACTGTATGTCTGTTTTATACATTCTAAAAATACCTGTTGGTCCTGCCAGAAATTTTCATTTCAGCTGATAACTTCCAATGCTCTCTACCTGTACTGCTCTGTTATCAGTTATATTGTTTTGAGGACAACAGTACCCTGTTTATCTGTATTATGGACAATAGAACAGGGGGAGGTTCCAGTGATCCTGTTGCTGTTGGCCTGATACAGTACGGCGAGTAAGTGTTGTCCTGCTTGCACAGAAAGTATGTTACTGGCAGGATCACCGGGTGAAAATAGAGGAAAAAAAAATGAAACACAAAACGAATGCAGCCACTACAGCTAAGTACTGGTAAGCTGCAATATATTACATTATAACTTGGATAGTACTACTTCTAACCACTAGAGGGGGCATTTCACAAAATAAACTACTGAAACATCATAAATTTGCCTCGTCTTTGCTACACATTGCTCCCATTTTACAGAGTTAATGCAGCTCAATAATCATTATCTCACAGTTATGCTTTCTATAATTATAGGGGGAAGATGGACGACCCGGATTAGAAGGGGACCGTGGCCCCGCTGTGAGTATTTTTGCATTGTTCCTTTTGTTCATGATTTGTGTCCTGTTTTACGGCAAAGGACATTAAACAAACTGTTTGGCTAATGCAGCTTAATTATGTCTTATAAGGGCCTTCCTGGAAACAGAGGGGAGCGAGGAGACAAGGTAAGACCTACAAGTTCACAGCTAGCTTTGTGTTCTTCTTGGAAAATGATAATAAGTACAGTATGGGCACAGATTTTGAACAAATATTGTAATGTTACTTTGTTTTTTTTCTTTTTTTTTTAAATTTGCCGCACCATATTGCCATTATTATATTACTTATACATAATTGTTGGTTTTCCATTTAGTGTGCCACTAAAGGGAGAACCATCAAGTATGTATAAATAATATACATTAACAACTGCTGAAATAAAATCTTTGGTAAATAGCAAATATATTGTAATCGGTGTACAGTATAATACAGTATCAGGTAGACCTGCCTAGTAGACTTGCATAGAGAATAATGAACATTAAGGCATGTCCACCATGTGATGCTCTTAAACAGCAAAAGCAGAGCCTACATTTGTAATGAGATGAGATGACTGTCCCCATACATACAGTGGGGGAAAATAAATATTTGATCTCCTGCAGATTTTGTAAGTTTTGCCCACTTACAAAGAAATGAAGCATCTATCATTTTTTTCATAGGTGTATTTTAAATGATAGAGACAGAATATCAACCAAAAATCCAGAAAAAACACACGATACAAATGTTATAAATTGAGTTGCAGTTCAGTGAGTAAAATAAGTATTTGATCCACAAGAAAAACCTGACTTAGTAGTTGGTGGAGAAACCCTTGTTGGCAAGCACAGAGGTAAGACGTTTCTTGTAGTTGGTGACCAGGTTTGCAGCCATCTCAGGAGGGATTTTGGTCCACTCTTCTTTACAGATCTTCTCTAAATCCTTAAGGTTTCTTGGCTGTCGCTTGGCAACTCGAAGTTTCAGCTTCCTCTATAAATTTCCTATAGGATTAAGGTCTGGAGACTGGCTAGACCACTTCATGACCTTAATGTGCTTTTTCTTGAGCCACTCATTTGTCGCCTTTGGCGGTATGTTTTGGGTCATTGTCATCCTGGAAGACCCATCCACGACCCATCTTCAGTGTTCTGGCTGAGGGAAGAAGGTTCTCATCCAAGATTTTACAATACATGTCCCCATCCATTGGCCCCTCAATGCGGCAAAGTTGGCCTGTACCTTTAGCAAAGAAACAGCCCCAAAGCATAATGTTTCCACCTTCGTGCTTGACTGTAGGGATGGTGTTCTTAGGGTCATAGTCAGCATTTTTCTTTCTCCAAACACGAGGCGAGTTAATACCAAAGAGTTCAATTTTGGTCTGACCACAGAACTTTCTCCCAATCCTTCTCTGAATCATTTAGATGTTCAATGTCAAACTCCAGATGGGCCTGTACATGTGCCTTCTTCAGGAGGAGTACCTTGCGGGCGCTGCAGGATTTCAATCCATGTCGACATATTGTGTTACCAATGGGTTGTTTGGTGACTGTGGTCCCAACTGCCTTGAGATCATTCACAAGCTCCTCCCGTGTACTTCTGGGCTGATCCCTCACTTTTCTCATGATCATCCTTACCCCATGAGGCAAAATCTACTGAGTGCGTAGAGGTGTGAGGGGGGGGGGCTGGTAGCGTAGAGGGACTGAGTGCATAGAGGTGTGATCAGTGAAGGGTGGGTGCCAGATGGGGGGGTGCCAGATATAGGATCCGCCCCGGGAGTGCCAAATGCTCCAGGTACGCCCCTGTGTGGACAGGTGTCTTTTATATATTTACATAGTTAGTAAGGTTGAATAAAGACACCAGTCCATCCAGTTCAACCTGAGTGAGTGTCTACAATTGTCCCTATCCCTGTACATTGTGTCTCATTAAGATGCTCATCTATTATATCATTATTTATTTAAGGTACCCATATAGCGCTGTCAATTTACGCAGCACTCCACACATACATTGCTCCCTACCCTCAAGGAGCCCACAATCTAAGGTCCCCAACTCACATTCATACATACTAGGGCCAATTTAGACAGGATCCAATTAACCTACCAGCATGTCTTTGGAGTGTGGGAGGAAACCGGAGTACCCGGAGGAAACCCACGCAGACACAGGGAGAACATGCAAACTCCAGGCAGGTAGTGTCGTGGTTGGGATTCGAAGCAGCGACCCTTTTTACTGCTAGGCGAGAGTGCTACCCACTACACCACTGTGCCGCTCAAACATAACACATACACATAACGAGTTGTCATTAGGAGCATCATCCTAAATTGACAGGACCACATGAGCACCTACTCTAGCCAGTCTGTGGGAGCCGGAATTATTGTTGGTTGGTAGGGGATCAAATACTTATTTTACTCACTGAACTGCAACTCAATTTATAACATTTGTATTGTGTGTTTTTTCTGGATTTTTGGTTGATATCCTGTCTCTGTCCTTTAGCCCTGGTTCAAACTCTTGTGATGCGGGAACCAGCGCGATTCCAGTGCGGGTTCCCGCATCGCATCTCCCTCACAGGCAGTTCACACTGCCCTCTGCGAACTGCTGGGGGGGTGTCAATACAAAATTAATGACACCCCCAATGGAAACAAAGAAGAAGGGCGGCACATCCGGAAGTAAAATCAAAAGAATTTATTGGAAGTCCATAAAATCAAGCGAAGATGACAAACATCAATCCAAAAAAGGTGCTCAGTGGACGCGTTTCACACAGACGCGTTTACTCATCTAATCTAATGGCACCCCCAGATCGGTTCGCAGATCACAGTGAAAACTGTGAATTCAGACAGGAATCGGATCGCATGGGTGTTCACACCCATGCGATCCGAATCCAGTGTGGCAAAGAAAAGGTTCCTGCAGCATTTTCGTGAAGATCCAATAAGAGTTCCGCCATACTATCTGTACGACTGAATTCGAATGAATGAATGAGTGACTTGTATAGCGCTACCTATGCAAACTGAATCGCCTCAGGGCGCTTTTTAACCTACCAGCATGTCTTTGGAGTTCGCATTGCGCAGACATCGCATGTGATCTGCACAGCAGTGCGGTGCGAATCACATGCGATGTCTGTGTTCGCAATAGTGTGAACCCAGCCTTAAAATACACCTATAATAAAAAATATAGCCTCTTCATTTCTTTGTATGTGGGCAAACTTAGAAAATCTGCAGGGGATCAAATAATAATTTTCCCCACTGTAACTACCATCTATACAAAGGAGTAAGTTAAAAATTAGATGGCTGTTTACAGGCTATAATTTCCCTTTAGAGTTATATCTTGTACAGTATTTCTTATCAAGTGTATTTAACAGAAATAAAACGACTCGTATTATTGCTGTAAGATACCCACCTTTTAAACTGTCAGTTTACAGCAGTTGGAAAATGTACAGAAGCAAGTCTGTCAGAGGCAGCTTCATCGCTCTCTACTTTCTCAGAAGCTCATTTGCTTTTCCTGGACCGATGGCTGGTTCCATTCCTGAGTGTGACTATATGGGGTGGTCATCTAGATATACAGTAGCACAGCTGACCAGAGGAATGGACACTGACAGCCAAAAAAAATTACAAGTGTCTGTCCTTTGCCGGCCTGCCCTGTGCTTGGCTTACAGTTCTGTTTATCTCTAAAAATGAATGAAGCCCATCATTTGTGCAGGAAAGCTTGTCCAGCTGTTGAGAAGGTGCAGTTTAGTGAACTACACCTTGCAAAGTCTCATCTGAAGGAACTCTTTGTGTCACTATGACTATATCCTGTGCTGAACTTTTTCAGGGTGATCCGGGCCCCGTGGGAATGAAAGGAGACAAGGTAAAAATACCTTCATTTCAGTCATCAGATGTGTTCTCCATGTTGTAGAACTCTTCTAAATAACCTCTTTTAACCTTTCTAGGGTGACACTCTGACTATTGAAGGACCTGCTGGTGCTAGAGGAAATAAGGGGGAACCGGTAAGTTGATTCATACATGGATTAGAATTTGGTTAAGTTGGTGTGAAGACATAGAAGTAGGAGATGCCTGTCCACTCCCATGTGTGTGATATCAAGAAGAGAAGAAAAGATTGATCGCACACTTGAATCCAAAAGATGCTGTGGAAATGTCTTTATTGTCATGAGCCAGACAAAATTGTAATGATGATCAGTTGACGCGTTTCACACGAAAAGAACCATGCTTGTTCTTTTTGTGTGAAACGCGTCAACTGATCATCATTGCAATTTTGTCTGGCTCATGACAATAAAGACATTTCCACAGCATCTTTTGGATTCAAGTGTGCGATCAATCTTTTCTTCTCTTCTTGATATTGCCTACGGTGATGAGCCGGGATTAGTACCTTGAACCTGATGTGCACCCTGCCTGAAGCGGTGTGTGCACCCTTGTTCTGTTTCCCATGTGTGTGAGCTGTCTCCCCACCCCCTCCCCTCCTGCCGCTATTAGAAGCTGGCAGTAAACTTAAAGTGGTTGTAAAGGCAGAAGGTTTTTAATCTTAATGCATTCTATGCATTAAGATATAAAACCTTCTGTGTGCAGCCATGTTCCTAGCACCCCCCTAATACTTACCTGAGCCCCTTCTAGATCCAGCAATATTACAGGAGTGTCTCAGCTACCCCGGGACTCCCCTCCTCATTGGCTGAGACAGCAGTGCGGTGCTATTGGCTGCTGTTAATCAAAATCAGTCGGCCAATGAGGAGAGAAAGGGGGCGGGGCTGCGGTTCTGCATCTGAATGGACTCAGGGAGCTGCAGCTCAGGTGCCCCCATAGCAAGCTACTTGCTGTGGGGGCACTCAACATGAGGCAGGGGCCGGGAGTAACAAAGAGGGACCCGAGAAGAGGAGGATCTGCTCTGTCCATGTTTGTATAAGACAATGCCTCTAAATACCTTATTTCAGTTTGTTTCTGGTTGGTCACGTGACCTCCGGGTGCTCTCCTTCCCCGATCTATGGGCTACAGCGGGAGGGGCTGTGCAGACAGCACAGCGGTCACGTGACCTCCCCAGCTGACATCAGAGGGGGATCTCGGCCCCTCTCACTGTAGCCGTAGCTCCCAACTGTCCCTGATTTCAAGGGACTGTCCCTGATTTTGAGCAATGTCCCTCTGTTCCTCTTTCCCCCTCATTTTGGTCTGATCTGTATAGTTGTATATAAAACGTACTTTTTATCTTTCCAAAAGTGTTTCCCAATGCTAAACCTTTCATCCAAATTCTAAATTTCTGAATTTGTACATTTTAAAAGTCAATATAAAGCAATAGTAGTGGTAAAAAAGCTCTTGTAGAATTAATTAACCTTTTTTTTTTTTTTTTTTTTTTTTTGGTTAATTCTCCTATAAGGGGGTGTGGCAGGGGGCGTGTCCTATGCCTACATAGATTTGCTAGTAGGTGTCCCTCATTCCCATCCCAAAATGTTGGGAGGTAGCCCGTAGATTGGGGAGGAGAGTGACCAGAGGTCATGTGACCGGCCAGAAACAAACTGAAATAAGGTATTTAGAGGCACCGTTTTATACAAATATGTACACAGTGTAGTATGGCTTGATAGAACAGAGGGGCTGGCAGTAATATTTATTTAAGTTTACAACCACTTTAAAAATTATTTTTGGGCTGTTCCAACTTACATACAAATTCAACTTAAGAACAAACCTACAGAACCTTGTTCGTAACCCGGGGACTGCGTGTACTGTTAGGTGGTGTGTCCATGACAGCCGAGGATCACTAGAAGGAGATGAATGACACTGGGCTGCATACTTCTTCTGGCTTAGTGACTTACTAGGAAGAGGGATCATATACCCATTACCATGTTAAAATATTTGATTGTCTTCTATGTGTACTGACTTCTGTATTTTCCTACCAGGGTGATCGAGGAATGAAAGGTTCTGAAGGAGAAAAGGGCGATAAAGGAGACCAAGGAGTGGGAGGCGAAAAGGTAAAACAAAGATGTTGGCTATGGGACTTACGAATAGGGGCGAGATTTTGGAGAGCGGTAGGCTGAATGAGAAACTTATATTACAAAGGATGTTTCCATGAAGGATCTCCAAATAATCCCAACCTCTAGCTAAATGCAAGGATAAATTTGTCATTGTGCTATATAAGAATTCTGACCTAGCATAGTCTGAAAATACCTAGACCAGCCTTTTTCAACCAGGGTGCCTTGAGGTTTTTTCAGGGGTGCCTTGGCCAAATGCCTAAATATTGCCCAAAAACTGTATACAAGGCCACAGGTTTTCATTGTGCACCATTACAACCGTCTAGCTTTCAACCTCCTAACAACCAATGACATCATCAGTTGATAAGGAGGATGTCAGTCGCCTGTATAGCATCCTTCTTTGACCCTCCCCTGCCTCTCTCCATCAGCATCAGCATTGGGGTCACATTAGCTGAGTGATGGAGAAAAAGAGAAGAAGAGAAACATTGGAATACATTGGAATACTAGTCAGTACCAGTTTGCCCCTCTAACATTGTGACTCCTATGTTGTGTACACACAAGCGGACTTTACGGCAGAGTTTTCCTGGGGACTTTTCGACGGACTTTACGACGGACTTTCCGAATGAACGGACTTGCCTACACACGATCAACCAAAGTCCGACGGATTCGTACGTGATGACGTACACCGGACTAAAACAAGGAAGTTGATAGCCAGTAGCCAATAGCTGCCCTAGCATCGTTTTTTGTCCGCCGGACTAGCATACAGACAAGCGGACTTTTCGACCGGACTCGAGTCCGTCGGAGAGATTTGAAACATGTTTCATTTCTAAGTCCGTCAAACTTTTGAGAAAAAAAAGTCCGCTGGAGCCCACACACGATCGAATTGTCCGACGGACGCAGGTTCGCCGGACCAAGTATGCCGTAAAGTCCGGTCGTGTGTACACGGCATTATGTGTGTGGCTGTATTATGTAAAACTATTATGCCCCGTACACACAATCAGAAATTCCTACAGCAAAAGACCGATGAGAGCTTTTGGTCAGAAATTCCGACTGCGTGTATGCTCCATCGGACTTTTGCTGTCAGAATTCCAGCCAGCAAAAGAGTGAGAGCAGGTCTTCTATTTTTCGGTCAGAAAAAGTTCCTATCCGAAAATGCGATTGTCTGTATGCAATTCGGACGCGCAAAAAATCACGCATGCTCGGAAACAATTCGACGCATGCTCGGAAGCATTGAACTTCATTTTCTCGGCTCGTCGTAGTGTTGTACGTCGCCGCGTTCTTGACGGTCGAAAGTTCAGAGAACTTTTGTGTGACCGTGTGTACGCAAGCCAAGCTTGAGCTGAATTCCTTCGGAAAAACCATCCAAGTTTTTTCTGACGGAAATTCCGATCGTGTGTACGGGGCATTAGAATAGTTTTACATTTTAGGATGGGGTGCCTCAAGGTTGTCCATGATTTTGGAGGGCGCCTCGAGATTGTCCATAGTTTTAAAGGGTGCCTTACAGTGATGGCTGGTGTTTTTTTTTTTTTGAGGGGGGGGCGGCAAACAATGCACCCACAGTTTTTTTTACTTATTGGTGCATCGCTAGCCCATTCATTTGAATGCACGCCCTTAATACAATGCACATTAACTCACATGTGTTAACTCAATGCATCAAGATGCAAAGGTTTGAATGGGCCCTTCATGTAACATCTTTCACACTCACAAAATCACACCGCTCTGAACAGAAAAGCCAAATGATGATATAGACGGGGGCACACCTAATCCAGGTACTCTGGCTCCCACATCCGGAAACAAACCACAAATGTACATAGAAGAGCCGGCACCACTGGAAAATCAGTCTTCAATTTTATTGGTGTCTTATAAACATGATAAAAAGAACACGCAAGCGCGTTTCGGCACGCAGGCTTTGATCACAGCACATTCAAAAGTGACACACATAGCATATGTATATATATGTACAAGGAAGTTCATCTCTACCAATCAGATGTTATCTTCAAATCAAGGTAAATGGGTAACATCCCTGTGTGTGTGTAATCCCTACACAGTGCAATATACATAATTTTCTAAAAACAGACAAAAAAGGCATATATAAAGCAGTTATAATGCAATCTAAAAACAGTGAAACTATTTTATCTGTAGTAAAAAAAAAAAATTCAAAAACAATTAAATAATAAAGAGAAAGAATTATTTCTTCCTTGGAAGAAAATGGATAAAAAAATCCTCAAGAGTAGTCCTTACATGGAACAGCCTATTGAAGGAATAAGTCAACGTCATATCTATTGTTCATGCCAAGTGGTAATTTTAATTTTTGGTTAACTCTTTTGGTGAGAAAAATATTAGTGATATTATTTGCCAGTGACTGTGTTTAGTAAGGGCTCGTTCACGCGGCAGCCCTTGCACCCCGCTGAAAAGGGATCTGCGGTGGATTACTTTTCAAAAGGCATTTGGCAGGTGGTGAGGAGGCAATATGTCACCCCCTCACTGCATGTTGTAACCCTAAAAAAGGGCTGAACCACTGCTCTGCAGCCACATGCATTGCAGTGTGGTTGTGGCTTGGACCCGTACACTCATGTGGTTTCATTGTTGTCATGGCCAAGGCATGTATACAGCCCTGAGCCAATGCATGTCCTTCTTTAGTTGGCCGGTCAGGGGGCGGTAAAACCATGGCTCTACCACCTGCTTTCACGACCCCTAGCCACCCATGTGAATAATCCCTAAATGTTTCATTTATAATGGGATATTTTTAAACAAAAATTTACATATTATCCTTTTTATTTTATGTCTGCAGGGAGGTAAAGGAGAACCAGGAGACAAAGGTGCGACTGGCTTTGTAGGCGCTCGGGGGCCAGGCGGACAAAAGGTAACAATCATTTCTGACTTCTGCTCTACATGAAAGGGTTTGCATTGTTTCAAAAACACAAGAGTGTCTGTGCATATTTAAAGCAGAACTTCAGGAAGATACCAAAGAACCAAACTGTTTTTAATTAAAGTGTTTTTTTTTAAGGGAAAAATAAAAAAAAAAGCCTTCAGTACACATCTCTGCGATCATTTCCAAAAGTGTTGTTGCTTTAAGAAAGCTGGTAGTACAGAAGAACACCGGTTGATCTGGCAAAAATCCAGGGATCTCCTAACTAGACATGTGCGGTTCATTTTATTCCGAACTGAAATTTGGATGAATTTTTCATCATTCGGATGTATCCGAATTTCTGTATTACAATAGTATCAAATTTAAACGAATAATGAATCAACATTTCGGACTAAATTCAACTTTGAATAGTTTTCAAATCTAATTTGAATTTCCGAAGAGAATAAAATAGAAAATAAAGGAATAGAATAGAAAAGAATATAACAGAATAGACCAGAAAATAAAAGAATAAAATAAAACAGAACAGATGACAAAATAAAAGAATAGAAAAAATTGAATGAAAAAAAAATTGAAAAAAAGGGATAGAATGAAAAATAAAAGAATAAGATAAAACAGAACAGATGACAAAATAAAAGAATAGAAAAAATTGAATGAGAAAAAAAATTGAAAAAAAAAGGGATAGAATGAAAAATATAAGAATAGAGTAAAACCTGAACAAAATAGAATAGAAAAGAAAATAACAGAATAAAATAGAATTAAAAATAAAGGAATAGAATAGAATAAAAATAGAATAAGATAGAAAGAATAACCATCTTCTAAAATTTGAATTTCAAATAGAATAAATCTGAATTAGAATAGAAAAGAATAGAATTGAAAATACAATATTAGAATCAAAAAGAATAGAATAACCAATAGAAAAGAATAGAATAGCATAGAAAGAATATAACAAAATAACCGTTTTCCGAAATTCAAATTTCAAATAGAATGAATTTGAATAGAATGAATTTGAATAGAATAGAATAGCTAATAAAACAATAGAATAGAAGAAAAAACAATAGAATAGAATGGAATAGAAAGAATATAACCATCTTCCAAAATTTGAATTTAGAATAGAATAAATTCAATTTCGAATGGAATTTGATTAGAATGCAATTCGAACGGAATTCGAAAAATGTGAATCAATTTGAATTTGAATAAACAAAACTAATTTCAAAAACAAATTAAACTAATTGATGTTAATAACGAATCGAAACCAAACACATTTTTTCGTTCTGCACATGTCTACTCCTAAATTCCTGTAGCAAGATGACAACGCTGCCTCTGCTGCACTGAAATCCCAAGCAGTGTTGTCATCCCTGCCAAGTCCCCCCCCCCCCCCCCTCCCCCCGTAAGGCAACAAAAGAACACCTCCACCTCTCCTCATTTCCATAACATAAAGGGAAGATGTTCTGCAGTCCTTAGAATATGACCATAAGTTTAATTCAGGCAGACTTTCATAGCATTTTATTCTGGTTTACCTCTATTGAAGTATTTATTTTTATGTGTTTATTACAGGGGGAGAATGGAGAACCGGGTGAGCCAGGAGAGTCGGTAAGTACAATATTCTTGATGTCATACAATGTTTTCCTGTTTTATTAGGTAGATAATATACAGTACATTCATGTTTTTTTTTTTGAGTAGCAGAATTTAAAGTGTCTATCTGTGATTGATACAAGATTGTTACTATCATGATTCCTCAAACCAAAACCAATGAACCAATCATTATTTTAGATGCTTTCATACAGTAAATCACTTTTCTAATATATCAGAACCAGTCTGTTGTCTGTCAGTTATTCCCACAATTAGCCTTTTTAGGGCTCTGACCTCAATGGCTCTGGAGGGTCATCCGATGATTGAAGTGGGGCTGGACTCCAAATCCAAATTCTGCCATAAATCTCATCACTGGTACAGAAAACTTTTCAGAAAAGTTTGGAAAAAAGAACATTGCATTCTTTAATCTTGTCCAGTTTCATGATGAAATGTTCTTCTTTGAGCACCAGCAATGGACCACGTCACCAAATGGCCAATGAAGCCTGCATTCAATCTACCTTCTAAGTACAAACAATTACTTACTGTGTATAGCAGGGGTGTCAAACTCAATTTAATCGCAGGTCACATTAGAATTATAGTTGCCCTCAAAGGGCCGGTTGTATCTGTAAGACTAGATGTCCAGAGCACCCCACCCTCCCTTACATCAAGTGTCAAGAACCCCCCCCCCCCCCCCCACTATCAGAAATCAAGAGTCCCCCACCCTTCCCTACATAACAGTGCACCCCCCTTACCTTGTGCTGCTGCCAAGAAGGAGCTGGGAAGTAAAAGGTCTGGAAGAGGACCAGAGGAGGGTTGGAGTCAGCTGCCAGACCAGGGGAGGCGGAGGCAAAGGGGTGCTGTGATTGCATAGAGAGGCGCAGGATCTTTAGAAGGCATTTTGTTCTCCTCTCTGCTGCCTAGTGCTGAGGCGGGGGGAGGGGTAGAGGCAGAGAGGAGCCTCTCTGTGGCTGCAGGCTGCACGGTGAGGTGCAGGATCTGGCGGAGGTGTTCTGTCCTTCTCTCTGTTGCCGACTGCTGAGACAAGTTGGGGAGGAGACGAGTGGGGTCCCGCAGCTACAGGAGAGGTGCAAGAGCCACATGAAATGACCTGGAAGGCCTTATGTTGGACACATGTGGTGTATAGAGAGATACAGATGAAGAGTTGCCTTTGCAATACCTGGAACCTTTCCTATTACCTGATTGCTCGTGATATCTAATGGATCTTTTACAGTACACCCAAACTTAAAGTCCAGTCCCAGTGGTGCCGAGATAAAATGGAAGAAGCATTTCTCAGCGCTGGTCAGGCAGGGAGTGAAGGAGGTTCTTGCTGGCAAGTGCCACCTGAAAACTTTTATGGCAAATGTAAAGCAAGTATTCTCCCATCCAGTCTCTCTTACCTGCAAGTCAAAGAGCTGAGGACCATGTTCTTTTTCTTCTTGGAATAAATCTTGGCCAGAACGTTATCTTCATGGAATTAACCTGCTTCTCCTTGTGTTCATGTGGGTTTCTTCTGGGTAATCCCACACTTCAAAAACATGCTGGTAGGTGAATTGGCTGCTGTCTAAGATGGACCTAGTATGTGTGTACAAATTGACTATGCATATGTTTTAACACATTTTTTATGCTAGTCCCAAGCCCAATCAATTGGGGAGGGTTGGCAAAAGGCTTGGCAACCTACCTTGGAAAAAGAAGGCCAAGACAATTCTTTGGCCAACGACTTTCTGCCAAGGTTTCTGCAGGTTCTCAAATTTTCCGCCAACAAAACTTTGTTGTCGGACTTTCCGATCGTGGGTAGACAAGTCCGTCGCACAAAAGTTCACGCATGCTCGGAATCCAGTACGAGCCGGAAGCACTCGATTTTGTAAAACTAGCGTTCATAATGGAGATATCACGTAAAAACGATATTACGTTCTTAATTGTTGGCCAATATTTGTGTGACTGTGTGTATGCAAGACAAAATGGAGCCAACATCCTTCGAACAAAAATCCACGTTTTGACGGAAAGTCCGATCGTGTGTACCGGGCATAAGTCAAACATGAGGAAAACGCACAGGGAGGATTTTCTAAAACTAAAGTGTGCAAAATCTGGTGCAGCTCTGCATAGAAACCAATCAGTTTTGAGGTTTTATTGTCAAAGCTCAATTGAACAAGCTGAAGTTAGTAGGTGATTTGTTACCATGCACAGCTGCACCAGATTCTGAGTGCTCCAGTTTTCGTAAATCAGACTGAATGCAAAATTCCTGATTTAAAGTTGCGATCAAGAACCCTGACCATTGACCATTATTTGTTACCTGGTATTGCTTTTTTCCCCCTGTTTAGGGTAAACCAGGTAAAGATGCCCTACCTGGACCTCGTGGGGAGAAAGGAGATGCTGGTCTTAATGGGCTAAGAGGACCAAAGGTAAGAAAACTTATGCTGGGTGTCTGCTAGAACCATAAGAGTATTTAATAGTATTTGCAAACAGCCTTTAAAAGATCAGTTATCCAACAGTGATATTTCAGTTATAAATGGAACACGATGAGCAAAATCAGGCTTTTGCTTCTAATATGTCTCGGATATTCTACTAGCAAGGTGACCCTGCTATAATTACTGGGTCTGTACTGTCTATCAGGGAATTTTGGTGGGTGTCCCCACTGAACTTTGTGTATTCAAGCTCCACCTATTACATTTTTTATAATACTGTATAACATAAATGAAAATCCAACTGGGATGATGGGAAGCCCTCATAATGGGAACAGCAGATGTGCAGATCCAGGAACTCAGAACTGAGATCCCACCTATAGAGTCCTTAGTTAGAAAAGACTGACAGGGGATTTAATGCTAAAGAATTTACCAAACACTGTAATACAGTGAAACCTCGAATTGTGAGTAACGCGGTTAACGAGCGTTTCGCAATACGAGCTGTATTTATAAAAAAATCCTGACTCGGTTTGCGAGCATTGTCTCGCAAGACGAGCAGGATTTGAGCCTCTGGGTGTGCAGTACCGCATTTGGCCATTGGTGACGGGCATCGGAGACGCACGGGAACACTCAGAAACACTCCATTCCCGAGTGTCTCCGAGCGTTTCCGAGTGTCTCCGGCGCCCCCGTAGCTCTGGCCACATGCGGTACTGCATACACCAGCGTCCGAGCACCTCTGGCCACATACAGTTCTGCATAGACCACCAGTGACTGTTGAAAGGATTATCTGAGTTTCCATTGATTCCTATGGGGAAACTCGCTTTGAAATACGAGTGCTTTGGATTACAAGCATTCTTCCGGAACGGAATTATGCTTGTAATCCAAGGTACTATTGTATCTGTTTAAAGTGGACTGACAAGTGGACACAAGCAAGGTAGACAATGACATGTATGCTGAGAAAAATGTTTAACTACCTTGTTCCTTTTCCAGGGAGCCAGCGGCACAAAGGGAGCGTGTGGCCAAGATGGTGAAAAAGGAGACAAGGTGATATTGCCTAATTTGTCATATATGAAATACAACATACTTAGTACCTCTGGCATTTTGAAACTTTAAAGGAAAACTCCAATTTGACTAAAAATAACCAGTAAACTTGTATAATTGGGAAGGGGGTCACTGTTTCCTGGAATTACATTACATTGCTATTAAGAGTTTCTTCTACTTCCCAAAAGAGCATAAAAGTCCAGGTGTTGGATCACATGTTCTCTGTTGAAGGGTAATATTAGAGTTTTGATTGCCCCATCCTCCATTTGAGTAGGGATCATGTGACCAAATTCCGAGGCTTTTGGTCATGTGACCAGCCCCAGAGCAATATTTTCTGTGACCAAATTCCAAGGCTTGAATCATATGACCAAATTCCGAGGCTTTTGGTCATGTGACCAACCCCGGAGCAATATTTTCTCCAGGATAGGTAGGTATTACGGAATGTCTATTACTCTTTCTCAGGGCCGGGACAAGGGGTGGGCATAAGATGAAACTGCCCTGGGCGCAGCGTGTATTGTAGGGATGGAGGTGCCATAAGTTCCTCCTACTATAAGACTGACAGGAGTAGTGACAGAGGCATCACTACTTCTGTCAGCCCAGCGCTGGAAGCAGCAAGCGGAAAAGAAGAGAGTTGGGAAGAGGTGCGGGCTGTGCTCTCTCTCCCACTCCTCCTCATAAGCTTGCACATAATGAAGGGGGTGGGGGCAATTTGCCATCTTTGCCCTGGGCACTAGAGGATCTTGTCTCAGCACCGCTCTTTCTTTCAAACTTCCCAACAAGACTTAGAATAGAATTGGTATTGACCCCATTTAATGGAGACCACCAGTCTGTGTAGAGTTCATGACCAATTAAGAGGCCTAGATGCTAAGTCAGTAAGTAAATAATTAACCACAATGTGTGGCACACCATTGCAGCCAATTAGAATTTACTGATATAACTTTGACATTGTGGAGCCTAATGGGAGTTATGCCATGCGACTCTTTGTACAAACTTTTTTGTGTGCCCATCTGCAGCCTGTTCTGTGCCCACCTGCCCCCTCAATGCAGCTCACCATATCTCATATGAAATCACCGAGCCGTCATCTGTTTCCTCGGCTCTCAGTCGGCAGTCACATACACAGTCCCGCCTCCGCCATCGGCATTGGACCAGCTCCTGTGATAGACAGAACACTGGTCCAATGCCGGTGGCGGAGGCGGGACTGTGTGTGTGACGTTAGAGCCGAGCGGAGAGCCGAGTGGAGAGGAGATGACGGCTCAGTGATTTCCGGCGGCACTCGTTCCCCTCCAAGGTGCGCTGTTGGCGTATGACACGCACCCTTCGATTTTCCCCCTATTTTCAGGGGAAAAAAGTGTGTTATACGCCGATAAATGTGGTACTTCTTATTATCATTATTATTATTTTTATTGATTCCTCTGAGGAACCAGCATATTTATGCATGCGTTTTTACAATTGCCTATCATCAGACGATTTAGCGCTGAGCTTAATTTAAAGTTTCATTGAACAAGCTGAAGTTAGAAGCTGATTGGTAACGATGCACAGCTGCACCAGATTCTGTGTGCGCCAGTTTTAGTAAATCTCCCCCTTTTGGGTCCTCTCCAACCGTCTTCTCCCTCCAGCAATGGGCAGATGCCAATGCTGTAGAGATTGGCTCCACGTAATGACATGGCACCACTCTCTGTCATATTCCCTTGTGAGCCTAGGGCAGTCTTGAGGCCTTGGGTCACAGTAAGTGGGTTGAGTGAAGATGGGTGTCATTAAACCTGGAAGAGGAGTGACACCACAATCCTTGATGAGTTAGTCTGTGGGGAAAAAGCCCTGGGTGAGTATAGCAGTCTTGACTATTTTTTAGTTAATTTACAGAGCTTCAATGTGATTGCGAGTTTATTGCCCAGACTTGCCCAGTCCAGTTGTGTTTAGTTGGTATGTTTAAAAATGCATTCAGGTTTCCTTGTTGGGTGCTTTCGTTTTATTGAATGATGTTCATTGCAGGGTGACACGGGTGTGCCAGGCCGACATGGGCTTCCAGGAAGGAAAGGGGAGCTGGTAAGCAGTAATTTTATTTTTTTTTTTTAGCATTCTGTGGTCTCAAATTCTAGGTCTTTGTGCTGTCACTCAATAGCTTTAAAGTTTTCAGGTTGTGGTGTAGGTTTCCAGGCTGATTGCTGTTTATACTGAATATGCCCTTTGCAGATACAGTGATAGGCAAACCTTGATAAAGGATAGTCTGTAATTTTCTTGTCTTTATTACACTTTATATCATAAAATCTGAATGTAGGGAGAAGCTGGCATCCCGGGACACCCTGGTCTTCCTGGAAAAGAAGGTCTTCTTGGTGCCAAGGTAATGCAGGCGATTTGCCTAAAATATTTTATATTGTTTTTATGTATTTTCTTTATTTATTATGGTCATTGCATAAAAATAAAAGCATTGCTTTTCAGTGAGATAATAATTGAATATTATTTATACATATACCTGTAATATTTACCACCTGCAGCCAATAGGCGACAAGCTCTAAGGCCGGCCATACACAGTTCGGATCTCGGCTGGTTCAGCAGGAACCATTTGAAATTTGAACCATTAAGGGGTAGGCTGAATGTACCAAGTTGATCAATCTATTAACTCGGGTACAAGCAGCCTGCCGGATTTGCTTTCGATTATCCCAAGGGGCTGCTATAGCCGCTAGCGATAATCGATGTCTTCTCCTGGCGGGGACAGCTCCCCCCCACTGGGAGCGGACAATAGCTTGGCTGGAGGGATCGTGCAAATGTCATTCCTGCAACCTGTAGCTGCAGGAAAGAAATTTGTATCGTCCATGGCCAGCCTAAGCAAAAGTGCGGGGCTTGACTTAAATAGCTGGGGGATCAGATTGAATAAACTGCACAGTGGCTCAGAGAGGAAATGGAGAAGAATTTTTTTCCGAGAAGAATTAAGACCATCTGCCTCAGTGAGATACACACAGGCTGCCAAAAAAGCATGCTGGCAAATTTGGGATTTCTTATTAGAAGTCACAGAATGCTTTACAAACTGAGCATCATGTATGTTCTGTGTATTAAATATTTATTTGTAAAATAAAATAAAACATTTGTAAAATAAAATATATGCACATGAATGAATGCTAAAAGTTTTAAAGTAGATCTCCAGCCTCTGCATTTCATTGTTTAATACTGGCATAACTGAGGAAACATGCCAAGTGACATCCAGTATATTAGCTGAGAGGTGACAGATGCAGTAAGCAAATTTGACAGGTAGCCTTTTTCTCCTTGAATGGGCAAGGTTACAGGGTCTCTTTAATGTTGTGTATATCTTCAATTGTTACTATGTTTTTTCCTTGCAGGGTGACAGAGGCATTGAAGGATTACAGGGTATTAAAGGTGATCAAGGAGAGAAGGGCGATAGGGTAAGCATTCATACAATGTATACAGTGAAGTTATGCACTTGGGGGCTAAGAATATGCAACTCGGGGGATCCGTAGTGGAGAAGGATCTGGGGGTTTTGGTAGATCATAAGCTCAATAATAACATGCAATGCCAAGCTGCGATTTCCAAAGTGAGCAAAGTCCTTTCTTGTATTATGAGAGGTATGGACTCCAGAGAGAGAGAGAGATCATTTTGCCCCTGTACAAATCATTAGTAAGACCTCATCTGGAATATGCAGTTCAGTTTTGGGCACCAATTCTCAAAAAAGGATATCAGGGAACTGGAGAAAGTGCAGAGAAGGGCAACCAAACTGATAAGAGGCATGGAGGAACTCGGCTATGAGGAAAGATTACAGGAACTGAATTTATTCTTTCTTGAGAAGAGGAGATTAAAGGGGGATATGATCAACATGTACAAAGACATAAGGGGCCCATATAGTGAACTTGGTGTTGAGTTATTCACTTTACGGTCAACACAGAGGACAAAGGGGGCACTCTTTACATCTAGAGGAAAAGAGATTTCATCTCCAAATCTGGAAATGTTTCTTCACAGTGAGATCTGTGAAAATGTGGAATAGACTCCCTCCAGAGGTGGTTCTGACCAGCTCAGTAGATTGCTATAAGAAAGGCCTGGATACTTTCCTAAGTGCACACAATATAACTGGGTACTGATATTTATAGGTAAAGTTGATCCAGGGAAAATCCGATTGCCTCTTGGGGGTCAGCAAGGAATTTTTTGCCCTGCTGTAACAAATTGGATCATGCTTTGCTGGGGTTTTTCGCCTTCCTCTGAATCAACTGTGGGTACAGGATTGGGTATATTGGGATTGTTTGATTCTATTTGTTATTTATTTTTATGGTTGAACTACATGGACTTGTGTCTTCTTTTAACCTAACTATGTAACTATGTAACATTGTATACAGTGTCATATAACAAACACTATATGAACAAAAGTGTCCAGACATGCTGTATTATATTGGACATCAGGTTACAGCCTTGTAGTCTTCAGCAACAAACATGGCTGTACGAAGGGTGGTATTGAAGAGCTCAGTAACCCACAAAAGATCTTCATAAAACACTTCCTTTCCAATAAGTCAATTCATCAGATTTCTGCCCTGGTGGTGTTGACCTGGCATTTCCCTTGGATGAAAATGAAAGAACCCTACCAGCCTATACAAAGCCCTCAGCCCAAATAAACACTTCTAGGAAGAGGTAACGTTGACCAAGCCAAGTCATTCAAGATCAGTTCCCAACCTCAAAGATGGTTCTAGAAAGACCATTTTTATATTAATAGCCAACATCGGTTTTCAACCTCACCTATGTACTACTTGCTAAACTGAGCAAATCCCACCAACATTGCTCCAGCATCTCATGGAAAGCCTTCACAGAAGAGTAGAAGCTGTTATTGCAATAAAGACCGTCTTTAAATTTTTAGACAACATCATGTCTCAACCTCACCAATTTTTTATTTGCTTAACTAAGAAAATCCCACCAATATTCCTCCAAGATCTCATAGAAAATCTTACCATAAGAGTAGAAGCTGTTACATCAGGTCCTAACCCCACCAATGTTTTTGTTCAGTGGTCTCCAAACTGGCCCGGGAGCCAGATGTGGCCCTTTGATTGCCTTTCTCCGACCCTTAGTGGACCCACCAGTCCATCCACTGACTCCAACAAGAGGGCATTATTCTTTCCACTAACACCAATAATGGGGCACAATCCCTTCCACTGACACCAATGATGGGGAACTATTCCATCTACTGACAATAATGATGAGGCACTATTCATTCCACTAATATCAGTGATGTGGCACTATTCCTCCCACTGACACCAATGATGGGGCAGTATTCTTCCCACTGAAACCGAATGGTGAGAAACTATTCCTTCCACTAATACCAATGAGGGGGCACTATTCCTCCCACTTGCACCAATGATGAGGCACTATTCTTCCCACTATTACCAATGATTGGGCACTATTCCTCCCTCTGACACCAATGATGGGGCACTATTACTTCCACTGAAACCGAATAGTGAGAAACTATTCCTTCCACTAATACCAATGATGGGTCACTATTCCTCCCACTGATACCAATGATTGGGCACTATTCCTCCCACTGACACCAATGATGGGGCACTATTCCTCCCATAATAGCAAGCATGAGGCATTTTCTACTCCTACTAGCCACAGTATGTCCCCCCTAAGGTCTGAAGGGCAGTAAACTGGCCCTTTTGCTTAGGACCCCAGTCCTATTGCTTAACTGAGCAATTCCCACCAATATTGCTTCAGCATCTCATGGATAACTTTCCCAGAAGTGCAGAGGATGTTATGGCAACAGAAAAGTCCACCTTAATATTAATAGCTAACATCAGGTCTCAACCTCATCAATGTTCTAGCTGCTAAACTAAGGAAATCCCATTTTATTGACAGGCTATCCAGAAGATCAGAACCTATTATTGCAACAGAGAAAGACCATCTTCATATTAATAGCCAACATCAGGTCCCAACCTCATCAATGTTGTAGTTGCTACACTGAGCCAGTCCTAAGAACAATGCTCCAGCATCTCATGGTTAGTCTTCCCAAAAGAGCAGAAGCTATTATTGCAACAAACAGATGTCACCTTCCTATTAATAGCCTTAATTTTGGAATAAGATGTTGGACAGGCAGGCCTCTGGATACTCTTGATCATACACTGTTATAATGGTCTTTATTCATATTATATTAATAAAATGGATTTCTTTGATACCTTAACCCACTGAGTTAAAATGTTTTCTAGGGTCCTGTAGGGCCAGTTGGTCCAACCGGCACAAGAGGGATCGATGGGACTTCTGGACCTCCGGGTCCTCCAGGACCTGCTGGTCCAAAAGGCCCTGAAGGTCTGCAAGGACAGAAGGTGAGAACATGTATAAGTGAAGGTAATTTTTAATTCTACATATATTTTGGTTTTTAGGTCTGGGCAACCTTTGCACCTCTAAAAATGAAAATGAAAAGCTGAGATGCGTCCAAAATGATGAAACCTTTGATTTAGATAATTGCTAGATAAATGTTGTATTAGCACACATTTTCTCATTATACGATATATAATCTCTTAGTACTATGATGTTTAATTTGTTTTCATATTTTTAGGGTGACAGAGGCCCTTCTGGAGAGGCCATTACTGGACCACGTGGAATTCCGGGAGTCCCAGGAGAACGGGGTGAGCAGGTATGGCTGTAGTTATTTTTAACTTTTCCATACGACACTCCTACATTATTGTTTGGCTCTATAATTTGTACATAGAAGTTCCCAAATTACTGATTGGAGGTATCATAAATGACCTTTTTCGTATGTTTGCTTTAACAGATTGTGTCTGTTAACAGCCATTGTAGGCTACATCTTTAGTCCAGAATGCTTCTATAAACTGCCCAGACTTCATTCAGTTCAACACATTGTTTACACTGCTGTATATTCTCAGTAAGGATGGCCATCTACTTGTCACTAAAGATAATTAGAGGGTCTGTGCAATGCACACTTATAGAGAATGATGATGACCAACCTTCTTCTTCAGCTGCAAGTAGCTGCCTGCTCCTAGTTAGGGTGTCAGATGTGGTAGGAATTGGGCTGTACTAATCAGCATTTCTGGGGTTATATCTATTTTAGCACCACGGTTTGATTTAAAGCCCACTTGAGACAGCTCAATATACACTCATTGGCCACTTTATTATGTACGTGGTGAAGGCGACTTGCTGAAGTTCAAACCGAGCATCAGAATGGGGAAGAAAGGGGATTTAAGTGACTTTGAACGTGGCATGGTTGTTGGTGCCGGACGGGCTGGTCTGAGTATTTCAAAAGCTGCTGATCTACTGGGATTTTCACACACAACCATCTCTCGGGTTTACAGAGAATGGTCCGAAAAAAGAGAAAATATCCAGTGAGCGGCAGTTGTGTGGAGGAAAATGCCTTGTTGACGTCAGAGGTCAGAGGAGAATGGGCAGACAAAGCAACAGTAATTCAAGTAACCACTCGTTACAACCAAGGTATGCAGAATACCATCTCTGAACGCACAACACAACGAACCTTAAAGCAGACAGCAACAGCAGCAGAAGACCACACCGGGTGCCACTCCTGTCAGGAAGAACAGGAAACTGAGGTGACGATTCGCATAGGATCACCAAAATTGGACAATAGAGGATTGGAAAAACGTTGCCTGGTCTGATGAGTCTCGATTTCAGCTGCGACATTCAGATGGTCGGGTCAGAATTTGGCCTAGACATGAAAGCATGGATCCATCCCGCCTTGTATCACCGGTTCAGGCTGGCGGTGGTGTAATGGTGTGGGGGATTTTTTCTTGGCCCACTTTGGGTCCCTTAGTACCAATTGAACATCATTTAAACACCACGGCCTACCTGAGTATTGTTGCTGACCATGTCCATCCCTTTATGACTACAGTGTCCCCATCTTCTGATGGCTCCTTCCAGCAGGATAATGCACCATGTCACAAAGCTCCAATCATCTCACCACTGGACAATGAGGTCCCTGTACTCCAATGGCCTCCACAGTCACCACATCTCATCCAATAGAGAGCCTTTGGGATGTGGTGGAAGGGGAGATTGACATCATGGATATGCAGCCGACAAATCTACAGCAACTGCGTGATGCTAATATGTCACTATGGACCAAAATCTCTGAGGAATGTGTCCAACACCTTGTTGAATCTATGCCACCAAGAATGAAGGCAAAAGGGGGTCCAACCCGGTACTAGCAAGGTGTACCTAATAAAGTGGCCAGTAAATGTATATTACAGGTGCATCAAAATAAAAGGTATGCAAAGCCTTTCAGTTCATTTTCTTTAGAAAGCAGCCGCAACCTGAGTAGAATAGCCTGTCCCCTGCCAGGTGCAGAGAAGGACCTTTGCTCTCTCTGTGTGGAAGCAGTGGTCTCTCTAAAGAGGTTCAACACACCCCCTGCTGCTGAGTTAAATTATGTGTTAGTATTTTGCAGGTTTTGAAAAAAAAAATACTGTTCTTGCTACTGTGTTACGGTATAACATGTGTTTCTTTGCTATGTTTAGGGTATGATGGGACCAGATGGAGGTAAAGGAGACAGAGGATCTCCAGGAATGACAGTGAGTTTTATTTCAGCTGGAATTTCATTTATCTGAACTGTAGAAGTATTTGTGTAACAACTGGCAATAGAGAACTTTCATACACTCATATCTTATGCTCAGGGTGGGAGTCGCCCATGGTGCCCCTAGACAAGGGTCTGTTCTGCCTTACGCCGACCCTTTTCTGGGTTTATTGGGTGGTCTGTTCTCCATCACCTGCTCAGCACAAATACATATCACATTAATGTGTTCTTTCTGTTACCAGGAGGATGAAATCCGAACTTATGTTAGGCAGGAGATGAGCCAGCATTGTGGTAAGTGTCATTATCGAGCTATTGAAATATTTTCAATGTGCCAATAAATGATAGACTTCAAGATATCCTGATCCCATATAACAAATTCTCCGCATCATTTGATTTTCATGAGAAGTCTGAATTGTGCGACAGGTTCACATTAACTCTTCATCGGCTACACCTAAATAAATATTGTAGGTAAAGTGCATCTAAAGCCAAAACTCACTTTTTTCTATCTATTGAGATATATATATATATATTATACAGGATATATACAGTGGGGCAAAATAATTATTTGAACCCCTGCAGATTTTGTACATTTGCCCACTTACAAAGAAATGAAGGGTCTATAATTTTTATCATAGGTGTATTTTAAATGATACAGACGGAAAATCAACCAAAAATCCAGAAAAAACACATGATACAAATGTTATAAATTGAGTTGCAGTTCAGTGAGTAAAATAAGTATTTGATCCCCAAGCAAAACATGACTTGGTGGAGAAACCCTTGCAGGCAAGCACAGAGTAGTTGGTGACCAGGTTTGTACACATCTCAGGAGGGATTTTGGTTCACTCTTCACTACAGAACTTCTCTAAATCTTTAAGGTTTCTTGGCTGTCGCTTGGCACCTCGAAGTTTCAGCTCCCTCCATACATTTTCTACAGGATTAAGGTCTGGCTGGGCCACTCGATGGCCTTAATGTGCTTCTTCTTGAGCCACTCCTTTGTTGCCGTGGCGGAATGTTTTGGGTCATTGTCATGCTGGAAGACCCATCCATGGCCCATCTTCAGTGTTCTGGCTGAGGGAAGGAGATTCTCATCCAAGATTTTACAATACATGGCCCCATCCATTGGCCCCTCAATGCGGCAAAGTCAGCCTGTACCTTCAGCAGTGAAACAGCCCCAAAGCGTGATGTTTCCACCTCCATGCTTGACTGTAGGGATGGTGCTCTTAGGGTCATAGTCAGCATTTTTCTTCCTCCAAACACGAGTCGAGTTATTGCCAAAGAGCTCAATTTTGGTCTCATCTGACCACAGCACTTTCTCTAAATCCTTCTTTGAATCATTTAGATGTTCATTGTGGTCCCAACTGCCTTGAGATCATTCACAAGCTCCTCCTGTGTAAACCTGATCAAATACTTATTTTACTTACTGAACTGCAACTCCATTTATAACATTTATATCATGTGTTTTTTCTGGAGTTTTGGTTGATATTCTGTCTCTATCATTTAAAATTCACCTATGATAAAAATTATAGACCCTTCATTTCTTTGTAAGTGGGCAAACTTACAAAATCTGCAGGGGATCAAACAATTACTTTCCCCACTGTGTATATATATATATATTTATAGTTATCCCTACTGGAGAGATTCACTCCTCTACAGTATATGTGGTAGTAACTATTGGCACCTTGACAGAAGGTGATAGGAAATCCAACATCTTACATTTATGACCAGAAAAGGGACAGAAGGGAACCCTTCCAGTGAGTACACCTGTTATGGTGACAGCTGTCCAGGGGATTTGTCCTTACTTTGGAAGATTTCCTGTTGTGTCTTTTGGGACAGGAACCAGCCATTCCCTACTTGATGCCTTCAGATGTGCTTTTAAAAGAGATCTAAACCCCCAAAAAATTAAACCAAAGACAAAAATACAGTGCATCCGGAAAGTATTCACAGCGTTTCACTTTTTCCACGTTTTGTTTTGATACAGCCTTATTCCAAAATGGATTCATATAATTAATTTCCTCAAAATTCTACAAACAATACCCCATAATGACAACGTGAAAGAAGTTTGTTTGAAATCTTTCCAAATTTATTAAAAATAAAAAACGAAACAATCCCATGTACACAGGGGTGGACTGATAACTCATGGGGCCCCCGGGCAATAGGAGATTATGGGGCCCCCAGGCAATCAGAGATTATGGGGCCACACAGTATACACACACACAGTATACAATCACACAGTATACACATACATGTACACATACATGTACACACAGTATACACACATACAGTATACACACACACAGTATACAATAACACAGTATACACATACATGTACACACAGTATACACACACACAGTATACACACACACAGTATACAATAACACAGTATACACATACATGTACACACAGTATACACACACACAGTATACAATCACACAGTATACACATACATGTACACACAGTATAAACAGACAGATGTAAAAAAAACACAGATTTATACATACTGCCCCTGGTTTTACTGAGGCTGGCAACCCTGATGGGGCCTCCTAGTGGCCCAGGGCCCTCGGGCAGTGCCCGAGTCGCTCAATGGTCAGTCTGCCCCTGCATGTACATAAGTATTCACAGCCTCCGCCATGACACTCAAAATTGAGCTCAGGTGCCTCCTGTTTCCACTAATCATCCTTGAGATGTTTCTACAACTTGATTGGAGTCCACCTGTGGTAAATTCAGTTGACTGGACATGATTTGGAAAGGCACACACCTCTCTATATAAGGTCCCATAGTAACCAGTGCATGTCAGAGCACAAACCAAGCCATGAAGTCCAAGGAATTGTCTGTAGACCTCCGAGACAGGATTGTATGGAGGCACAGATCTGGGGAAGGATACAGAAAAATTTCTGTGGCATTGGAGGTCCCAATGAGCACAGTGACTTTCATCATCTGTAAATGGAAGAAATTTGGAACCACTAGGACTCTTACTAGAGCGGGCCGTCTGGCCAAACTGAGCGATCGGGGGAGAAGGGCCTTAGTCAGGTGACGAAGAACCTGATGGTCACTCTGACAGAGCTCCAGCATTTCTCTGTGGAGAAAGGAGAACCTTCCAGAAGAACAACCATCTCTGCAGCACTCCACCAATCAGGCCTGTATGGTAGAGTGGCCAGACGGAAGCTACTCCTTAGTAAATAGCACATGACAGCCCGCCTGGAGTTTGCCAAAAGGCACCTGAAGGACTCTCAGACCATGAGAAACAGAATTCTCTGGTCAGATGAAACAAAGATTGAACTCTGGCCTGAATGGCAAGCGTCATGTCTAAAGGAAACCAGGCACCGCTCATCACCTGGTCAATACCATCCCTACAGTGAAACATGGTGGTGGCAGCATCATGCTGTGGGGATGTTTTTCAGCCGCAGGAACTAAGAGACTGGTCAGGATCGAGGGAAAGATGAATGCAGCAATGTACAGAGACATCCTTGAGGAAAACCTGCTCCAGAGCACTCTGGACCTCAGACTGGGGCGAAGGTTCATCTTCCAACAGGACAACGACCCTAAGCACACAGCCAAGAAAACAAAGCAGTGGCTACGGGACAACTCTGTGAATGTCTTTGAGTGGCCCAGCCAGAGCCCAGACTTGAACCTGATTGAACATCTCTGGAGAGATCTGAAAATGGCTGTGCACCGACACTCCCCATCCAACTTGATGGAGCTTGAGAGGTCCTGCAAAGAAGAATGGGAGAAACTGCCCAAAAATAGTTGTGCCAAGCTTGTAGCATCATACTCAAAAAGACTTGTGGCTGTAATTGGTGCCAAAGGTGCTTCACCAAAGTATTGAGCAAAGGCTGTGAATACTTATTTACTTAGAATTTTTTTTAATTTTTAATAAATTTGCAAAAATTTCAAACAAACTTCTTTCACGTTGTCATTATGGGGTATTGTTTGTAGAATTTTAAGGAAAATAATGAATTTAATCCATTTTGGAATAAGGCTGTAACATAACAAAATGTGGAAAAAGAGAAGTGCTGTGAATACTTTTCGGATGCACTGTATGTTGAAGCTTACTAGTCCTTAGATGTGCCGACTGAATTTGTTTTCCTTCTTCAAGCTAAGAACATTTTCAGCAAGTACAGAAGCTACCCATTGATCCTGCTAGAAATCCAGTGCCCTTGTCAATTCCTGTGAACTGCAATCATAAACCATATTATTAGTTTTCCCAATGTGGACACTTCCCCGTCTATTTTATGGAGAAGAGGGGAAGGTATCCTGTAGTGCTAGGATCATTGTAAGATAGGAAGCGTGTTTTAGTGGCAGAATCACCAGGTGAAAATAAAGGGGAAAATAAATGCAGCCACCACATTCAAGAACTGGTAGGCTGCAATATATACTGCTTACTTGTAGATTGTGTACAGGATCTAACAGGGTTTTTGTTTTTTCTTTTTCAGCTTGTGGAGGTCAGTTCTCTTGAATACAGATTGGTAAAAAGAAAGTGTGTGTGTGTGTGTGTGTGTGTATTTCCATCAACACTGTATGGTATTGTCATCCAGCAGGTATGAAAATTAAACACCCACATTACCTATAATAATGAACAGGTAGGACGATGTGAACACAGCAAACACTGCATCACCTCTGAATAAAGAGTCCAACCATTGTGAAGCCTTGTCAGTACTTACAAGTAGTATGTGATCTAGCCAGCTATCCTGGGATTTAGACCCTTAGGCTTAGTTTACACTTGCGATTGAGAAGTGGTAAAAAAACATGGTTGAGCTGCATTTTTACCACCCCACAATGCTCCCCCTTAAGCTGCAAAGGCAGTGAACGGGGGCTTACACATATTGCCACCAAACGCAGCCCATTTAACTGCATAGCATGCAGTTGCATCGTGGTGGTGCAGGGTTTTAGGGGTTAAACAGGCAGGGAGCATATGATATAGAGGTCTAGCCATACATGACTAAATAGCATGGTTGACGGAATCTGCATTGCAGGCTATTGAGTTCAAGCAGCCATAGCACCCGCGGTTGTCAGAATACCCGAACAGTGACTGCATCTGATTGACTCCAGCCACTGCTCAGCCAACAGTTTTCCACCTGGTTCTTTCGATATTTCAGTTGAACTTTGTTGAGCCTGGTGGTGCCAGCAGGGCCACCCACCACTCAAATTTTGGTTGAGTCATATATGGCCAGTTTTAATCCCTTAGTTTATTATGGGACACATAGTGAGGGTATATGGAGGCTGCCAGTGATGATGAGCTCTCCTGAAAATTCTAGTAAATAAGTATTTCCTGTGATCATTGGCTCCATCTAGTGGCCATATCGCTGTATTTTCCTAATCTACTCTATGAAGAACATTTGACCTGGAGGGAAAATAGCGTAGTAACATTCGATTTTGCCCCAATTCGCACAGAACAAATGTGCATGATGTTTTACAGGGCAAATAGCTGTGCAACTTTTTTTGGAAATACACCCTGTAAAGTGAGAGAGAAAAATATCACCGCTCTGAAATAGGTCTGTGAGGAACAAACATTTTCTCCATGCTGGAAGTAACAGGTGCAGGCAATGCTGGTAATTGAGAGGTAAACGAGAAATCCTGGACAGCCGCACTCAAAGTAATCTTCGATCTTTATTTAAGTATAATCATAAAAATACATACCATAGCATCACAAAGCAGGAAAGCTGACGCGTTTCACACTGTAGTCAGTGCTTAATCATAGCACTGACTACAGTGTGAAACGCGTCAGCTTTCCTGCTTTGTGATGCTGTGGCATGTATTTTTATGATTATACTTAAATAAAGATCGAAGATTACTTTTAAGTGCGGCTGTCCAGGATTTCTCGTTTACCTCTCAACACACTGTAAAGTCCTAGTGGTTAGCCTATTGTAATATGGAGGGCCCGAGATCACCAGCCAGACACTTCTAAAAGTAAATAGACTTTACTGGTGTCATAGAATCAAGCAAACACAAATAGCTTTCTTCAGCAAAATAAAGACAATCAGTCCATAGTTCTGGTATAATGAGGCCACACAAAATGGCTCACCGCCAGTATCTTAATCCCACACTTGGGTTTAGGGTTCCCATCTGTTTCAGGGTGTAAGACAAGCTGCAGGAGCTCAGCAAACCAAGTCTCAGTCACCAGATAGTCCTCACAATCTCACAGCTGTGGACTGCTCTACTCCACCTTATAAACACATGCTGATTCTGCCCTGCTGCTTTTAAAACTCCCTTGAAGATGGGTAACCCTTTCAGGACCTTTTAAAACGTAATGGTGCCCCTCCAAGCCGAGTCATGAATCCCTGTTGGTGCTCAGGATATTAGAAATATGACTCATCCATTGAGAAATGAAAATTGAAGGAAGGAAATTGCTGCTCGCCTAAACCGATCTTGGTTTAGATATGTGTAAGCGGTAGCCTCAGTCAGTGCCGCCCCACAGACCATGCCCCCTGATGCGTTTCACCCCACCCATCGGATCTTAGTCATAAAGGTGGTTTCCTTGCTTCAATGTTCAGGACCTGTAATCGGGGTTTGAAGGCTCTTTTCCACCCAAAATCTCTCCAAACCTCCAAATTTCAGGATCCAAATGAGGACTACCAGTCCAAAGACTACTAAAATCAGTCCTGTCTTGTTTGACCGAACTACCCTACAACCCCTCACCATGCATGGGTGAGAACCTCTGAGTACTAAAATTGTCTATGGAATACTCCCTTAAAGGGACCACAACCCAAATATTGGAGAAATATACCTCTTGTCCAGGACCCATACCTGTCATCCTGTTCGCTATGTAATTAACGTCTCTCTGTATTATCTGTAAATGGGGAGAGTAGGAACAGTTGCTGAGGCTGTTTCCCACAATGGAGGGAAAAAATTGACTATCTCAGGTATTATCAACTGAAAATTTTCAAGTAAAGTCATGATCTCTTAACAAACACACCTTGTGTTACTGAAAAGATAATACAGATCAACAATTGTCCATATGGCCTACCACTAACCACCACTGGACTCATGTGTTTTGTCTATCTGTGTTTGTTTGACTGATGCCATTTGTCCGTCTCCAATCCCTACTAATATTCCACTGTCTAATGTTTCAGTTGGCACACATTTCTTGAGGTGTTTTGCCACTCATTATGCATCTAAAAGCTCAGACACGTGTACACCATCCACAATCCTATCCACAATCGATTAAGCAAAGTCAGAGAACCTTGCCAAAAAAGAAATCATGATAAAAAAAATCATAGATTGCATTGTGGGAACTGGGTTCCAATGAAATCTATACATTTCATCCTTCTGCGTCACTTGAATATATTGAGGCTGGGTTCATACTATTGCGAATTGGATGCGGGTTTCCCCGCATACAATTTTCATGTCTGGAGATTGTGACTGGCTCTCAATGGAGCCGGTTCACACATCTCCGGAGCGGCTCCGGAGCGAATTGCACAGAAGTCCTGTGCGTCTTCTGGTCTGTTTCTGGTCTGAATTCAGCCAAAAATTCAGACCGAACTTGGACCTGAAATGGTGACCAGGGAAGCACCAGACCCCTGCTGCGAGTCACTCCATACTGCAGTGTGAACCCAGCTTTAATGGATCAAGTGTAGCCATCCATTTAGGGAGTAGTGCTTGAGTTATTCTCTTTGTATGACTTTGTCCACTTGTTAAAGGGCAGCTCATTGTGTCCTTCCGTTAGAGAAAAACCATAGAAACCTAGTGACCAGTATTCAATCACAACTTTATCTCTGAATCCAAGAGCCTTCCATATATACCTAAATGTTCTTACTGCTGTGTGTTTTCTTGTTGCTTTCCCATTGACAGCTGTCCTAAGACTCATAAGGGAAAAGTCTGATTTTCACAGCTTTCAACTAAACAGGAGGTGAAGGAAAATCTTCCAATGGAGAGCTTTTCCTTCAATTCATGTCATGTCGCTGCCACAGGAAATATGGGGAAATCTCCCCAAGAGGGATCCAAACCCATTTTGTCTATGGCAGCTGTGCACAGGATTTGAGATTTGTTTAAAGGCCCAGGGTTCTGACTTTGGGGTTCCTTGATGGGTTGTTGATGGGACCTCTTAAAAAATCCTAGCCTGCTCAACGTCTTGAGGTACCAGGGAGGGAGCTGATTCTTCAGTTGAGTAGTTTCTATGTGTGTACAATGAGGAAGGCCTGAAGTGAAGAGTCATACACGTGGAAAACATACTTCAAGACTTTTATTGATGATTGTTGAAAATATTAAAGCCAAAGCATTTTGGGGGATTTCGGCTTCCTCTTCTTGAGGGATCTCTGCAGGGTATTAGACGTGTGTTATGGAAGTGCGTGGGAGACATTGTCTGAGCCAAGCCTTTGGATATATGCAGAGTTTTGGTGCTTTTCCTATTTGGGGTTTTGCCACATGTACGACCCTTAACTTAAGACACCCCTCATCTTACGCACCCAGCGGTAAAAACCTGCTTCCTCACTTCATCCACCGCTAAAGAAAAGTAGACGGAATATTACTGTTAATTAAATGTAATTTTAACCGTCTTGCTGCTGTGACAAACAAATGGGGAGGAGGGTTGTACCAAAATTTCTTGAACAATTAGCTACTGCTTGTCTCCCATTGGGCATGTTCTTTAATCCCATACAACACAAAATACTACATATTGGTGGATCTTCAGAATAACATGTACTCTATGTGTTGCAGCTTGTAGCATTTGTCGCTGTTACCAGTGTGCCAACAATAACTTGTGGGGGGTCTTATGCTGATATCCAGTGTGGATGGGGACTATCAACATTTACTGCTTACACATCCTAACATTTAACCCATGTGAAGAGTTTCTGTATTCTTGTACTGTGTATCATTTCATATATTTCATATTTTCTGCCAAACTAGTTCAATTTTTCTACCGACTCTAATGATGTGACTCAACTGACCAGTTGCTTACCTTCTAAATAGCATGTCATAATGCATGTAGTCATTTTTTTCCCACTGTTTTAATGGAGAACTCTAGTGAAACATATTCTTGTATTAAATGTGTTCGCTCCAGGTGACTATTTAAGCTTCATAAGATCAGTTAAGTTTCCCAGAATTCCTGAACATTTGATCCTTTGTCATAGTTGGCCTTTGGTCAGTTCTCTAAACTTCAGTAACCAAGATAAAGTCCAACTTCAACCAAAACTTTTATTCTGTGGGGTGGAGTAGAACTTCTGTCAAGTTGTTAATGTCCCCAGTGGAGACATTTTTCTTTTATTACCGTTCTGTCTGATGCGAGTCAAATGGAAGTGAAGGGAAATCGCTCTAACAGTCAGCTCTCGAATCCTACAGAACTGGAGATTGGAAGTGTCACGTCTACCCCTAGGGTTGGTGGCCAGGCACTATATCTGGCACTGTGTTCCTCACCTATAGCAGCCCCCTTTCCTGTAAGGCAAGCAGGCTCGGTTGCCCCCAGGCCTTTTACACAATGCTATAGCGCCTGGCTACCAAACCGGAGCAGCTAAGCACAGAAAACAGGTACTTGCAGTTGTCAGACAAGCAGAGGGGTCCAATGGTAGCCTGGGTTCAAGGCAGACAATGTTCGGAGAGTAGTTGGGGTCAAGTTTGTGGTCAAAAGGCAGAGTTCAGAGAGTAGTCCAAAGCGCATAACAAGGAATTCCAAACTAGTTGGCTGGGCATGGATTAGGTGAAGGCAAAGGTCAAGGTACAAGAACAAGGCAGGCAAACAGGGAGCTTGGAGCATGTGTTGCAAACACTATCACAAGCATGACACTAAGGACTTGTCAGGCTTAAAACAAATTTGGTCTCCAGCCAAAGGCTGTGTTTACACCAATCACCCTGCAAGTGGACAGTCAGACAGGGAGAGTGCAGTTTAGTCAAAACCAGGATGCTGGAATGAGACCAGCAGCTGCCATGGAACAGGAGCATTACACGATAAAAAGAAGGTACTTTGTAACAGCCCAGATTTCCTTTCCAAAACCACATTGATTTAGACTGCAATAAACTGTGACTACATTACTACATTGACTATCATCCAGATATTAGCTCTTCGTGCATTTATAAGCCCTGACAAAGGGAGCACATTGAAACCCACACAAGCCATTGGCCTTTTTTACTGAAGGCAATGATAAAAAAAACTTTATCTGGACAAAAGCTTCTGAACTAGCCCCGTGTCATCCTTATTCCTCTACTATAGCATTACAAGGAATGAGAATTGGCTCCTGCATTTTAGAGAGCAGCCTAAAAAATCATTCACATGGCAACCACTAACCCAGTCTGGACCTTATCATTAGTAATGAAACCAGTGCACCTCCCCTCTACTACTCTAGCTATTGAATCCTGATGGAGGTTTTATATTGTCCTTACTCTACTACAAAATGTGATTTTATTGCTGCTCGTCTCCATTGTGTGGCTTCCCCCTAACTTTATGTCTGACACCTGGAGATTTTCCCCCACTTCCTATTCTGACCGATAGGCAAACAGTAGGGCGAAAAAATGTTGATTGAGGTTTTAACCCTTCCACGCTTCTCACAAAAATATTTTGGCTGTAGTTGGGCAATAAGTCTTCACTGGCCGCAGCAAACAATGACATAGATCAAGTACTCTGACTGGACAGTGGTGGGAACAACCTACTACTAGCCACTACTCACTGCAGTTCCTATGATTGAGATTGTCAAAAGAACAATTCTTTTTGTCAATAGCAATCAATCCGATTTGTCTCTTCCAATTTCTAGTACAGTACATGAGAACGGAAGGAAGAATGGTGGATTTGTACAACATAAGCAGCTTCTAATTCAGACACTTTCCATTACATAACATTCTGTTTTTGTCAACTTCTGATCTGACCACATGGGCATCAGTTTTGTAAGAGCAGTGTGTAAAGCAAGCTTTTATAAAGTATTTTAACAAGCTTTGAGCGGCTGAAGACGTTAGCACACTCTTCAGCACTAGTTTGGAGGTAATGAGCACAGATCCTAATGGGAACTCAGGCTCCCACGTTAAACAAGCTGTTTGCAGGCTTCAGGAAGCTTTATAACTACTTGAAAGAGGGTTGGGGCTTGCTGAAATCTGCAACCAGCTGGTTTAAATGGACAGTCTAATGAAAATTAGATTTGAAGCGCTAGTTAAAAAAGATCTTTTAACAGATCGTTGGTTGGGCTTGGAAAGTGTGTCAACAGATCTTCTCAAGAGTCCACACATCAATTGCTGCTTTTAATGTTCCTTCTAAGATAAAGAACACTATCCAGGAGTTTCTTTCATGGGTGCTCAACCTGTGGCCTTCTAGTTGTTTCAGAACTACAAGTCCCATGAGGCATTGCAAGCCACTGACAATTGTAAGCATGACTCCAAGATGCATGATGGGACTTGCAACAGCTGGAGGGCCACAAGTTAAGCACCCATGCTTTAGATAGAGTCCTATGGGTAGCCTATTTATTTTTCATCCAAGCTCTGGTGCACAGGGATTATTTGCCCCTGAAACACATTGGCTACATGTTATATTCCAGTTGTCCCAATTGTATCAGCAAAAAATGATTATGGACTCCTCAAACTGGAGATAAAGAGTGATTTAAAGGGCAAAGCTGCCAAGAGCGACAGGAATCAGAAATCTTTCACTGCAGTTCTCAATCATCAACATTTTATAACACTCCCATCTGAAACTATTATGTCCTTATACCTCTCAGGTTACCTTTCTGACAAACCATCTCCCCCATCCTATCCGCCCAGCCCACGTCTAGTCCCAGTCCCAGCTCTTAAGTTTTCTCACATTGATGAAGATGAGGGTGAGTAGGATCTCCTAACAGTAGAAGATTTAATCACATCTTCTGTCCACGCCAAATTCTTTCTCGCTTTTACAGTCAGCCACGTGTAAAAATAACAGTTAAGTGTCTGCTTTTATGTCTGCGGTGCTTTGCAATCTATCGTCCTTGGCTAAGATAACGCAATATATTCTACAAGGGAGGGCTGGCAACAACAGCTTAATGCCAATGCAAATAAGTTAAAGCTGAAGGTAACTTCATATAACTGTTTGACACTCCAGTGGATTCCACCCCTTCCACCAAAGCCATAATGAAGGTATCACATTCCTGCAACTGGATTCACCAGTTATTTGAACTACATTACATTATGGAGAATCCTGAAGCTGTCTAATGGTTTGTAGTGGCCATGGCCATTGAATGGAAATTTTGGAAAAAAATGTTTCCTCATTGGAGCCCCCAGAAGCATATAAGATTCCTATTTTAGGTCAGATTAACCTGTAAATGGTCCAAATTGACAGAAGCCATAATTGTTCTGCAGTTGAAACCTCTGCCAGGATAGGCAAAGTTATGCCCCGTACACACGGTAGGATTTTCCGACGGAAAATGTGTGATAGGACCTTGTTGTCGGAAATTCCGACCATGTGTAGGCTCCATCACACATTTTCCATCGGATTTTCCGACACACAAAGTTTGAGAGCAGGCTATAAAATTTTCCGACAACAAAATCCATTGTCGGAAATTCCGATCGTGTGTACACAAATCCGACGGACAAAGTGCCATGCATGCTCAGAATAAATAAAGAGATGAAAGCTATTGGCCACTGCCCCGTTTATAGTCCCGACGTACGTGTTTTATGTCACCGTGTTCAGAATGATCGGATTTTCTGACAACTTTGTGTGACCGTGTGTATGCAAGACAAGTTTGAGCCAACATCCGTCGGAATAAATCCTAGGATTTTGTTGTTGGAATGTGCGAACAAAGTCCGACCGTGTGTACGGGGCATTAGAAAACGTTTCTTGAACTGTTAGGACCCTGGTTTCTACTTACAAGCACCCAACATTGATGTTTAGTGACAGTCCACTGCTGCATTCACTGCAAAGTCCAAAGGACACCCTGCAAATCTCCAAGCCCTCATCCAAGGGGCCATGAGTCAATTGCCTTCCTGTCCTCTGATAGGCAATTTAAGATAACAGTGAGGGCAGACATCTAACTAGATAGCCTCTATATAAACTTTAATTAGGTACCAGGATAATATCTACTTCAAGTACCGTAATCACTTTTTGTACAACAAGGCATCTTTTATTGTCCTAAACCATCTTTGGATTGGATTTGGCCTAATGCCCTTCCTGTGCTCATTGCCAGCCCTCCCTTTTTGCACTCTACGTGTGCATTAGATAAGTCTGAGCAGTCAACTTTGACTTCAATTACCAAATTTACAACTTGCACATAAAATTAGGCTTAATGCAAAAATAAATAAATAAAAAGAATCTTCTAATGAATTAGAAAAATCTGAACTAACTGGATAATCATAAAATACGACATAAAGCCTCATGTAACAAGTGTCTGCAGAGAAAATATGTTACCCATTGCAACCAATTTGATTCAGATTAGTTGTCTTGGCTGTCTCATTGATTTGTAAAAATGTGATTGGCAAATATAGGCAACACATTTTTGTATTCAGATGCTGTTGAGATCCTCATATAAAGGTAGTCTACGGGTTGCCGCTTCATCATAAAGTAACATTGAGCAGGATTGGACAAATCCAAGGAGCCATGTAGCCAGCACACCTAAAAAATTCCGGCTTGGGACAAATGTTCACTATTGGCAGCTTATCTGGGTAATGGGCAGACATCTATCTATTTTCTTCAAGTTGTCACTGTTTTGTTTTGCCCAACCCTGTTGTTGGAGATGGCAGATGGTCAAATTTTCCCCACATCCCCCCCACCCCAGTCCTCTACTTGGCATATATGTATTAACTAATAATTTAAAGAATTATAATTCAAAGGAAGAAAAAATGGGGAAGCGCCAACAATGTTCATCCATTTTAATAAGTACAGTCATTCATGGGAAAGGTAAGGTTGAACTTTTAAAAAGTTCCATGTCACTCAGACGTCATGGAATCATGAAAATCTTTGGGCCAACCTTGTAACTGCTCTGACTTTGTACATGCTTTAATAGCTAAATGCTGGTTGCTGGGTCTGCACATGGTGAATTTTGTTCTCTGCGTTTCATTCCAAGTCTTTGTATTACTTACTCAAGTAGACATGGACCAGGCAGCAGCAAGAAGACAAAAAGGGACAATGGTCACATTTCCTGCTTTCTTCTCTTGCAAGGTCAAATAACTCCTACATATTGTTGGTTCTCATTTCCAACCAAGCTGAATTCTGAAAAAGGTGCAAGTTGCCTGTTGCCCTTATGATGATGCTGATGCCTGAACCACTCTCCCATCAATGCGTTATATCTTCACTGAAAGGCAGACAAGATCGACAGTGGGTACGGGCAACTTGCACCTGTTTGAAGATACATTTCAGCTGTAGTAAGTCTGAGGGGATATTTAGAGTAAGTCTTCTAGATATTTACAGAATATGCAAGGAAGTCCTACAATACTGTCCTGGTTTAGTAGAGCACAAATAAGTCAAAGCTGTAATCAAAGCAGAGAAGCCTGAATATATCATCATCTTTGAGCATGCTGGCATAATTCTATTCTTTTCCACACAATACCTAGTGTGTCCTTTGCTTCTATTTGTGCGCTTTTATCACACTTACTATGTATTGTGTATTGTTTTTTAAGTGTATATTAACCTGTTTCTGTGAGTCTACCCAAAACAGACATTTCGGTTTTAGGCTCATGCAGCCAAGTTGAATCACTTGTTGGTTTTTAACTCTAATGGAGACTCTGACAGCAAGATATCCACACCTGATCCAGATTTGCAAACCCACCATTGACGTTATAAGGGCATCTCACTATCTCTACTTTTCATTTATATTACATTATCAAAAATGCAGGAGGAGCATTTAGACCCTCTTGCTGCAGTAGAGGGAGTGAGACTTCTTGGTGAATGTAACATTTGAATCTGACGACAAAGCACCACACTAAATAAGGTGCTAGAAGTGCTGAAGTGCAAATTAAGCTTCTATTCCAACCGAATAGTAGGTGCCAGAGGTACACACCGCCCCTTCTTAGGGCTTAAAATTTATAGAAGCCACTGGTATGGACGTAAAATTGTTAATTAGACTCTCTATTCAGAGAACGTGGTAACATTCAGCAGCTGGTAAATGTTACTATGGTTCTCCCGGTTTAGAGTCTAATTAACAGTTTTAAGGCCATATCAGTGGATTCCACATAATTAAAGCTCTAAAGAAGGGGAGATGTGTGGTCCCCATTTTTATTTTATGTCCTGGTGAAGGGGATGATCTGAGGTCCCCAAAACACACTGGCTTTAATGCCTATTATATGCTTGAAATAAAACCTTATTGTGCACTCTACACTTTAGGCACTTCAATCTTTAGATCCAAAGATTACTTTCAGATTCTGAGGTTACTGTGGCAGTTTTATTGGTTAATGGGAGCATTTCCCGCATTTCAGCATGGGCCGCATCAGCATTATGGTTGCCCTCAAAGGGCTGGTTGTATCTGACTAGATGTGCAGAGCATCCCACGGGGTGTCTAGACCCCCTTCACCATCAAAAGTCAAGAGTCCCCTACCCTCCCTTACATCACAGTGCACCCCACTTAGCTTGTGCTGCTGCCAGGAAGATGCTGGGGGAAACACTGGGAAGCAGAAAGTGCAGGGTCTTGAGAAGAACCAGAGGAGGGCTGTCAGAGTCTGATGAATGCTAAAACCAGGGGAGACAGAAATGAGAGGGAGCTGCGGCTGCACAGAGAGTTGCAGCACCTGTAGGAGGAGTTCTGTCCACCTATCTGCTGCCGACTGCTGAGATGGGAAGAGGGAACACAGAGACAAGCCTCTCCGTGGCTGCACAGAGAAGTGCAGGATCTGGTGGAGGAGTTCTGTCCTCTCTGCTGCCGACTATGAGACAAGGTGGGGGCAGAGATGAGGAGGGTGCCGCAGCAACAGGAAAGGTGCAAAGGGCCACATGATGCAATGGCCTGGTGGGCCGGTTTTGGCACATGTGACCTAGTTGTTCCATTGGGATACCATCAGTACAGTTTTGCTAAACACACCAGTAGCACAAAATTATTATCTACTGTACCTAAGGTTGCAGCGCCATCAGTGTACCACTTCAAACAACCTTGGTGAATAATATGGTTGTGGCTAGGTGGTTCAATTGGATACAGCACCTCATCCAAAGTAATTGAATAACTAGTGGGTGAAGGGACAGGGGATTATAGCAGTGCTAAGGTAACATAATGTGAAAAGGAGAAGAAGATATAAAATTACAAAATTTTTATTTAACAATATTAAATACATAAAGAGAGCAATAAAATGGTTAACAACCAAACAGACATATATATTGCGTGCGACCCAAATACAGTAGGGTGGGCCGGATGGAGACGGCCATCAAAGTAAAGGCTCGGTTTCCTACATGTTTCGCCAAGGCATTGGCTTCCTCAGGGAACAAGAGCTCTAATTCAATATAAAGAAATCTGTGCATAGGGATACAAAGAACATGATATGAACAAGCAAAAATGCCAAACAATGGAATGTGCAAAACATTCCATTGTTTGGCATTTTTGCTTGTTCATATCATGTTCTTTGTATCCCTATGCACAGATTTCTTTATATTGAATTAGAGCTCTTGTTCCCTGAGGAAGCCAATGCCTTGGCGAAACATGTAGGAAACCGAGCCTTTACTTTGATGGCCGTCTCCATCCGGCCCACACTACTGTATTTGGGTCGCATGCAATATATATGTCTGTTTGGTTGTTAACCATTTTATTGCTCTCTTTATGTATTTAATATTGTTAAATAAAAATTTTGTAATTTTATATCTTCTTCTCCTTTTCACATTATGTTACCTTAGCACCGCTATAATCCCCTGTCCCTTCACCCACTAGTTATTCAACCTTGGTGAATGTGGGAACATTAAGTGGGAGATCTCACTTTTGGAGACTCTGAGAGGTATCAGAAGCTGATGAGTCACTCAACTTCCCTGCATTCAGGAAAGACTGAAATATCAGATTTGGGTCGCCATCCCCTTAAAAGTCCATGACATCGTTGTTCTTTGTCCAGGCTCTATTATCGAAGTATGGTGTTAGTCATTGCAGTCTTTGTGCAAAGACCTATGCCTTCAGTGTATGCTGCTGTGAAGTCTTTAATGTTGCATGATAATATAAGGTCTATGCTTTCTTTGCTTCAATAGTCGGAGTCTACATTTTCTCTATGTCTTCAAATTGACAACAACGTCACTGTGTTTCTGTCTTTGTCCCTGTTGTCCCTTTATCTGAATTAAGTTTATGGCATTGCATTTTATTAATTTCTTGTTACTCTTGGGCCTACCATGATGGTCACTGTTACATAAAATATGTGAAGATGGGCAATATTCATGGATCACCTCTTTATGGTTTGCATTTTACTAGTTACCTGCTGGAAAAAAAAAAAAATAAATGCACAAACCTGCTGGGTTTTATGTCTGTGCTGGAATTTTATGGGACGCTGCTAAATATAACTCATTACACTACGGTGGGCTTATTTATGGGTCTCCCCAAGGTATGGTCTGTTTTGTCGCTGCTTGGTGAGGGTTTTGGAGATGATGTTGATGGTGATTTGTGGGTAACTGCTGGATATAATAATGTGGGGCACTGTAGGATTTACTGCTTGTGTGTCTTGGCTCAGGCCTGATGCTTTTATTAAAAAATTTCGTCTAACTATGCTGCTTGGTTTATGCACTCACATGGTCCAAGATGGCATGTCCCTACTCTCCTTGAGTATAAGCTAACTTGTGCTTTTACCCTATAATCTACATAAGGCTTATGTTGGTGGACCATATTTTCAACTATACTTTGACCATTTAGTGTCCTTCCACGTGAAGCTTATACTTTGCTTCTTATGAGGACTCTAACACATCATTCTGGCATGAAGGACCTTTACATTTCATCCAAATGTGGGATCATTTTTCTTGTCTGTGGTCAACACATTTTCCGTTTCATTTTTGTATGCTCTCTTGGTTAGTCCTGAATTTGGTTTTGTGTTTTGCCTGACCTATGCTGTCCCCTGTGATATTCTGCTGTCTTTCTTGCGCTTGATCTTCCATTCCTCTGCTGCTTGGGCTTTCATGCTGCAGATCAGCCTAAATTTCACTACGGGACTTGAATAAGAGTTCTTATCACTGCCTCTTATGTGCTCCTCCAGGACGGGAACTTAAGGTGGTGGTAACACCAATGATCCAGATTACGAGCACATATACACGGTGGATGATTACAAAGATATGGATGAAGATGGCACAGAGAGCACCATAATGAGAGATGGTCAGAGTCTATTGATCTGTCTGTCTCCAATATCTCCCATACATCTTGACTCATTCCTTCCTTCTCCCTCTCTTCTTTCTTTCCTTCTTCTTTCTTCCATTCTTTTATCTTTTCTTTCTTCGTTTCTTTTCTCCAACATGCATACCTTCCTTTTTCCTTTATCCCTCTCCAATCCTTCCCTTTCTTTATTTATGTCCGTCCTTCTTTCTTTCCTCCCTCCGTTCTTTTTTCCCTACATTTTTTTCTTTCTTTCCTTTTTCTTTTCTTCCTTTTTTATCTTTTTTTTCCTTTCTATATTCATGTATTTCCCTCCCTTTCTTTTCCTTCCTCCTTCCTCCCTCTTTTCCTCCCTTCTTTTTTTTTCTTCCTTTCCTTCTTCTTCTCTTCCTTTCCTTTATCTTTTCTTTCCTCCAACATTCATACCTTCCTTTTCCCTTTTATCCCTCCCAAGCCTTCCATTTCTTTATTCATGTCCTTCCTTCTTTCCTTTTTTCCTCCCTCCCTCCCTTCTTTCTTTCCTTCCTTTCTTTTATCTTTTCTTTACTTTTCTTTATTTATGTCCTTCCTTCCTTCCTTCTTCCTTTCTTTTTTTTTCCCCTTTCTTTCCTTCTTCGTTTCTGCCTTTCTTTTTATCTTTTTCTTGCTCCTTTCTTTTCTCCAACATGCATACCTTCCTTTTTCCCTTATCCCTCCCCAATCCTTCCCTTTTTTATTATTCATGTCCATCCTTCCTTCTCTCCTCTCTTCTTTTTTTTTCTTTCTTTGCTTCTTCTTTTCTCTCCATTTTTATCTTTTCTTTACCTTTCAATATTCACGTATTTCCTTCCCGCCTCCCTTCCTTTTTCCTGCCTCCCTCCCTCCTCCCCCC